>NW_028227270.1:80963138-81413138 GCF_978045245.1 Mus caroli | reverse complement strand
CAGATGACACTGCAGGGCAGGGAGGGACCCAGTCTTGTCTCTTAGATAAGAACTCTTTTGCAAGAGCTACCCAGCACTCCAGTAGAAAAGCAAAGACCTAAGACTTCCCACTAGGCGCACCCCTTAAAGGTCCACAGCCCCTCCCAACACTGCTCCCACTGAACACTAAGTCTAACACATGAACCCTTCAAGAAAATAACTTGTCCTTGTGTCAACCCAGAGACAAGGTGTTTAGTAATGACTTACCCATGGGGTACCAATCTTTTGGCCCATGGGCTTCAGGTGGGGTACATTCTATTTCATGGAGATACCAACAGTAGCCTTCCTCCCTGGGAACTCCATGTAGCCCTGCCAGGTGAGCAGTAGACATTTAGGGAATTCAGGGATTGGCTTGCTTGGACACAATTATTCTACCTCCAAAACCAACCAAACTATAAGAAATGTAAGAGCAAACCCACTCATTTGCAAGGAGCTCTACCACACAAGGTAATCTCTATCCTGTAGGTCAGCCTCATCTGCTGCTTTATAGTTAGATCATGAACTGTATTCTAAAGACCCCCTGATCCCAAAGAGGATGCATTTTGTTCTGTCCTGAGTACTCATGTGTGGGAGGTACAACATCCCACACTCACCGGATTGACAGAGAACAAGAATTTCTGAGGCAGGATACTTCCAAGAAGTGAGCTAAGACAGCCTCAGACTTTGTTACTTCCAAATAGAAACAGATTTTGCTCCAGAATTCCCTAGTTTTATGTTTCAGGCAGTTTTGTGTAGCCTTGGACACATAATTTTTGTACATTTTTGGAGCCTTGTTTCTGGTTTTCTCTCATCATCCCTTCTCAGATATCACTTTCCACACTCAGTAGTTCTGGACGGATACATCCGCCCATTCCCCATTATGTTTTTAAGTCATTCTGACACACTATCTCTCCCCACTCCTTCCCTCTCTTCTTCATCCCCTCCTTCCACCTATATAGGTCTACTTTCCCAGTCCTCCTCCCACACCACACAAAGGCAGAGAATGTTCATTTTTTTTTTTTCGAGACAGGGTTTCTCTGTGTAGCCTTGGCTGTCCTGGAACTCACTTTGTAGACCAGGCTGGCCTTGAACTCAGAAATCCGCCTGCCTCTGCCTCCCGAGTGCTGGGATTAAAGGCGTGCGCCACCACGCCCGGCTGAGAATGTTCATTTTTATCTTTGTTTTTAGTTCATGGCCTGCAGAGGAACTAAGGAATATTCCTGCATGCAATGCTATTCAGAATGTACTGGGGTCTCCTGGGAATCAACTCTACTGACATGAGGTGAGAGTCATCTCCCACCATGTTACTTAAGAGCCAGCATGACAAGACAATTGATGTTGCATTCATTGACTAATGTTCCTGATGGTTTAAGCTGAACTCTTGGCAATTTCATTGGTACAAATCATAATTTCCTTCTGCTTCCATATTCTTTTTTTTTCTACCCCAAGAAACTCCTCTGAGATGAACGAGCATCCACGTATAGAAAGGCAAGGGATTATGCACAGCATTGCCATGATGGTTGTTAAATGATCATATTATATGACTGGAACAAAGAGACTTTGGGTCATGTTAGCAGGGGGTTCCTTTATTCAGAATGCACAGACTAAGAATGGAACCCCCAATCTTTCCACCTTCTCCTTGGCGTCCGACCTACGCCCATACAAACTGAATCTTTGGCTCAAAGTAAACAATGCAATATTCTGCTATCTTTGCCTGACTATTTTAGATGAATTGAAACAAATGTGCTTCTAAAATATATGCATGCTAACCCACTGGGGACCAACAGGGAGCTACTCAACAGCCTTTTATTCAAGTTAATTCTGCTACTAAAAAAAAATGAAATAGAGAAACACAAGTTATTGCACTTGCAGATTACACACATTTTGCTTAATTGTGTATAAATGAAGCTAGAGGGAACATAATTCTGTCATTTTCTATGCCAGGAATGGAGGTGAGCAGGTTTTTGGGCGTTTGAGTAATATAGGCTGATGTTACTGGCAGACATTAGCCCACAGTTATCTAAACACTGTGTGTCTCTAGTCCCACAGAGTACTGCATGGCTCCTAGATTAAAAAAATGTGTTTTCTAATTCCAAGAAAATTTCTAAATGTGAGCTCTCTTGTTAATCGTTCAGTGCTAAACAGCCAAACTATAAAAGGAGTAAGAAATGAGAAAACACTGTTGAATGTTAAAAGTGAGGTACCATTTGATCTATAGCTTCTTATCAGTTGTTTCCAATGCAATACACAGGTCTGAAACTCTTACACTTTCCTCTTCAGAGACGTAACACCAGCCTTGGCTGCTACCAAGCTCTACAGGGCATATTACAATTCAGCAAGCCAGCAGGAGTTTGGTTGTGATTAAGCGAAGAAGGAAATCATATCCACTAGATACACAGTAACATTCTATTGTTTTGTATAAAATTTCCTACTTTTTCTTTTTTTTTAAAGATTTATTTATTTATTTCATGTATCTGAGTACACTGTCTCTCTCTCTTCAGTCACACCAGAAGAGGGCATCAGATCTCATTACAGATGGTTGTAAGCCACTATGTGGTTGCTGGGAATTGAACTCAGGACCTCTGGAAGAGCAGTTACTGCTCTTAACCTCTGAGTCATCTCTTCAGCCTCTCCTATTTTTTTCATTCTAAGTGGTTTAGAACATTCAAAGAAACTAAGGGACAGTTTACAGAATAACACCTTTCTTTCTTTCTTTCTTTCTTTCTTTCTTTCTTTCTTTCTTTCTTTCTTTCTTTCTTTTTTCTTTCGTTCGTTCGTTCTTCCTTCCTTCCTTCCTTCCTTCCTTCCTTTCTTTCTTTCTTTTTTTTTTTTTTTTTTGAGACAGGGTTTCTCTGTATAGCCCTGGCTGTCCTGGAACTCACTTTGTAGACCAGGCTGTCCTCGAACTCAGAAATCGGCCTGCCTCTGCCTCCCAAGTGCTGGGATTAAAGGAGTATGCCACCACCACTCGGTGAATAACACCTTTCAACTGAAGAAAAAATCCACTCTTGCATATCTAAACTTGGAAACTTTCTGGATGGCATCTAATTTTATATAGATAACATTATGAAGCACTCCTAATCATGTTGCCACTGTATGTTAGGAAGGAGATGAGAAACCAGAAACAAGTGTTTTCATGATTGGACACAATAGAAATGTTTCCCCTTATACTGTCAGGCATGAGGGCAGTCTCCAGAATTTGCACCCGAATTCTGAGAGCACTACTTAGTCATTACTTTTTGCAAGTGCCAGTAGCAGAATGGAAAGCTTTAAGAGAATGCAAAAGAGTCCTGCTGTGGTCAGTCCAGAGAGAAATCTGCCAATAGAAAAAGATGCAGATAATGTTGTCCACACTAGAGGAAGAGGGAGGGCAGTTATATTTTTGAGCATCTGTAAAAGCGGATGTAGATTCATAAGGCCATAGTGTTGGTGCCTTTATTTTCTGTATTGTCTATTTAATCCTACACACCTTTCTACCTGTGTTCCATCATACCTATACTTGATAGCCCCCTGTGTGTGAGTAGACAACTGAACTTTAATAAAAGTTTGGCTTTTGTTTTTCCTCCTTATCAAAGGTTTGCTGCTCTTTCACTTCAAACCAGCCTTTACCTCCTGTGCAGCAGGCGTCTGTTTTAAGATGAGGGTTTTATTGCTATTCAAGCACGATGAAGCCAACAGCATAGGAGAACATCATGATTGAAAGAATAGTTACTCAAACATGCCTCGAGAAGGTGATATGCCACATCACTGGAACACAAAGACATGTACCAGGAGGGATGGTTAAAGACTTGGCTGGGACAGAACATGAAAAAAAGCCCAATTGTGATTTTTTTTATCTGCAAAGAGAGGACAAGCCAACATAGAATTGGTTGAGACTAGATGAATAAGACAATTTCAGTGTGTTCTAGGATGCACAGCTGCCTGGCATCTGGCTCTGGGTATGATCCAGCATAGGAAGTAACAGAACTGTCAGTCTGGAGAATAAGCGCTGGATGGGTTGGTTTGCAGTAAAATGATTATGGGTGAGTTGGTTGCTATCTTTGAGAAGTAGTTCGTCTTTGCTCCAGAGTCAGTAAGGCCCCAAAACATCACAGAAACAGGATAAAGAGACAATGAAGAGGGCAACACATTATTCCAGTTAAGAAAATATAGAAAAGCATTTACATTTCAGACCAGCAAGTACTCATGGTGAGAATATATATGTGCTGCTCTAGCTGACTTTTCTCTTGTATATGAAATGTGGGGTCTTTCAACTGCCAGGGTTGTAATAAGGATTAGGCGATCAGAATTGTAGATGTACATCGCACAGGCATGTGATAGCGCTCAGGCGTGTCTGGTACCTAGAGACATTTAATACATGGCTGCTTTCCATTCTCCTGGAATTTGTTGGAATCCAGAGGATTGGTCATACTGTGGATCATCACACATTGAGTCATGGCAGTAATAAGGCTAAGCCTGCAGTTCTGGGGACCTCAGACAATAAAGGGATTCTATCAGGCATCCTAGCTAATCATCACTGGAACTCAAGGAGAAATGACAAATAGATTTGTTTTTTGACAGCATTTTTGAGGCCTTAGAAGTTTGTGTAATCAGCTACATTCATGACTAAAGATTAGGTAGCCAGTCCATATTCTTTCTAAGAACTTTAAAAACACAACTTTAAAAGCAGGATAAGAAATTTGAAAGTATATTTAAAAGAATACTTGCAATATCAAAGAAGAATGGTTCCATGAATACCCTGTCAGTTATCCTTCTATCCAGGAATAGGTATATAAATTTACTTTTATCTGAGTAAAAGTTCCTGATATATTCATATATATTCATTTGTATATCATTCATATATGTTCATATATGTTCATTCATACATGCATTATATATGTATATGTATATATACATACACATATATTAATAGTCTTGGACAGAGTGCTGTCTGTATGAGAATGTATTATTTATTCATCTCTTCAAATCCCCTCAACTCAGCACTTACTATAACCACCACTGCTGTAAGAAATTCCAAATTGGCTTTTTCTTCAGCTTCCCCATGTAATTCCTACAGAGCTTGCTCTGGACACAGGCCTTTGCTTCTCTAATCTCCACTTGCTGAGAACATGCAACAGCTCAGTGAACTCTGCACTCTCATATGCACAACACACACAAGTGAAGGAGTGAAGTCTACACTTCCAACTTGACTGGCAACTCTCAGCAGCTGACATATTATCCTGCTTTCCTGTGTATCCTTAGAGTGAGCAGTTCTGGGGCACCTCAATGAAGCCAGCAGGAATGAGACAATGTCCTCTACAGTTGTAAATTCAAGAACATATCCTTGTACTCACTGCCATCCATTCTGTGTATCACTCTTGTCTTCTGTTCCTGCTTCTTGGGCCCTTTTCAGATGAAGGTCCTGGGCTTTTAGGCCTTGTAAGGCTAAGTCCACTGGCACAGAGGATGCCCTCAGAAAACAAAATGGAGTTACTGCAGTGAAGTGCGAGCCACACAATGGTGATCCTGTACAACTGGATGGTTGGTAGCGATCATCTCTGGCAGGAAGTGACTGCAATCAGTGACTCTTACACCTGGGTGTCATTAGAATTAACCTCAAGGAGAAAGCAAAGTCAGAGCAAATGGCAGTTGTGGCACCAGCAAAAACAGCTCGTCTTTGTTCATTTCTTGGCTCTGTGACTATTCTGTCGTTCCTATTGTCCATTGTGCTTGATTTGGGATGATGCTCTTCTTTCGTCTTTTTAAAGTACTGCCTGACTAGACCTTTCTTCCTTCTAAATAGGTTCCTAAAACAAGACGCATTCTTCCCTGTACAGTTTTAGATACAGTCCCTAAAAATTCAATATTCATTTTCACTTCCAGTCAGCTTGAAATATCTTCCAATTTTCTTTTGATTTCTTCATTAACCTCCGGGTTGTGCAAACATGTCCCTTATTTAATTTCTGAGTCACCTGTGGTTTTCCTTGCCCTGTGTGCTATCAGCTTTCATGCTATTAACTTTACTTGTTGTTGTGTCACAGTAGATGTCTGACAGAAGCAACTTGTTGGAAGAGAGGTTTGTTTGCATTCATGGCTTCCCGTGGCATGACCCATGGTGGTGAGGACAGTATGATATAGTTCAGGGATGTGAGACTGTGCAACCAGGGCTCTCACATCATAATCAATCAGGAAGCTCAGGGTGGAACTGTTCAAGGCCTACCTGGCAATCCATTGCCTGCTTGGATCCATGTCTCAAAAGTTCTACCACACACAGTAACAGCATGAATGGCTAAGATTCAAGTGCTCAAACATAAGCCGGTGGGAGAGATGTCAGAATCACACTGTAACATCATTTCAGTCTCCTAATGTATATCACTTTAAAAACTTGTCAATATTTTGATTTGGGAGGCTAGAGGGTATTGAATGTGGGCCCCTGTGTACACTAAGGATATGTTTTACCACAGAGTTCCAGTTCTTAGCTGTATATTGGCCTAACTTAATTTCACTGTGGTCAAAACATGTTCTGTTTAATTGCAATTATTTAAAGAGTTTTGAAACTTGTTGTCTTAGAAACATCTGGTATAGTCACCATGGAGTCCACCTTAGTGGACATACTAAGTATTGAAAAATAACTCATTTTTTCACTTTTTCTCTATAAAATTGTCTATATATTCAACTACTGAGCCAGGATGATCTAAGGTGTTTGTTCATCTAATTATTTTTCTATCTGTTCATTGGTCAATTTGGTCTGAAAGAGATATTACGATCTGTGCCTATGATTGGAAATTGTGTATTCCTTCTTTGGCTTTTGTCAGATTTCATACATGTTTATTTATAGTTGTTCTGTTTTCCTGAATCGAGTCTTTCATCACTTTTAATGTTCTTCTTTGTCACTTTGAATCTACTATGCTGGTGTCTATTCTATTGTATAGTAATATGCCCCATTTCAGCCTTATGATATTTGGTGTTCACCTACAGTATCTATTCCTACACATTTAATGTGTCTTCCATCACTCATGGTGAAACACTCACTGGGATGAATGCATCAGTCCTTACATTGTTGACCTCTACCAAGATAGAAATTGTGGTTCCAAAATGGGAGAAATATGCCCACCAGGAGACACAGAAGTTTACTGTAGGTTTTATAGCAATGATTTCTGTCCAATCTGTTTGGACAAAGAAAGGAATTGCTTTATTGTTGACTTCTTTTATAATACTATGACAAGGTAATATTTCTCTTGTACCCTGAAGACAGTGAAAGGGTAACTGTGATGCACAGGATTCAGTGAGGTCTTTGGATATTTTGTGCCTCATAATAACACTGAAAGGACAGTAGCAGCAACTGTGGTTTAGTAAGGGCAATAGATAATATTCTTAGGTTGTTGAATAGTGAGAGTCTGGGTTTTCCTGTGAGTTGAGTTTCACATACCAACCTAAATGCTCATGGAAGGTGAAGGACTTACATGAGGAGTAGTGGAAACTGGAGATGACAAGTTCTAATCAAGTCTAGAAAGCCATCTTAAAACAGCTCTGCAGCTTATTCATCAACCCTTTAAAACACATCCTTGCAGGATATTGAGTTAGCCATCATTTTGAAGGCATGTAGTGGTGAATGGAATAGATCCACTAGATGGCCAGGCATACTGCCATAATGAGATGGGAAGTCAGTCTCTGGTGTATCTGCCCCTGGCATTCTACATCCTTCTTCCTGAATCTTGAGGATCCTCTCCCAATAAACCTGCTACACACAACTCTTTAACTCAGAAACACTTATTTGGGTTGAGGGACAACAAGTGGAAAGGTGATTGGACAGTATTGTGCTACTGGCTCATAAACATAATTTCATTTGCCTCTCATAACAAATTGGATGCTAATATGATACTTAGAGAAAAGGAATTATAATGCTAGTATGTTCTCCCTCAAATTCTTTCCTTAACTGAAATAAAACTTTATTTAATGAAGACCCCTTTCCCTTCACTGTTCTCAGGGAAGCCTGAATGTCCATAAGTTCAATTCTCAATCCCTTCTATATCATAAATGCATACTAAGTCACCAGCAAATTCCAGACAGTTCTGTGGATATGGGGACACAAGAGTTGGTGAAAATAAAATAACTACAGATTTCTCAGTGTTTTTATTTTATCAGTTAGAAACAGACAAGAAGAAGCAAGGGATATGCATTTCTGATGGTGGTAAGGGCCAGGTAAAAGTGCCAATATCTGCTCCAGAGTTTCTACTATTTCTACCAACACTACAGAAGCTGAGAAAACCATAACTACCTGTCAGGATGGCTTCTGAAAATGTTGGTCTTGTAATTTAGGATTCAGGAACAATGAAATCAGAATGAAGCAAGTAGGAGAAAGATGGGACAATGGGCATCCATTCCTTTGGTACAAATCACAGAACAACAGTGGGCTGTTCCAGCTGGTAGATAGAGTGCAGCCTGTGTTCATCAAGAAGCATTTAGTCCTCAGATCCTTTGTGGATGAGGAGCAGGTCCTTCAGTTACTGTTATTGTTCTCAGTACCTCTGTGCTATCGTGGAGGCTACTATAACTCACTACAGTGTCAGTCTTAGTTAGAGTTTCTATTGCTGCAGTGAAGTGCTCTGACCAAAAAATTAAGCTGGGGAGAAAGGGGATTATTTGGCTTACACTTCCACGCTGTAGTCTGCCGTTGAAGGAAGTCAGGGCAGGAACTCAAACAGTGCAGGAACATGGAGGCAGGAGCTGATGCAAACCATATGGAGAATAATGTTTTCTGGTTTACTTGTCATGACTTGCTCATCCTGTTCTCTTACAGTATGAAGGACCACTAGTTCAAATGTGATGCTACCAACAATGGGTTGGGCTCTTCCCCTTCAATAATTAATTAAGAAAATGTCCTACAGCCAGATTATATGAAGGTGTTTTCTCAGTTGAGGATCCCTCCTTTCAAATAACTCTAGCTTGTGTCAAGGTGGCATAAATCTTGCGAGGACAGTGTCTTCATTTGAATTTACCCCTTGTTAAATTCATTCTCCATTTTCTAGGTGCTAGATAAAGAACCAAAAGTTTGTTAGGATTCAAAATGAAGTATACACAGACACTTGCCTTACAGTTTGTAAACTAACTAATAATTCAAGATTGTGTACTTGATAAAGAGGATCCAGAGACCTGCCCCAGGGCAGCTTCTAGGGTGAAATATTGCTTTGCTTCTGAGGCTCTGGGAATTTCTTTTCCTTTCCCTGAAGCAACTTTTCCTATGGTTATCTTACCTGACAACAGAAAGTGAGTCTGACAAGTGATTGGTACACTGGAGCATCACACATTCATTTGCATAAGTCAGGCCTAGTCCTGTGTGCCAATTATCCAAATGCTGCTCTTAGAAAGGTCTGGAGAAAATCAGGTTATTCCTCTTACTCGATCTTGCTGAGTATCCTGACTGTCACTGTTCCGAGGACAATTGTTATGACTCAAACCTTAGAATGTTCAGGTTAGAAAACTCTGTTCTGCTAGCACTAGTAGGGCCCTTCCAAATAGGTTTTGGTTTATGAACTCTTCATAGCCTGGTGATTTGAGAAGTCAGAACTATTCCTACAACTCCTGTCAAAGGCAATCGAGGTTTCTACCCACTAGCTGTATGGATTTAATTTGCACCCATGACCTATCTGTCTCTAGAGATCACCTAATGCCATGTGATTTGTGCTAGGAATCCATAAATGATCTGTCCTCCGGCAGCCACTGCATCAAATCTGTCTACTTCCAGTGGACTTTGAGATGTGAGTCCTGATCTCACTATGGCCATTTTGTCTAGAATGATCATATATTATTTAAAATAAAGAGATATTTGTTTAAAAAATACTTTCCTTTCATTGGCAAAAATTCAGTGAGTTAAAATCTTTCAACAAAGTGTTGAATGATTTTTTTTTCTTTTTAGTAAAGAAGTAAATTATGTGAGGAAAACTGGAAACATAAGATCCAGTATTTTTAATGTTTTGGGTGATGACATCTGTGATAATAATTGACAGTGACCATTAGACCTAACCCAGTGGATTATGGCAATTAATTACTTAACACCAGGGGCATAATTATAAACCCCACTTAGAAAAAGATTCTGGTGTTGTGGTACACACTTTTAATTTCAGCACTCAAGAAACAGAGACAGGAGGATCTCTTTGAGTGTGAGGTCAGTCTGCTTAACAGAGTAAAATTCAGGATATCTAGGAATATCTAGAAAGACTCTGTCTCAAAAACAAGAAGAATGAGAAAAGAAGGAAGGAAGGAAGGAAGGAAGGAAGGAAGGAAGGAAGGAAGGAAGGAAGGAAGGAAGGAAGGAAGGGCAGGAGCAAGGGAGGGAAAACTATGATTAGTCAAATGACCAGTAATACACCCAAAATGTCATATATAGTGTAAATGCTAAAGACAGAAACCCCTGAGATTTTCTGGTTTTGTTTCTTTCTCTAACATTAGAAGAATTTGGTTCCCACTTTTTATAGGGATTAAGTTTGATGAACTATCTAAATAAAAAACAAAGTTGGAACATTAGAAGAATTTGGTTCCCACTTTTTATAGGGATTAAGTTTGATGAACTATCTAAATAAAAAACAAAGTTGGACTGCGCTGGGTAATTAAGCGAGACCAGCAGGTTTCCAAATAAAAAGTTAAAGTAGGTCTAGGGATAACTTCGTGTTTCTCTGCACCAGGTCCTAGGTTCAATCCTTGTCACACTCATTTTTAAAAGGGCAAAAAGACTTTCTGGTTCACACTTTGAAAGACTCCATTGCTTGTGGTCTATTGATAACATTGAAGTTCACAAATTAGAAACTATCTGGTGATTTTAAAGGTTGAAAAGAGTGTATAGTGCTGCCACCTCTCCTCCGACCTGCATCAGACCTGCTGAGCCTAACCATACAGGTAAGCTTTCTTTCCACTACCCACCTTCCTGCTTACTGAGACCTCTGAAGCAAGCCGAGTTGCCCTGAGCAGCCTGCTATCACCGCGGACCTCTATTACCCTGCTACCTCCCCTCTCACCTGCTGAACCTGAATCATACTGACCTGTAGATCCTGAACCATACAGACTTGCAGATCCAGCACCAGACAATACAAGGATATTCATCAGAGGCCTGCCTGCCACACCAGTACCATGGAGGTTAACCCCCTCCCAATACCTACCACAAAAGAAACATCCAGGAACCAAAGCCATCCAGATTATTAAAGGTCCTCAAAAGAACACAATCATCAAAAGCCAGAGCAACGTGACACCTTTAGAGCACAGATACCCTTCTACAGCAATAATGGATATTCTACCATAATGGAAGCAGAAGAAAAGGAGGCCGTTAAAGAGAAAATGAATAAATCCCTTAAAGAAATATAGGAAAACACAATTAAACAGGTGAAGGAAGTAAAACTGTCCAACATCTGAAAGTGGAAGTAGAAGAATAAGGAAAACACAAACTGAGGGAATCCTGGAGATGGAAAATATAGGGAAGAGAACAGGAAACAGATATAAGCATTAGATGATAAAATCACAGATGTAGAAGCTACAATAGAAGAAATTGATAAATCAGTCAAAGAAAATGTTAAATCTAAAAATTCCTGACATAAAACATTCAGGAAATCTAGGATAGCGTGAAAAGACCAAACCTAAGAATAATAGGAATAGAAGAAGGGGAAGAGTCCCAGCTCCAAGGCTCAGAAAAATATTTTCAACAAAATCATAGAAGAAAACTTTCCCAATCTAAAGAAAGAGATACCTATAAACACACAAGAAGCTTACAGAATATCAATTAGACTACACCAGAAAAGAAAATCCTCCTGCCACATAATAATCAAAACAGAAAATCTATAGAACAAAGAAAGAATATTAAGCAAGGGGAAAAGGGCAGGTAACACACAGAGGCAGATCTATCAGAGTTACATCAACTTCTCAACAGAGAGGCAAAGGTAGAAGGGCCTGGATAGATATCTTGCATCCTCTAAAAATCCACAGATGCCAACCTAGATTAGTATCCCCAGCATAACTCTCAATCACCGTAGATGGGGAAAACAAGATATTTCAAGACAAATTTAAATTCAGACCAGTATCTATCCACAAAACCAGCCCTATAGAAAATACTAGAAGTAAAGCTCCAACCCAAATAGAAATTAACTATATCCAAGAAAATACAGAAAATAAGTAATCCCATACCAGCAAAAACAAGAGAAGTACACACACACACACACACTACCACCACCTCTACCACCACCACCAACAATAACAACATAACTAAATTACAGGAAATAACAATCCCTGGTGATTAATATCTCTCAACATCACTGGACTCAATTTCCCAGTAAAAAGACAGGCTAATAAAATGGATGCAAAACCAGAATCTATCATTCTGCGGCATACAAGAAACACATCTCAGTAATAAAGATAGAAATTACCTCAGAGTAAAGGGATGAAAAAAAAGTTTTCTAAGCACATGGGCCCAAGAAGCAAGCTAGGATAGCCATTTTAATAGCTAACAAAATAGATTTTCAACCAAAATTAATCAAAAGAGACAGAAAAGGACATTTTATACTCATCAAAGGAAAATTCTATTAATGTGATTTCTCAATTCTGAATATCTATGCACTGAATACAAGGGCATCAGCGTTTGTAAAAGATACATTGTTAAAGCTTAAATCACACATCAAACCCCACCATTAAGAGTGGGAAACTATAATACTCTACTAACACCAATTGATAGGTCACCCAGACAAAACCTAAACAGAGTAATAACAAAACTAACAGAAATTACGAATGAAATAGACCTAACAGACATGAATAGAATATTTCACCCAACCACAAAAGAATATACATTCTTTTCAGCACCTCAAGAACCCTTCTCCAAAATTAACTATATAATCAGTCTCAAAGCAAGCCTTACAGGTCCAGCAAAGTTGAAACGGTGTCTTGTATCTTATTAGACCACTGTATATTAAATTTGGGCTTCAACAACAGCAGAAACACCAGAAAGGTTTCATACACATGGAAATTTAACAACTCTCTACTCCATGATCTCTGGGTCAGGGAAGAAATAGAGAAAGAAATTACTTTCTAGAATTCAATGAAAATGAAGTCACAGCATACCCAAATTTATGGGACACAATGAAAGCAGTACTGAGAGGAAACTTCAAAGCACTAAGTGCCTCTCTGAAGAAATTAGAAAGTTTTCATACCAACAATTTAAAAGTACACCTGAAAGATCTAGAAAAAGAAGAAGCAAGCACACCAAAAAGGAGTACAGGGCAGGAAATAAACAAAATCAGGGCTAAAATCAATCAGTTAGAAACAAAGGAAACAATACAAAGAATCAATGAAACCAAGAGCTAGTTCTTTGATAAAAATCAACAAGATTGACAAATCCTTATCCCAACTAACAAAAAACAGAGAGACAGTACCCAAATAAACAAAATCACAAATGAAAAGGAAGACATAACAACAGACACTGAAGAAATTCAAAGAATCATTAGGTCTTACTTCAAATGCCTGTATTCCACAAAATTAGAAAATCTTAACAAAGAGGATGATTTTCTAGACAGATACCACTTACCAAAGTTAAATCAAGATCAGGTAAACTATTTAGATAGCCCTACAACTCCTAAAGAAATAGAAGCAGTCTTTAAAAGTCTCCCAAATAAAAGTTCAGGGCCAGATGGTTTTAGTGCATAATTCTACCAGACTATCAAAGAAGAGCTAATGCCAATATTCCTCAAACTATATAGAAACAAAGAGAATACTGCCAATCTCAATCTATGAGACCCCAGTCACTCTGATATCTAGACCACACAAAGACTCAACAGAGAAAGCACACTTCAGACTAATTTTTCTTATGAATATTGATGCAAAAATACTCAAATACTCTAAAACTGAATCCAGGGACACATCAAAAACATTATCCATCATTGTAAAGTAGGCTTCAACTCAGGGATGCAGGGATGGTTCAATATATGAAAGTCCATCAATATAGTCCACCATATAAACAAATGGAAAGAAAAAAAATCACATGATCATTTCACTATATGCTGGAAAAGCCTTTGACAAAATCCAACACCACTTCATGTTAAAAGTCTCAGAGAGATCAGGGATACAAAGTACATAACTAAATATAATCAAAGCAATATCCAGCAAGCCAATAGTCAGCATCAAGCTAAATGGAGAGAAACTTAAAGCAATGTCACTAAAATCAGGGAAAGACAAGGCTGCCCACTCTTTCCCTATCCAATCAATGTAGTACTTGAAGTTCTAGTCAGAGCAATAAGACAATTAATGGAGATCAAAGAGATAAAGTTTGAAAAAAAGAAAATGTTGTATATCTACACAATGGAATAATACTCAGCTATGAAATACAAAGGCATCATGAATCTCGAAGGCAAATGGATATATCTTGAGAATATCATCCTGAGTGAGGTAACCCAGTCCCATAAAGGATATGCACAGTATGTATTCACTTATGAGTGGATAATACCCATAAAAATACAGGATGCCCATGCTATACTCCACATACCTAGGGAGGCTGGACAGGAAGAAGGGTACAAGCAAGGATGCTTGAGTCTCACTTAGAAGGGGGAAGGGAATGGTGGTGAAAAGCAGAGTATGCTAAAGAGTTATAGATAAAAATACATGTCTTAACTGAATATAGTTTGGTGCCAGTGCACTTAAAATAAATTCAAATCGGTACTTTAATGAATGAGCAAAACTGTACAGATTCTACACAAATGAGAGCATGCTCCAATTGCTTCATACTGCAGTGTACTTTCAGTATTGCTGTTCATTTTCAGACTTTTAATCTCAGCAGTAGAGTGAGATGGTGTTAAAATATGAGCCAGGTGTTTGTAGTGAATAATCAGTTCTCTTATAGAGGAGTTGGTGTGAAACAGCTTAAGTCTTTTATCTGTAAATATTCTACTGTGTAAATGAATACAAAGTTTGAAAATGGTTTACATAGCTTTTACTTTTCATCTATGTATTTTATAATTGTTTATCATTTCACAGTATTTTGGCTTTTATGTAATTTCTAATTCTTAATGACTATATATGTGGGTAGTACTCATGCGGTTATGTTCTTTCTGTAGAAAAAGATAGTGCTATTAAAAAGCCTATTCATTGAACATTGTGAAACGGTTATTAGATTGATAATTGCATATATTTTATTGCATTATTATTGGAACTCTAACAATCTCTAGGATGTGATCCAGAACTTGTCTGATAAATATACCACTGAATTAGGGTGGACCTGGCTTGCTGTACTCTATTCTTCTCCTCCCTGTGTACAACAATTAACAGAGATTATCAACTTTATATCTATCTATCTATGTATCTATATATCTATCTATACACATACACACACACACATATATATATATATATATATATAAAACAATAAAAATTTCAAAAAATCCAAATTATTTTTGCACTTTAATGTTTAGAGGAATATTACTAATACTAGCTTAATATAGTCCTGCTATATAACATATTCTGAAATGCATGCCAAAGTAAATTTTTCATCCTCAAGTGCACTTTGGACACAATATTGTACAACAGCAACAGAAAGAGAACCAATATAACATAAGAATACACATTTGACTGTGCTGCAAGGGCACAGAAAGCTTTCATTAAGTACACCATTCAGAGATAAGATCCTCTTGTATTTTTATGATCTTATGATGACACAGCGGACCTTCACTAGGATGAAATGTCAGTACATAATTTGTGGAAGAGCTATAGAGCTATGGAAGGTGCTTAGCTGTTAACTTACACGTATTCTTTCTGCACTCCAGAATCCTACTTCCTTGTAAGTAAGTGACCCTTTTAGAAAACACTGTACATAGGGTTAGTATGGCTGTATTTTTTTCCCCAGTTTTCCATGGCTAATAGAAGCTTAAGCAGTCTTTTGTAAATTTTAAGTGAGACCTAAGCTAATGATTAATTTGACCCACCTGACACCTGTTCTGGGACAGGTCAACTTTATTACCCTCACTGAAGATCAGAACATGAAGGCACGGGAAGACTAAAAGAGCTGGGCCATTATTCTAAGGCACTGGGGCTAACGAAGCCCTAATGTTTTGTAAGCTGTAGCTCTTCTGACTCCCATCTGCTAGTTCAGGTCAAAGGTACTACGAGTAGAGGTATGGGCAAGTGAGCTTGTATAAGGTCCCAAGCAGACATTTAGTTCCTCTGAGGCAGTAGGTTGTCAGCCATATTACAACCATATCCCAGCACAAGGTATGTCTTCAAATACTCAGCTTTAGGGAATGTAACTGCTCTGAAGGTGTGTGATAAAATTCCCAGGAGACACACAATACTAAATCATTTTATAAAGTAATTGGACTTCTTAAAATAAGATAGTCATTTGACTGTTAACATGGCAACATTGAAAAATTTTTCCCCGGTTTTGATGTGACAGTGTGAAAGCTATGAGATGTCAAAGTGAATGTGAGATGCACCCTCGTGTGGCACTTGTGGAGCTCTGTTGGTTTTCATTCCTATGAGGTTTCTCTTTGTGTGCCTCTGTGTGCACATCTTATTCCCTCTGATTTGCCTCTGGTTGTTTTCTGGAAGTTTGTCTTGGTTACTCTCATTAAGCCAATCACTATGGGACGTAGTTTGGGGGAAGGAAAAAGATGTTGTGTTGGTTTAGTTCTTTAACACTGCTTATGTTCTGAGGCTTGTTGCATTGGACTTGTACACCAGGAGACTTATTGTTGGTTGCTATTTATTATCATTATTTTTATTATTTGGGTCACTTTTCTTTGCTCACTGGAAATGTTTGCAATGTTCCAGAGGGAGTCAGTTATAGTAGGGTTGAGGTATCATTTTCCTCTGCAAGACCTGTATTCAGGGCACAAGACTCTCTCTGCGGTACTTTCCCCCAAATAGAATACTGCCTGAAAGAAGTCATTATCCAGGGATAACTCCACTATAAAAGTAGTAGAGTAGTAAACTGAAAAACATTCACCTTTAAATAACAATTATTTGGGGGGATAAATGTATGTTGGTAGCAGTGTCTGTGCTAATGTAAAGAGGACAAACCACCAGATTAGTGGTTACTATTGGGATTGTAGGCTATATAGGAGAAGAGCGTAAATACAATGTGAACTTTGCCTTTTGTACTGGACAAAAAAGTGGTGATTAGTGAGTTTTGAATGGAGGTAGAAGGAAGAGAGAGAGAGAGAAAGAGAGAGAGAGATCAGATAGCATGAGACAGTCCCATCTCTCAGTAGGTACAGGTAAAGGGAATCTGCATGCCAGGTAAGAGGATTCTTTGGGGTAAGAAAAGAAAAGGGAGAATGAGTAAGAAAAATATAAAAGCCTGATATGAGGCAAGAAAACTGACTTGCTTATTTGCAGGATTCATTTTGGCACCTCTATCATTACCTCCTCAGCTCTTATAAGCTTGCCCTACTCTTGGGAGTTGCATTTTATGGCTGTCCCCATTCTGATCTTTTTTTTTTTTTTTTTTTTCTCCTGAGGGTTTTGGATTAACTTTCTGACTCACTGGTGTTTAGTGAACAATCAGGTTGGACCTCCACATTCTCTCTGCTTAAGTAGTCTCAGATGGGCTAGGTACTGTCCATGGGAGGGATGAATAACAATATTGGCTTCAGCTGCCTCCTGGCTGTTGCCAGTGCCTGGTGTGTGAGGGATAGAATCTTGTAAGATGTTTCCTGGTGGTTCTCCTGGCCCAGTTGGTTCCCTCTACTGTGCTTCAGCTTCATCTAATCATACAAGTTTGGCATATGTGAGGAGCACTTACTAAGTGAGCCAGGTGATATTTCCCTGGGAAGTTGCTATGAGCTCAGTCGAAACCAATTCCAAGTGGGATCACAGCAGCAATCTTGGGAAGGGCTTCTTTTTCACACACTTCTCCCATCAACAGAGGTGCTGGGAAGGGCTTCTTGTCTCTTGAAAGGAAACAGACCATTGTGTATTATCCCGAGTTATCAACAAAACATGCATGATCTTTGGGACACCACAAAATGATCAAGTCTATAATTATATACATACAGGAAGCTATTTTTAGCTACTTTCTGTTTACACCCTTCTACACCTTTTTTTTTCTTTCACCTTTTCAACCCTCTAACACTAGATAAAGAAAAACAGCCAACAACCAACCAACAACTCAACAACATCAATCCAACAACAACCTAACAACCCCATCTATCAGGGCTCTAGCATTTAGATTCCCTCTGAAAAGTTCCCAGAATCTCAAACATCACAAAATCATAGAAACTTGTCTGTAGCTGGGAAAATCATGCCCCTTTAGAGCATGAGGCAAATCACAGTCAGCTTCTGTGGACAATCTGAACAGCCCCACCCCCGACAACTGAGTTTAAAATGAAAACATAGTCTTACAATATGTCTGTGTGTTTAAAAAAAAAACTCTCCAAAAATTGTCACTATATGTACATAGAGAAAAGCATCAGGTCTAAAGCAAAGGAAACATTTTCAACAAAATCTTAGCAGAAAACTTTCCCAACCAAGGGAAAGAAAGGTCCATCTAGATATAAAAGATAAATAGATATAACTAGAAAATGTGCTTACAAAATTCTACTATAGTTAGAATATTAAATGTAAGTACAAAGAAAATGGATGGAAAGGTGGAAGAGAGAAACACTGAGTCACATGTAAAGGCAGAACCATTAGAATAATAATCTATTTCTCAGCAGAATCTCTGAAAACAAGGAGATCTTAGATAGTGATATATTTCAAGTTCAGAAAGACCACAGGTGTCAACCCAGATTATTATACCCAGAAAAACTATATGTAATTATTAATAGAGAAAGAAAAACATTCCACTATTAAAAGGAAACTAGTAGAATTTCTAGGAAATAAATAAGCTTTATAATGGATAATGGAAGAAGTTCTTTGAATTGAAAAGAATGTTAGATACCAAGAAAATTTAGCAATCCAACAAGGAGATTCAGAAGGTAAAAGTCGTTGCTGTATAAGCATGGACACCAAAATTTGAATCCCTAGAATCCCTATAAAATCAGACTTCTTACTGCAAGCATAGTTGTATTCCCATCACTCCCATGCAGGGAGTGGAAAGAGAATTCCTGGGAGCTCACCAGGCGAGTCAACTTGGAATATCTAATAGAGAAACAACGAAGGTTTCTCAAATAAGGTGGACAATAGACATGAAAACTTAAAGTGTTCTCTGATCTCTACATAAGTACCAAGACACATGCACAAATAAAACAGATAACTTGAATGCAACTAGAACTGCATAATAACAGCATGGCATCCCTGACGACATGGTGATCCTCATTCACACAACGATTACAAGGATGTCCCATGGATACCTATTATGGATTATTTTATATATAATTTTAGAAAAATAGGAAAGACGAAAACATGGCTAATTGTTCGAAGTAGCAACCTCTATGAGTAATACAAAGCAAAACAAAACAAAAGCAACAACAGCAGCAACCAGGGATGCCCCGAAAGAAATCCCCAAATAGAACACAAAGCTAAATTAAAATCAGTAAAGCTAAAAGTTATCTCTTTATAAAGTCAGTTAGATCCTCTCTGACATCTCGGCCCACCAGGACCAGTTTGCATCCTCCTGTTGTGGTGATTTAGATTTGCTTTAGCAGGGTAGCCAAGACGTGGAGCTGTACTTAACTATTTCATTTTTTTTATTATTTTAAGGAAAATAATCATTACTTGTTCAAATCCTCCAACACTTGCTCCGGCTCGATCCATAGACAGTCCTTCTGACTTCATATGGCTTTTTATGACTTGGAAGGTCAGTGAAAATGTTTCTGAATGAGCCACAATGGAAGCAGCTCCTCCAGAAATACAAAGAAGAAAAGCTGCTTCAAAGACTGAAAGAACAGCGAGAGAAAGCCAAACGTGGAGTGTTCAAAGTGGGTCTCTATAGGCTCGCTCCACCCATCGTTCTTGTCACAGACCAGAGGGGAGTGAAAGCTAAGCCAGAAGAGGTTTTTCCATATACCGGGCAGATTATAAGATCAAAGGCCAAAGAACAGATGGAGCAGACTAAGGATGTAAATAAAATAAATGCCAAGATGGGTTGTTTCTCTGTTGAAACCATGAATTCCTCTCTGCCTGTTGATGATGCTAAGACCAACCAAAAGGAAGCAATCTCAGACGTGGAAGGAGTGGGTTCTGCAGTCACCTCCCAGGATATGCTGACGACTAACCCTGAGACAAATACCTTCTCACAGAGGAACTCCTCACAAGAAGAAACTAAGGTGTCCCGGTCAGGACTGTTACAGAAAGCCTCACTTCTGAATGTCACTTTCTTGGTCCAGCCTCAGCTGCATCGTCTCCTGAACTGGGAGGAGAGCAGACAGGAGATCCTGGCAGACAGTTCTCCTTTGGAGATGACCTCATTGTCTTCTCACCGGCTAAGACTCTGAAGAGAATACCAGGAGGGCTTTTAATTTAAAAATAAGTGGATAACATTCTTTTTCTTCACATTGTTAATTCTCTGATACATTATTTAAAAAAATAACATATGCACTGGTATTCACTTTCATTTGGTCTGTTTATATTGCATTACACAGTTCATGGAGACATATTTTAATGATGATAATGTAAAAATCCTGTAGGTTTTTTAAACAGTAAATATGAAATAAAATTTTGCATCTGCAATAATAAAAAAAAATAAAAGTCAGTTAGAAGACAAAACTGTAATTAGGACAAAAGAGAAACAGTACAAGTATACAGTTAGAGTATGAAATTTAAAATAGTATATGGTGATGAAATTATAAGAAAATAATAAAATATACTGTGCTTTCAGAAAATAATTTGAAAACACTTGAAGTAGTTATTAAAGTGCAATTTCCCAGAATTCTTTAGGGAAGAAATAGAAATACTGTGGAGAGTACTAATGAAACGCTTAATTAGCTGTAGAACACATTGAGAGACCCTATCCACGTTCCAGGAGCAATGAACTTTCACCTCATACAAACTGCCATAAAACATAATAGGCACAAATATAACAGGCACTGAATAACTCATGAAGATTAATAGCGTTGATATTAGCACTATCGGAACAGTGTGAGAAAAGCATTCTTACAGACCAGGCTCCCTATTAATAAATAACTGTCTAAATTTTTACATTTACAAAAGTTGCATTGATCAGCAAGTATGTGAACAGAGATTCATCTAAAATGATCATGTTTTCCTCAGAAGCTCAGGACTGGGTGAAAATGTTGTCATGGTCTGGGAAGATGTTTCAGGTAGTGGAAAAGCCTACTGAAACAATTTTGAGTTACGGAACCCACAGTGGAAAGAGAGACTGGGCTTCTAACAGTTGTCTCCTGACTGCATGACCCATAATGTGCCATTGTGTGCACACACTTGCACTCTACTACACACAACACACATGAATATGCACATAATAATAATAAGTAAAACTTGTTAAAGAGAATAAAAAGGAAGATGAAAATTAATCTTTATGAAATTCACAAACTGTACAATAAATAAACTCTAATTAAATGTGGCTATAGCTCCATTAGAAAACCATTATTTTGATATAACCACTTTACTGATAAAAAAAGGAGAAGCAACTTTTCCTTTAGAAAACATAAAGATAAAATTAAAAAAATTTGAAATTTCAAGGAGCTCAGGGTTGTGCATGGCTTTTGTCTTAGTCGGGGTTTCTATTCCTGCACAGACATCATGACCACGAAGCAGTTGGGGAGGAAAGGGTTTATTCAGCTTACACTTCCACACTGCTGTTCATCACCAAAGAAAGTCAGGACTGGAACTAAAGCAAGTCAGGAAGCAGGCACTGATGCAGAGGCCACGGAGGGATGTTCTTTACTGGCTTGCTTCCTCTGGCTTGCTCAGCCTGCTCTCTTATAGAACCAAGACTATCAGCCCAGAGATGGTCCCACCCACAAGGGGCCCTCCCCCCTTGATCACTAATTGAGAAAATGCCTTACAGCTGGATCTCATGGAGGCATTTCCTCAACGGAGGCTATTTTCTCAGTGATAACTCCAGTTTTTGTCAAGTTGACACACAAAACTAGCCAGTACACCTTTGATCCTAGAGTTTGAGAGTGAGAGGCAGGCAGATCTCTGATTCTGAGACAATTCGGCTCTATAGACTGAATCCCAGGATCACCAGGACTACACAGAGAAACATTGTCTCAAAATACACAATAAAATTAAAATCCTCTTAAAATTATACATCTGGTGATAGGACAAACAATACCTACAGGGGTTTTCTGTTGCTGTTTTGAGACAGAATCTCACTATGTATCTGGCTAGCTTAGAAATCCAGGCTAGGATGCCCAGCAATCCTCCTGCTTCTCCCCTCTAAGAACTGAGATTAAAGGTGTGCAGACAAGACCACACCTGGTCCTTACTGGGCCTTTATTGATTATAAAGACAGGGAAACTCCAAAGTAGGAGTGACACAGAAATGCTCATAAAAAGCCCAGTTTTTCCACTGTATGAATCACTTTACCTGAGCCATAAGACAGTCATCCATTTAGCGCTAAAGGGGCTGAGGCCACACCATCTCTAAGTCTGCTCAAATGTACCTTGAGTTACTCCAGATTTTATCACTTGGGGGTCTATTTGGCCTGACTTTTTTTTTTCCATGCATCAAGAAATGAAGATTATTTGGGGAGGGGCATCCTTCTTACACTATGCTGGCAAATGGCCTGCATCACCAGCAATTGGTAACTGGGGCTGCAGTGAGCATACCAGACAAGCTTGAAGTCACCCTTGCATCCATTATCTTCTGAACACTCTGTGTATCACTTAGTAATGACCCTAAAATTACCTAGCCTCGCTCACATCTCTATTTGTCCCGCATAGCTTCACAGATTTATTGCTTTTATATAAAAACCCATAATAGCATTATGTTCCGATCATCTCTTCAGATGTCACATGTGCACCTAACGTTAACAAAGACCTCTAAGTTTTTCTCTTACTGGTTGTCTCTTATATTCACTGGGCTCTAAGATCCATCCGTTGACCATCCATAGGAAATGAAGGACATGGAGGGGATTCATTCTCCAACCCATGTAAGTGGATTGCAATTTTATATTATACATGTTAGGCATGTACACTAGCACAGCAACTTCCAAAATGCACCGAGGTAAACATGAAGTTTTGGTGCTGCTGTCCCCTCTCAAACGTCTCAATAGAATTGTCCTGCCGAGTGCTCCTGTGTCTTCCCATTCACCTTGCTCTGTTTGCACGTGCTCCTGTCCCACTCTCAGTTGGGGAGTTGCTTGTTTGTTTTGTTGTATTTTGGGTTTTTTGTTTTGTTTTATTTTTTACTTTTTTTTTTTCAAGACAGCCCTGGCTGTACTGGAACTTGCTCTGTAGACCAGACCGCCCTTGAACAGAGATCTGCCTCCCTCTGCCTCCCATGTCCTGGGATTAAAGGCATATGCCACTACCACTCAGCTTCTTTATTGAGATTTTAGTCCTTGCTTTACTTAACTTCTTGGTACCACTTGCCAGTATTGCATATTGCTTCTTAGACATCCTTCCGGGCTTCCTCATGTCCATTCTCCCTTCCTCACTCATGCCTTTTCTCCTAAGTGACCAGGCACACTTTGTTTCTACCCACCCTTTAGAGCAATGGTTCTCAGCCTTCCTAATGCTTCAACCCTTTGATACGGTTCCTCATGTTGTGGTGGCCCCCAACCATAAAATTGTGTTATTGCTATTTCATAACTGCCACTTTGCTACTGTTATGAATGATAATGTAAATATATGATATGTGAGCCCCATAAAGGATACAAGCCATAGGTTGAAGACCACTCCTCTTCTGCTCAGTTCTCCATCATAAGGGATATAGACCTCTAAGATTAAAGCATCATACATTTAACCCTAAAACTCAGTCCCATGCCTTTGGGAAGGTTTATGAATAAAATGAACAGTATCTCATTAGATTTTTGTAATCTAGTAACAGTCATTAAGATTGAGTTTCAGGAATGAATAAAATTACAAAGGAAAACAAAGGTATCTGTTAGCAGTGGATGCTTACAGTAAAGTGGTACAGTAGAAGGACTTGTCAACACTAGGATAGAACAGATCTTAGAAAAGCAGAGATATTAAAAGTCATATGCGGTAGCAGAAGATGGCCTAGTTGACCATCATTGGGAAGAGAGGCCCCTTGGTCTTGGAAACTTTATATGCCCCAGGACAGGGGAACACCAGGGCCAAAAGTGGGAGTGGGTGGGTAGGGGAGCAGGGTGAGGGGAGGGTATAGGGGACTTTGGGGATAGCATTTGAAATGTAAATGAAGAAAATATCTAATAAAAAATTGGAAAAAAAGTCATATGCAGAGACTCATGTAGGAGAACCTTTCACTGCAAATTAATGAGGATTGGGTGTAAGATTCAGCCAATATTACCACATCAGTTACTTCTTATTGTGACCAAACTCATGACAAAACCAATTTGAAGAAGAAAGAGTTGGTTTTGTCTCATGGCTTGAGGGTCCAGTCCACAGTGAGAAGGATGGGAGCAAGAGCATAAGGCAGCTATCTCACTACACCTACAATCAGGAAGCCGTAAGCTCTGGACGCTGGTGCTTGGTCAGTTTTCTCCTGTTTCCTTTAGAGTCTTGGACCCCAGGCCATGGAATGGTACCATCCACATTTGAAACAGGTCTTCCTTGTTCTGAATTGATGGAGACATCGATTCTCTCTAGAAACAGTCTCACAGACATGCACAGATGTGTCTCCTAAGTGACCCAAATTGTGTCTTGTTGACAATGAAGAGGAACCAACATCACAGTCTTTACACCAGAAGAATCAGACAGTTGCATATACAGTGTGACTCTCCCTTGCTAGCGGAGAGTCATATGAATTGCATTTAAACAATGGAATGACATGTGGCAGTACAAATGTCACTACACATGGACAAATCTTAAAGTGAAAGCACTCAAATGTCAACATACTCTGTTACAACAAATAATATGAAGTTTAATGTGCAAAATAACCGCGTATTTGATTAGGAATTTTAAAAATACTTATCAGTGTCATGCGAGTATTAAAAAGTATGACAATAGGGACACTTGCACATCTAGAATAAGTGGCTTCCTCTTGGGATAAAACCAAAAGGAAAACAAAAGGTAGTTAACCGCTGGGCGGTGGTGGTGCACGCCTTTAATCCCAGCATTTGGGAGGCAGAGGCAGGCGGATTTCTGAGTTCGAGGCCAGCCTGGTCTACAGAGTGAGTTCCAGGATAGTCAGGGCTATACAGAGAAACCCTGTCTCAAATAAAAAACAAACAAACAAACAAACAAAACAACAGGTAGTTAACCTGTTTACATATTTAATACTGAACTCCTTCAGTGGGTTGTTAGGTTTTATGTTATTTTCTAATCATCATTGTACCTCTGTTTTGTGGTCTTCAAAATGGTAAAAGGGAAAAGGTGTGGAGAGCAAGAAAGACTTTTGTCAGGGAAATCCTGGGTGCATGTTTGTTATTGACATGGGCACAGTCATGTTAAGGACCCTAGCTTCAGACAGAGAGGGAAACGGTGAGGCCTCCTTGCTCTTTCTTCTGGGGCTCTGAGAGAATTGGCAGAGCCTTCCTTTCTGGTTTGTGTGTAGATGCTGAGAGTGTGAGCCTAAAATGTTCATCACTGTTCTCACACCCTGCCATGTTCATGGCCTGAACACTACTTCCCTATAAGGATTATTCCTATGGAGCTAAGTTAAACCTGCCACCTCGATCTAGGTGTATACAAAAACCCCATCTCCATGTTTCCTTTCCTGTAACCACCCTGTCTCCTTGTTCCTTTACATACAACAAACATGCTGAGCTTCGGTACAGCTGAGGTTTCTCCATCCAAGATCACAGGCCACCCAAACCTACTCATTCCTGTGTGTCTGTTCCTGTCCATGGTATGTCTGTTTGTGTTCCATTATTCTGGTACTGCGGCCAGCTAGGTCATTCCTTGGAGAATAAGCAAGAACTTGCCGAGAAGAAGTGAAGAGACACACTTGGTACTAAACCTGAGGATGGAAACCTGAGGTGGCTTACTAAAATCATCATTTAATAAAATGTCAGTGGAAAAAGAAGTGATCGGGTAAATGCTGAGAGCTCTGGAGCTGGGAGGTCCTGGTTAGAATCTTGGCTCTTTCTATGTAGTTTTAATGTCTCAGAATCTATGAGGTGTCATGAGGACTGTCACCTAGTGATAAATGTGTACTAGTATAGATTATTTTTAAGCACTCTTCAATTCCAGTAATTTATATCTCCATTTACTATTTGTTTATGTATTTAATGTGTGTGTGTGTGTGTTTGATGTATGCGTTTAGGTGACCACAGAAGCCAAAGGAAGGTATCTGACCCCCCAAGAACAGGGGTTATAAGTGGTGTTGAGACATTCTGTAGGTTCTGGGAAGTGGAACCAGATTCTCTCCAAGTACAGTGAGTGCCCTTAACACTTGAGCCATATTTTCAGGCCCAAAATTTATACTTCTTGATATTTTAAATATCAACTGTACCTTTTTCCTCTCTCCTAGACAGTATATTAGAAACAGAAGCCGTCCAACATCAGAGAGGTTCTGCAGCCTGCAGATGGAAAAGGCCCACATTTGTAGGCCTTATGTCTTCATCTCTAGCTGTCACAAGTAACTGGATATTGTATAAATATTTTGTGTAGTAAATTTAAGCAAGATAACTGAATCCTGAAATCTGTCCTTAAACTTATGGAAAAACAGAGTCGCCGTGTTTTTCCCCTCTTGTAAGAATTATGTCTTCTCGCCTTGGTCATGTCAACATGCTCTTTATTTATGTCTCCCACTTGTTCTTTTATCCCTCAGAAATAAGCCGTGACCATGGGTACCTAACTGTGTAAACACACCCCAGTGTCCTGGGCTAAGAAGCGTGGACCAAGGTCCTCTCCTTGGCTCCCCAGAGCTGATTTGCACCTGTTGAGCAGCAAATGCCCTCGGCTTGTTATTGAACTAACGGACTTAGTGGGAAGCTTCCAGATGCTGAGTGGAAGTTGAATCCTAGTTCAGCGTGGGGGTGTTCGCCACACCTTGATAACTTCAGCAGATGGTCTTCCCAGAGTGCAAGAACACTCCTGTGGAAACACGTTTTCTTCATAACAGGCTACTGGAACCAGCAGAAATTCTAAAAGAGAGAAAAATAAAAGCCACAAATCAACACACTCACACCTTAGAGTCTCTGTAATTAAGAAACAGTTCTTGTAGCACGTTCTTGTAGCCCCGTCCTCCCGTAGAACCAGCCGATCACGTAACCTCGGGTAAAAGTAAGGAAATATGAGGCCAGCTATTTGAACTGAACGAAGCACACATTTTTCCCTCAAATACAGGCTGACTTTTACGCCACAGGTGTCTGGGTAATTGCTGTGCATTAGGAATCTATCATATTTAACAGGCCTTGTACTCACATTTCCACCTGGGTGGAAATGACCAGTCCAATCTCCATGTTTCACCCTGACTATGGGGCATGCATGAGTCTTTAGTGTTTAATAAGACTTGGCACATGGAAAGAGCAGGCCTTCCTGCCCCCTCCCCCATTCTGCTATTGATTACTTGTGAGAAGAAGGTAAATCATTTGACCCGGGCATATGTGTGTTTCCTGCTAAGTAAGAACTCAGTGCTCCTGAGCAGGCCCAGTGTGAAAGGGAAAAATCTGAATTCTGTCCCTTACCAGAGGAAAAGTAAAAATGTAAATGTAGACTTAATAATTCGAGGGGAAAATAGAATTGGTTGGTAAGATCTGGACCACCATCTTGAAAATGGAAGTAAATTACAAAAGAGCAAAGCGGGTCATTAGAGCACACTTATTCTGATTCCCATTGGAAAAGCAAGCTTTCTCTCTCTCCCACCAGAAGCTGAGTGCCAGGGCAAATGGCCTCAAATGTCACAATGTCTTATTAAAGTACGCTATCTGCTTATAAATCTATAATCCTCTTAGTTTCTTAAGTGATTTAAAATGACTTAAGATAAAAAAGATGAGATTGTTCAATTAAAAAAAACAAACAAACAGAGCTTTGAGAGATGGCTCAGTTAAGATGCATGCCAACCAGCCAAACATCCTGAGCTGGATCCCTGGGACCTACCTGAGAGAAAAAGAGAAGAATGCCCATAAGTGGTCATCTGATCTCCACACACATGAGCACTTGTGCACATGTACACACACACACACACACATAAATAAAGTAATAAAGATAGAAACTCAGAGGCACATAAAAGGAAAAATATCTCTAGAAATATAATTCTGGAATCACACTGTATTTTAATTTGATGCTCTTGGTAACTAAGAAGTAATGGAAGTAAATTGCTTTAAAAATTCTTACTATCAGGCCAAGACAATGCAACCTCAACATGTGTTCCCTAAAACACCTCATCTCAGACTTCAGAGTATGATATGTTATTAACTATAGTAAGTTCCTGGGCAAGCAAAGTTTTCTATTTCTATAGGAGTATAGTGGTACAACTAGTTATGGAATATATTTTTAATATTTCCCTGTGGCCATTCCTCAGCATGTAGGGTCTCAAAACAGTATGTGTTTTCATGGTAATAGAATAACTTTCCAAATTAGTATTTGAATTGATGACTTGAGTTTCATTTAAAAAAAATCAAGATATAAATTTTTGCTTGAGATTAGGATAGAATTCCCACCCATTTCTTAAAAGGCCCCAAATGTGTCTGTAAAATGGTGTTCCCATCATTGATGGTTAAAAATCAAAATATTGATCCCCTCTGGAAAAAGGCAAGATTTTCTACACCCTGCTGTATCAGTTATCCAGCCAAGATTTACTTCTTTATGAAAAATAGGCATGCATATTCATCTCACTCCTTTGTACAGGTTCTTCCATCTTTAATAAGAAAGTAAAATTACATGTAAACCATACAATTACAATACATTTCTTTATGATTTCTTCTCAGTACTTGCTTGCTATAGCCACCTTGTATACCTATATGATTGGCAACTATGGGTTGTGAAAGGAGAGAGTTTAAGATGCCTTGCTCTTGGCAGCTTGTCAAGATGCTGAAGCTAACTTGTGTACATGCTGGGGTTTAAGGAGTTTACTCTGTAGTGAAAACTATCAGATATACGTGTGCACACCATTGATGAATTCTCCTCCCATAATCACAAACACAGCCTTTAATATTTAAATGTATAAAGGTACCTTAAACGCATTTGTTTTTCTGCAATCCAATTGAGACACCATGTTTAACAGACGCTTGGAGATGCCACGGCCAGGAGCGTCTAAACCAAACATAGAGACCAAGAACCACAGGTCACGATTTTGTGTCCCCACTTCACGAAAAGTATGGCATTCCAGCATACCCATTGGCATGGCTTAGAAAGAAATCTGGGCCAAAGTGTATTTCAAGGTAGTGTGTTAAAGAAACCCAGGAGCCATTTGCACATTCTCCAGCCATAAGGCATGTCACAGGAATAAGAAGAGGAAGGGTTCCAGTCAAAGAAAAAGACCAGAACAAATGTATGCTGTTAACTCTCCATCTTTCTACCACTGAACTGTTTAGCAGGCATGGCAAGTGGAGTGGTGACCACACTCAGCTATAAAGGGCATCCTGTGTTAGGAGGTTGAAACAGATTAGTGTTCCCGACTTCTCTCCTGTTGCAGCACATGTGGAAAGTCATAACACCCATGCAATGCACTGGAAGGATCTGTTAACATTCTAAACCCCTTTGTCCACAGGGTCTGGAGACATCAGAACATAACCCTGAGGCCGGCCTCTGAGGAGGAAGAAACTCACAATGTTTTCATGACATCCATTTGTGGCATTTGAGCTGAGGATCTCAGGGACTGGATATTCAAAAGAAACCTCCCTGGATAAGGGCTCTTGCTCTGCTGGTCCTTGTGATGCACAATTTATAGACAAAGGGAACCTGGATTTTTGGCTTCCCACCATAAAACCCTCCTCCCCATTAAAATAAGTTGTTTAACCTTTTGGATTTTATAACTTTGTTGGAATAATTGGAAAGCTAGGGAAAATAGTTTTCAATTTCTTATGTTAAATGTTGTAAGGTTAGTGTGCATATTAGTGCATGAAAAATTGCTGACTACGTTTGTATATTTTGGGTAATAAAAATCATTTATGTAATCTAATAAATTATTATGTAATGACTTACTTGTTGTGCCTAGCTCATTTCTTTAGTCTTTTTATAGTGAGTCTTTGATGAGATGCTAGAACACTAGAGTTAATCAAACGTGAGAATAAACTTATTCTTGAGAAATAAGATCTATATCACCTACTTATAACTTCTTTAACACTAAAATGTATTAATGTCGTCATCAGTTGACCTCAGTGTTGATGAAATAAAATTTATTCAAGATATATAAATTCACTGTTTTATGCTATATTGTTTAAATATAAATATATAAATGTATCATGTCTGATTTTCCCATTAATAAATTATCGTGTCACATACTTTTCGTAGAAACTACCAAATGATCTTGGGAAAGAAGAGATATGTTTTATGTGAATACAATCTTCCTGTGACGGAGGTATATTCTGAGGAAGCAAGGTGTTCTTGAATTGAAAAAAAATTCTAACATCAATATGTATTTTATGAGACTTGTTCCATGTCTTAGTAAATAATAAATTGTTTTCTTAGCAATCATCTAAAGTATTTACAATATTTTTGGAATATAAAAAACGAAATACTTACGTCAGACTGTTCTTTGAGCCAATATATGGCATAGAAACAAAAGACATTAGGAAGTTAGAAAGAGATATCATTATCGTGCACAGTGATTTAGGGAGCATCTGGGTTTTAAAAAATTCAGTAGAATTAAAGTCATATTTTAATATTGTTGCTAGAGTAGTGATAAGGATAGGGACTAAGAATTTTCTAATTCTACTCCTCAAAACCACGTCTGAAGCTACTTGTAAATAGGGGGTTCCTACGTTTAACTGTATGTGTAAATGTTTTTATAATCCAGAACATGAAAGTCCCTGATAGCATCATTAAATGGTCATCAAGTGCCTGTATTGACCTTACACTTTGCTCTTTAGCTTTCTACAAAGAGATATGTGCTAAGGCAGGCACAGGATTCTTTTCCCTGAAGCTCAATTTACAAACAAGCAGGCAGAGCTTCTTTAGATCCAGGCCCTCTGGTAGTTGACCAGAGAACCACTCACCCTCATTATACTCTCTGTCAAGGACATCCAGTTCATTCACTCACACACTCAGCCCCTCTCTCTTCCCTGCTCCCAGTTCACATATTCAGAAAGAAGACCCTGGCAGATGCAAAGGAAGCTATCAGTAAGACACAGCCTCCCCTCTCAAGGTGGAAACTTAAGGTTGCCTGCCTGCTGTCCACACTTTCTCTTCCTTACTTTGCCTTTGACTATTGGGAATAGTCACTTTTCCAGACTCCCTAGAGCTCGCGATGATGATAATGTAAACAGAGTGTAAGTAGAATAGCCAGAGTTCACCCTAGTAGAACACCAGAAAAACCACCCTTTTATTTCATGCAAAGTGGAATTAAAGATCGCACCTTCGGGAGTAGAGGCTTCTCTTGATCCTGAGCAACAGTGAGTGAGAAGGCCAGAGAGGACTTCTGAAAAGTTCCCAAGCAGCTTAGTGTTAATGGCTCTGTACATCTAGATTTCCTCCAACTTCAAAATATCATAGTTGGTATCTTTCAGGGATTCAATTTTTCTCAGGGCAAACTTTAAATCCCCCATCTTTGGGACCAGAGAGATGGCTCAGCAGTTAATGGCATTGGCTGCAAAGGACCCAGGTTCAATCCTCAGCCCCTGCACAGCAGCTCACAACTGTCTGGAACTCAAGTTCCAGGGGGATCTTATTCCCTCACAAAGACATATATGCAGGTCATATAAAATGCACATAAAAATTACATAGATAGATAAATAGGGAGGGAGGGAGGGAGGGAGGGAGGGAGGGAGGGGAGAGAGAGAGAGAGAGAGAGAGAGAGAGAGAGAGAGAGAGAGAGAGAGAGAGAGAGAAAGAGAGACTGAGTCTTAAATTTTTTCTCATCTTTGGTTTCTTTTGAATTCTGTATCACAAAAGATTAAGAGCAATGCAGCATTTTGTGATGAATACAGTGAGATGAAAAGAAAGACTGCCATATCCAGGGATCCATCCCTTAATCAGCCTCCAAACGCTGACACCATTGCATACACTAGCAAGATTTTGCTGAAAGGACCCTGATATAGCTGTCTCTTGTGAGACTATGCCGGGGCCTAGCAAACACAGAAGTGGATGCTCACAGTCAGCTATTGGATGGATCACAGGGCCCCCAATGGAGGAGCTAGAAAAAGTACCCAAGGAGCCAAAGGGATCTGCAACCCTATAGGTGGAACAACATTATGAACTAACCAGTGCCCCGGAGCTCTTGACTCTAGCTGCATATGTATCAAAAGATGGCCTAGTCGGCCATCACTGGAAAGAGAGGCCCATTGGACATGCAAATTTTATATGCCCCAGTACAGGGGAACGCCAGGACCAAAAAGTGGGAGTGGGTGGGTAGGGGAGTTGTGGGGGGAGGGTATGGGGGACTTTTGGGATAGCATTGGAAATGTAAATGAGAAAAATACCTAATAAAAAATATAAAAGAAAAAGAAAAGAAAAGAAGAGGCAGCAACATGACGCCATACTGTTTAGATCTGGGCAAGAATGGGAAGGATAATAAATCCTGAAAGTCAGTTGTCTTCGGAACTTGGCCACATTGCTCACTTTCAATATGGCTCCAATAAACACATTATGGAAAATAAGATGAAGTGCATGTTCTCAGATTAGGTCCAAGTTAGATTTCTCTTAATGTACCAGGATCCGCCTACTTCTCTGTCACTCAAGTCAGCAGGAGGGGATGGATTTCCTCTGTCCATTTGCTTTCCCCCTTCTAACCACGTCCTAGCTAGGGAAAAATTAGAGTAGAGCAGAAAGTCATATGACCCCCTCCACAACGAAATGAGAACTCCACACACTGGCACGTGTCTGTGAAACAGTCATGTCGAGTTTCCCTTGATTAATTAAATAGCTATATATCTACAAACACGCTCCTGATTTGTTTGTTGAATACTATACATTTTAAGGGAGAGTCCTTACCTTTATTCTAAGAAGAACTTTCTGCAGTTTAGTAAAACTGATATTGTGAAGCCAGAGGGCCCTGGGCTCAGATTCCATCCAGGAATGCTTGTGCAGGACACCTTCATATGTTATTGGTTACCGGGCTCTAATTTTCTGTCTTTCAAGAAAAGATCTTATTGGTGACCCAAAGGCCTTTTCTTGTTTTTCTAGTAACATAAGGGGAAGGTGAGTGGGGAAGGTATGTGGTTTGAGGGATAAGTCGCAGGGATTTGCATTTCAATAAAGTAGATTCCTATCAAGGATTTCCTCTTCATCCTGCCTTTTTTTTTAAGGCCTGGGATGAATCTTCTTAAATTTTAGTTAGTTAACTAACCTTTCAGTCTATTTTTTTTCCCTAATTGTGACTACTTTAAAGTCGTAATTTTGTATGGAAAGTTGAAGGAGAGAGAGAGAGATCAAATCTCAAATAAACAAAGGAAGAATGAAAGAAGGAGAAAAAAGAAGAAAAGTGGGGGAAAGGTAGAGACCCAGGAAAGACATTATTAGCAAGAATAAGTGTTTAAAGGAACTTACCCAGTATGATTTCTTCAGGATATATTTACCAAGTAGGCACAAAAGTTTCATTTTGTTTTAATGAAAGCACAAATGTTTATGGTAGGCTTCTCTTAAATCATTTTAATAATCCTTGTTGTGGCCTGCATGTATGTGTGTGGAAACAATTATCGTGTTAACACGGGATTCATAGCTAACATGTTTGCAAAGACCCTCAAGAGCAATGCCATTTCCTCTGTATGAGATTTAGCATTCTGCACTAAGAGTTTTATATATATATATATATATATATATATATATATATATATATATATATGAGGTAATAGGAAAAACATGTGTTCCTGCACCTTGCTTTGCATAACAATTCATTAAGGAAGAAAAAATATAAGCAAACAACATCAGGCTGGCTGGTGTTAAATATTTGCAGTGTAACATTGGCTCACTGGAGGAAGCCAGTCTGCTCTTTAGACCAAGGGATTTGATGTGGTAAGTTACATGTATAATGAGAACAACACTTGGTACAAATGTTCCCAGTTAATATGACTTATATAGAGCTTTTCCCTGGAAACATGACACCTGTATGTTGCATGATGTGGCTGTCCTTCCTCCAAAGCAAAAATAGGCAGTGTTCTCTTTGAGGGATGAGTTCTGGCTTGTCCTGAATGATATTCTGTCACCTTTTTCTTTCTTTTCTTGCCCCATCCTTTTCTTCCAGTGCTTGCCTTCCCATCATGGACATATTCTGATTCAACTTTAAAAGAAGAGATAGCTTGTTTTTTCTTCTTTCAATTTTTTAAAAATTCATTTTGTTATTTCTCAACTATGCTTATGTGTCTGTGCATGGGTAATGTGCACATTGATGCAAGGGCCCACTGAGGCCAGAAGAGGGTCTGTTTGATCTCCTGGAAGTGGAGTTATAGGTGGTTGTGGTGTTCTTACAGTAGGTACTGGCATCTGAAGTAAAGACTACTAAGACAGTAGTACAGGCTCTTCACCACTGAACTCTCTCTCCAGCCCCAAAGGTTTATTCTACTTTTTGAGATGATTTGTTTGTATGCGAGTATAAGCACACACGTATAGATTCCAGGATGATCTGAAGTAACAGGCAATTGAGAGATGCCTCACATGAATGATAGGAACTGAGCTTGGCCCTCTGTAAGAACAGTGCATGCTCTGAACTGCTAATCTACCTATCTGCTCTTTTTAATTTCTTTCAAAAGCAAGAAATTAAATGATCAGACCCTTCCTTGTACTGCAGTATAGCTGTGAGAACTTTTAATGAACATCGATTGGTATATGTGATGTCTCATTCCTGATGTCAGGGGTCAATTTTTTTCCCATAATTAAGTGTAGTGCTAACACTGCAGCATCTCTTTCCTTCCTGGTTGGACTGAAGTACCTGACATCTCTCTCTTCTGAGCTTGATGGGAGTTTCTAACCCTGGCTGGGTGCTGCATCTTGTTAAACATGTTCTTTCTGCCACTTTACTCAAGTGACACACTCACCTGAAGTTGGTAGACATGAGAGATTACATTGCTCAATTAGGTAAAACTTCAGAGGATAAATGAATATTGTCATGGAAAGATGACTTTAATGAGATGTGAATTCTATTTGTAATGAGACATATGCAATGACTAGAAATGTTAAATGAAATGGAAGGAAACCGAGTCAGGAAATGGCCATAGTGCTGTTTGCAGTGCCAACTTTAATCACGAAATGAACGTGCACTGCAGACTAGAGAGACTAGTTTCCAGTAAAATTTCAGTTAATCCTCTTGTTAATTTGCTGTGTATAATAAGTGGCAAATGTGTGCATATACAATACATATTTATGTAACTATAACAAATAAAATATTATTATTGCATATATGGTGAGAATATTGAAGATCAATGAAGTTAGTTAAATTATCTAAATCAGTGGTTCGCAACCTGTGGATCATGAACCCTTTAGGGATTGGACAACCCTTTTATAGGGGTTGCATATCAGGTATCCTGCATATCAGATATCTATATTACATGGTTCTTAACAGTAGCAAAATTATACTTATAAAGTTGCAACCAGATAATGTTATGGCTGGAGGTTACTGCAACATGCAGAACTTTGTTAAAGGGTCACAGCATTAGGAAGTTTGAGAAGCCCTGATCTAAATCAAGTCTCTTGGCCACAGTGTTTTCAGGGGTAGGGGTAGGACTATGAAGGGGAATGCTTAGTAAAGGAACCAGAAAGGGAATGGATGTTGGAGGTCTCTAGGTCAAGGTACATGTGACACAATAATCAAGGAATTATCTAGAAGCCTTGTTCTATGTGGATTGTGCCTGATTATGGGAATTTAGGGGGACATAGGGCTTTTGTAGAAGAATAGTTGTTCCAGGCCTTGCTGAAGTAGGCATGGGTGGTTCACTTTTAGGAAGCAATACTAATTGCGTGTCTAACTCACTATTGAGTCTGGATCTCTTGCAGATGGTCAAAACCAGAGTTGGTGAGGATTAGCTGAAGAACACAGCAAAATAGGCAATTTAGCTGGTAGAACTATTCATAAAGAGTAATGTGAGATAATTTTAATGTAAACCTTACTTCTTCTTTTTTTTTTTTTTTAAGATGAGCTGATCCATACAATGTAACCCTAAGCAAAACAGGTAATTCATCCTTTTAAAATGACAAGCCTCTGAATTGTTGCTTTGTGGGAAATTCAAGCGAGGCTAACGCTACTAGGAAAGAAAAAAAAGAAAAACCTGAATTCGGGCCTTGTTTTCTTTTCATTTTGATTCATGAAGGCCAGTCTCAGAAGTAAGTTATTGTTCATATCAACTAAAGAGAAAGCATTGGAAATGAGATAAGAACTAAAAAGCACATTTGGAACTGGCTTGCCCAAGACTGTGTGTTTTTATCTTGAAAAGAAAAAATCTATTAGGACTCCACCATTGTACAAATTCCACAGTTCTTTTATTTTATAAAATAGAAAATGATTGCAATTTTGTGTAATGTATTGGGCAGGTTTAATAGGATCCTACTCTTGCCGAGTACCGTCGTGACAAATAAGCGCAATAGAAAATTGCTGACACAACGGGAAACCGCTAGTTCAACATAAATGGTTTCTGTAAATAAATCTAGTGTAATTTCCCTATACATCTTGACTGCTGCTCTCAGCTCCACTCACAGGAGAGCAGTCGTGCGGCGCAGCGCTGGCAAGAGGCTGGTTTTTGCCTTTTCTGCCCACTGAACATTTAGCGGTTTAGGCTTTTTTTTTCGCCCTCACCACACCTCTCCAACTGAAAGGGAGACACAATATGGGCTCCAGACTCGGGGTTCTTTCCCAAAGGCCACTGATGGAAGAATGCAGACAGTTGACCCCAGAGAATGTGAAAACAACCCGGAAAATTAAAACTCAGTTTTTCGTTTTAATTGAGGTAGGGTCAAACAGGTTCTATTTCTGCAGTCTTCTCTATGTTACTAGCTGACACTTGTTAGAGCGGATGACCATTGTACTTTCCCTAAATTCATTTAACAAAAGACAGAAGTGAAGAACCAGTCTAGCATAGCTGTGGGTTCTGTGTTCAGTCAGAGATGGCTAATAGAGTTAGGCCATGGTAGTTGCGTCTGTATTAGATGGATGGACTTTGGTTATCTTTCCCTAATCAGTAAGAATAATGACCATATGAACAATATTTGCATTTTATTATATGTTTTGATAGTTGACTTTAATATCAACTTGCCATAAGTCAGGATACCTAAACAGGAAGCCCCATCTAAAGAACTGAAGTAATTGGTGTGGGAAGACACACGGTGAGGGTGGGATGGACTTCCAGTAGCAGCCCCGATGTGTAGAGTGCTGGAAGACTTTGTTCTTAAACCTTCCAGAGCCCTTATAGTGGCAACACATAAGTAGAGTCTGTGATGAAAACAAGAACTACACCAACCCAGAGATGTTTAACTTCATCTACAGCTCTTCATTCAACAAAGGCAAAGGCCTGACAGATAGGCTGTCTACGATGTTTTAGAACAGTGTAAAACCATTTATCAATCTACGAAATTCATTACACATCAAGTCAGTTAGGAGACAGCAATGGCAGTTGTCCAGTGTTTGGGGATGGAGAGGGGCATGAACCCAGGCTTTGGAAAAGGAGGAAGTGAGACACCTTAAAGTCCACTTGAGAGCTGGAGTTGAGTCACCATCATTTTCTTTCTATTGGTGTGAGAAAACACTGACCAAGAACAATTTGGAGAGAAATGATGTTTTCATCCTATAACTGTCGGGTCATAGTTCATCATTGAGGGAAGTCAAGACAGGAGCTCAGGACAGGAACATGGAAGGAGTGTCTGAAGCAGAGACCACGGATGAACTCTGATTATTGGCCTGCCTCTCCTGGCTTACGCAGCTACTTTGCTTACACAACCGAGGGATGACACTGTCCACAGTGAACTGGACCCCCCTGAACAAATAGAGAATCAAGAAAGTATCCCACAGATGTGCCAACAGGTCAATCTGATTGCAGCAATTCCTAAACTGAGATTCTCTCTTCCTGGGTTACTCAAGTTTGTGTCAACAAGCTTTATCCAGCACACAATCCTAATAAGCTTTGTGGGGAAGTTAAAGGCATTTTCTTTTACTGTAATTCCCCCCCCCCTTCACATTACTTCTTCACAAAATTCAAGACAAGAATGGCATGAACAGTATCAGAAGGGAAGGAAGGAAGCAACAATGGAAGAAAGAAAATAGAGAAGAGAGCAGATGGTAGCCAGAAGTGAGCATCAACACAATGTTTATGGCGGTCGGTATTTACTTTGTACTATTAGAGTATTCTAGGTTGTGGAAACAGATGATTATTTGTCAAGAAACTCATCCACTCTTTCTTTCTGAATTTACCATGGAAGTCTTTTGGGCTTAACTAAAATGTTTCTGGGGCAACGCTGTGGCACTGTTTCCGTTCCTATACATCATTTTTATCTGTGTGAGCATTATGTGTGTATTGGCTGCTTAGAACACAATGTAGAGTGTGCTTTCTAATATCGCAGAACAAAGATTATAGGCCCTTGATCGAAGACAACAACCTGTTGAAATTCCATTTGTAAGTCACTTACATCTGGGACTAAACCATACCCAGAGGTCATTTGTTTCATCAATATGCATACTATATATTTTATACAATGCATATTACATAGTATAATATAAAACTATATACTTACAGCTTCATAGAAGTTATCTTGATAAGAGCAAGCAAATATGTGCAGAATCCATGCTGAAACAGAATTTCTTTTTCCCCAAGAGATTATGTGAGCACCATGAGATAAGATAGTTCATTTGGGAGGTTTCAATAAAACCTGTGTTGAGTGAATTTGCTGTCAGATTCCAAAGTAAAGAGACTTTAAGAGAGTCAGCAAGGGCATTTGTGGCAGAAAGAACAGATTTACATATAACATGTGTCATTAGAAATAAAAAGGATCTCACTAGCCCTGAGCAGCTGTAGAGGTGTAAAGTGGGGACAGTGGCTTGTGAAGAGCAGATCTCCTCAGGGCTCCAGTCACAGGGGACAGACCTCCCAGGAGCTGTGCTACAGCCAGCTGTGCCACAGATGGCCAGAGTCTTGCTTCAAGAAGACGATCAGAGAGTCAACAAACAAATGAAGAAGTACTGCCACTGCCTCCCCTGGACAGCCACTAGAACCACTTTTGCTGCCCTGACTGACTCTCTGGCTGCATTTAATGGTCCTTATGTAGGTTTCATTTCTGTCAGAGCTGCTGGGCTCCTGAGGATCTCCAGGGTCCTCTATTTGGCTTGTTGATTTATTTGTCTTCTTTGCCTTCTTCAAGAATAATCCCTCTACTAGTGTTTGCATCTGTTACCAATAAGCATAAAAAGCCCATGTCCAATACTGTCAACAGCAAAAACCTGTGCACTTAACTGTCCTCAAGAAGCACATTTAAGTAACTTCTGATTATAAGTAGCATTTCTAATACTTTCAATGCTCAATATTAAATACTGGTAAAGTATTTTGAATTGTGCAAAAAAAAAAATCATACATATTACACATTCTACTCCCCACCCCAAGCAATTCTGTTAGAATATTACCAATTTTATTAAATGGAAATCTAATATGACTAGGAAATTAAATAGTGCCTCAGGTCATACAGTTCATGAACAGGCCAAGATTCAAACTTATATCTGGCTTACAGTAAATACTATAGGCTTTTCTACCTCTGCTCCTGATGGAAAAAATCATTTTTGCCATATTAATCACTGTCATGTGGTTGATGTTCTATAACAGTAACTGTGGCTAGCTGGTTTCGCTCCAAACCTTTTCATGTTAAATATTTTTTACTGTTTAATTTATCTCAAAACAGAAGACTACATGATAACAAATAAATAGCTTAGTGGATATTATATGTTAGATTCTCTTGTAATAGTCACCAGAGTCTTTAAAAATGGTTTTGTTAGTCACTCAGTCCTCTCAGGCTTTCCTTTCCAATCACAGCTCTCCCTATAAGAGAGGCAACTTTCCTAATTTTTGCTAATTCTTTTCTTCTCATTATAGTGGGGCTATCCATGCATATCTGATACATGTTCCTTCTAAAATTTTATATTGAGATAACCATTTTATTAATGAATTACAAAGAGTATTAAATATATCCCCCATTCACATTTTTTCAGTGAAAACATCTTTCATAACCATTCACAGTATCACCAAAACAGAGACTGTCTTCTGCCCCTGAATGAGCATGAGAAAAGCCTTTCCTAGACAGCCATTGTACCTGTCTCCTAACATCCATTAAAAGGTCACATTCGATGGTTATATCAGGCTGCAATATAAGGCTGAGTACTTATCTATGCCAAGCTGAGGCCAGCTATAACCAACCTGACTCAGAACATTATTACACTTCCTATCCATGGAAATATCTAACAGATGTGATGTCTTTGCTGAGAAGGCTTTCTACAGGTAAACCTTCCACACTTTCTATTTTATTTCCTGATGGATGCACATTGTAAAGGATAAGTAAAAGCAACTCATGACTACATCTCTTTATTTCCTGTACTTCAAACTCCTTGCCAGCGTGGCAGTCAGATGTTGAGATGGTAACAGACTATTGAGGTTATCAGGCTAGAAAGAATAGAAAGCTTTGCATTATTAGCTCATGGTTTCAGGTAAGAGTTGGGAGTTCCCATAAAAGAGTTGGGAGTTCCCATAAAAGAGTTGGGAGTTCCCATTGGTTTAAAGATTGTGCTGAGGCACCTCATCATGCTGGAGAATGTATGTCAAAGGTAGCTGCTCATGTCATGACTATGGTGGGTCAAAGAACAAGGCAGGCTCCGTGGATATATAATCCCTTTGGAATGCATGGACCCGAATTATTAACTTCTTCCCTAGAGGCCAACATCCTAAAGTTTGTACCAGTTTCCAAAACCATCATGGACTGGGTGGGGCCCAAGCTCTTGAGACAGGGGCATCTGGGAGTCTTTCCAGATCCAATGTATAGCATCTAGTCTCTTCTGAGTGTTCTGCTATTGAGCTTTTTACTTTGTCTGTATGTGTGTCCTTATGCATATGTGTGTATGTATGTGTGTGTGTATGTATGTGTGTGTGTATATATGTGTGTGTGTATGTGTGTACGTGTGTGTATGTATGTGTGTGTGTGTGTGTATGAGCTCATACACTTAACATATATGGTGAGTATGTTCTTCCTTACTGATAGTAAATCTATGCTACATTTTGCTCACTAGATCCTTACAAAGGAAACTCATATCTTTTCCCTGATTTCTGGTGGTTTTTTTTTTTTTAAATCTAGTGCAATAATGTTTCCTGGGCTTCTCACTTGTATATTTCCTGCCCCAAGTGTGCAATTGGTCATGTATCCATGAGCATGTCAAATGGACAGTGGAGACTTCTTGTTTGTTGCCTCTGGGTTGGTTTCTGTCTGTGTTCGAGTTGTTTTCAGTGAACTGAATCTCTTACACTTTTTAATTTAAATTTGAACTAGAAAACATGTGGCTAAATATAGCCACACAGTTACACCTAGGAGTATGAGTTATAGCTTGCTTGCTTGCTTATAGGAGCAGGGTTTCCTTCACACTGATAATTTTGCTGAGATACAGGGGTGTACCATGTTTTCCTTACATTTTCTGCCTCACAACTATGGTTTCTTCTTCTCTTACTGTATTAATTAATAATAATATACGTGAGGTAATAGAGTTATGCTACTAGAGAAAACATTTTCAAGGTAAGATGCCAGCCCAATAACAGACAATAGCATTACTGGAGATAAATTTTTCACCAATTCAGTCTTTGCTTTCTCTCATTACAGTTTGTAGTTACACTGTGTTCATGCCAATCTTTGTTATTCTGCTCTCTCTTATAAACCTCACCGAATTTCAGCTCTGTAGGGAAACCTGTATTTAAGACTTGCCTTGCCTTTGTGTTGATGTCTCTACATTCATATGTTTATCTGAGACTTATTTTCTAATTGATCTCTAAGGAAGATGTACTTTCCTCTAGTCTGTTGTTTGCTTCCTGTTACGACCTAGTCCAAGCTGATATAGAACTTACTGCTCAACCCACATTGGCCTCTCACTCGCAATCCTCCTGCCTCAGACTCCAAAGGGCAATGATTACTGGTATGCACTGTCATATTGGGTCTCTAGTTAAATCTTCATGCTTCTCTGCAGTTTGGCCATGAACTCTAGCCCTTCCTTGACTAGATTGCAGGGGAAATGGTCATGGGTGTGCATAATTCCCTTTCAGAGGGTAACACATCTTTATCTTGACAGACAGCCTGGTGCTGACATTTTCAATGTGTGGCTCCATGTCTTTTCCACAGTCCTGCACTGCGGAGCCTGGTGCTGACATTTTCAATGTGTGGGTCCATGTCTTTTCCATAGTCCTGCACTGTGGACTTGTCTGAACCATGTCCATCCTACTACCGTGGAGACAGATGCTCCCAAGACAAGACCTAATTGTAAAAAAAGTGGCGTTCTGGGGTATAGGTCAAGTGGTACCCAAAGAGACAGACCAGAATATAAAACTCTATATACCCTATACTAGTCCTAGATTCCAGAGAGTTGAAGGGAACACATCTCACAGCAGTCCAGCTAAGGGGGTGGAGGGGACTTCTGAGACAAGTGCTCAACCAGCAGGCATAAGGAAGAGAAGATCTGAAGACTTTGGGCTCTTGTACAAATAGCTTTCCTGGGGTGAGCTAATTAATAGGGTATGAATTCTAAGAAGTCACATTGTGCCTGAGAGGTGGTCACTGGAGAATTTCTGGGTGATCCTTGTGAGTTGGGGGTGAGATGGGCAATGGAGGAAGTCCAGGAGGCTATATCTAGCTGTCCCACAGTTACAAAGGGATCAATCACCAGGAGGTGACTATGGAAGGAATAGAGTCGGGTAGACACATGGAGGAACTGGAAAGATATAAAGAATGAGGAACTATGTTAAGAATGCCTCAACCTTGATCCTTGTATGCGAAAGAACAGATAATTTTAAATGGACAGAAAGGCAAAATAAAATGATACAAATTCAGTGCAGATGGGAAATGGGACAGCAGTGTTTACATATTTGTGTGATGTTAACTGTGAACTTCATGCATGGAAAAGTCAACATCCATGAATCTAGAATCTTACATTCACAATATTTTATTGGATATCTTATAACTAATACTGTTTTCTTATATAATTGGTACATGAAATCGGAAGGCAATCTGATTATCTTTATCTTACACATGATTAGAGACTCGCTTGGTTTTTGACAAATATAATACTCTCACTAGACCATACATTGCTTTTTGCGATCTTTGGTTCATTTTCTCAGATATGCTTTCTGGCCTTTTGACGTATAATTTGAAATCGTTTTCTTTTCATTAAAGCTTCCAGAAGGATACTTTCCTGGCTGCTTTATGAAGAATTGCTTGCTTTCTTCTTTTAGGGACTTCCCTACCCACAGGAGAGTTTAGTTTCCTTATGATTCAGCTCCTTGCTATCTCTCCGGTTCTTATTTCAGATGTCACACCTTCAGTCATCCTGCTGTAGCTCATGGGTCATATCTGTTGAGTCTGGTCACTCCAGCAAGACAGTCTAATTCACTTATTCATTTTTGAAGAGCTATTATGTTTTCAATTCTATCTAGAACCCTGTTCCTTCTTTGCTCGGTACACCTCCCTCCCAGAAGCTTCTATTGTTTAAGTTGATTTTGAACTTTTTATATTTGTATTGATTTTCAAACTTTTTTTGTGTTTTGTAGAAACACTTGGGTTTGTGTCTTTATTTTCAGAAATATTTTGTTACGGACTTCCTGTTTTGTGAGCAGTGATTTCTGAAAGATCTTTACTCTTTTTAAGATAACATTGTATGATATTGGCCTTCATTGTTCTATGGTTGCTCTTTTTTTTTCTCATAAGCATAACTTTTAGGAGACAGTTTTATTTAGGTGGGGGGTGCTTTTTTACCTTGATTGAGAAGTTCCTGGATGGCTTTAGGACCATGTTCTGTTGACTTTGCGAAATGTATGAAAGGTGTGAACTACCCTCGCATCAACCCCAGCATACACAATCACAAACAAACCTCTAGTCGTGGCTTGATTAAGGAAGAGAAAAGATAATCTCAAAATCGTTATGGAAACACAAAAGTTCCAAACTAGCCAAATCAATGCTCAGCAGTAAGGATGCTGCTTGGGCTATTACTACACCTGGGTCAAGTTATACTACGCGCCATCCTGAAGGAGGAGGGAGAAACATTTGAAGAGCCAGAGGATGAGACTGGGAATGTCCCCATAGGTTCATGAGCGTAAAAATTTGGTCCCCAGCTGGTGAAACTGTTTGTTGAAGGAAGTGTGTCGGGCACAGGCTTTGAAGCTTTAAAAGCCTCCTGCCAATCTCTAGTTCTCTCCCTGCCTCCTGCTTATGATGTTGAGATTTGAGCTTCCAGCTGTCCCTTGCTCCACCATCATGGACTCTTGACAGTCTGGGACGGTCAGCACAATTAAATATTTTCTTCTGTAAGTTTCCTTGATCCTGGTGTTCTGTCACAGCAGTAGAAAAGTAACTAATGTGCACATGTATGGACATGTGCAGTGAAACAGCATTCGCCAGGCATTAAAACACTGTCGCACACACGAACAAGTCAGAGCTATAACTCCATACACAAGACATGGACAAGATCAAGCCAGCCAAAGAGCCCAGCACAGTTAGGGGACGGTCTCAAGAAATTCTCCATCCTCCCTCAGGAGCCATAGGCAACTAATGGCTGTTGGGGATGGACTGTTTGCTTTCCACAAAGAAGAGGCCTCTCAGAGGCTGCCTATATTCTAGTAGGTGGTCCTATATTCATCGATGTAGAGGCAGCACTAAGTAGACAATGTGGTTTTTTAAAAAAGCACATAAATTTAGGAGTAGAAAATGGTAAGGGAGAGGAGAGAGGAACTGGAGAGGGGGATCGAAATGAATGACATGGATTTATAAAATTCTCAAATAAAAAATTAAAGTTAGAAAACAAATGTGTAATTTCAGCGTTCTTCTAACTTCAAAATATCCAGATGCAAATTAAGACGGCCACCATGTTACTAGGTGAAACAGTCCCTGCTCTTGCTACTGCATCTGTGGTCCCCCTGCTCCTGCTACTGCGTCTGTGGTCCCTCGTGGCCCCAGACATCACGTGGAGGGTGACTCTCTTTAGTTTTCCTTTTCCTTTCAGTTCTCTGGTATTCATCTTGCCAAGTTTCAGTTTTAGTTTTAGCGATTGTATTTTAGAGTCAGGCCTTTCCTTGGACTAACCAGTCTTGGCTGGTTGGCAGGGATGGGGGTGGGGGTTGGGAGTGGGGAGAGGGAGGATGCCTAAACTGGCTGAGCCTATTTCTGAAGGGTGTGGCCTCCCCAGCCACCAGCTCTACTCAGGTGGCTCAGTGAGTTCTTTCTTAAGTATCTCTATGTTGCTTTCTTAAACCCTAGTTTCCAAAGACAAAGCACTTTTTCAGTTTCTCCTGCTCCTGCTATTATTATCTTGCACACAGATGGGGAGTGTGCAGATTACAGTTGTCTGGATTGTCTTAAGCGTCCACTGGCATTTTGTAGTTTGTGGGAAATAGGAATCACGCACGAGAGTGACTGGGGTAGTAGCAATTGAAATATAACAATTATTAGCAATATCTTGCCATAAACCCACAATTCAGCTTATAATTTTCCTAAGTCCATAAAGCCATTTAAAATTCTGTGTTTTATTTCTGATTTTAAAACTAACTATATATTTTTCAGATCAATCCTCCACTGAGTTTTCTTAGGATTTTAAGCATTGTACACTCAAGTTTCCACTATGATAGCTGGCTGATGTCTCTCAGGATTGTCTCCATGATCAGCTGTTTTGGGTGAGTCCAATCACAGCACTGCATGTCATTGTGTGCGTTCTGACTATATTTACTGAATCGTTCAGTATTTATATTTCATGTTAAATAACTGCCTTTGGTGTTTCAAGTGTGTCTTTAAGTACACATACACTTATTTTTCATAAATAGTATTTAAAACACCTGAGTACACACATACATATACTTTACATTTCAAAAACAGCATCATTTCCTAAACTATAGCTTGTTAAAACTAGGTACATATATAGAGAAAGCTTGTCATTTAGTAGAGTCCTACTTTACAGTGGGTTAAGGCTAGAAAAAGGGAATAAATTGTGATACTTAAGCAATGTAGCCAGAAATTGGTACTGTTTCTCTTTAGCATCCTTTCCTTGGTGAATATTTGGATAAAAATAAGTTGAATTTTAACATGGGAAAATATTGTATGCATGAGCACATTACATATAAGAACCATATATGTAAATGGCTATAATTATAATTCCAATTTCATATTTAAAACAAAACAAAAAATACACAAGTCCAGCTACATAGGCATCTCTGAAGGGTGTAGAAAAACTAGAGAGAATGACCGTGTGGAGACTGTCCTTGCTGCACCCTTCTGCCCTTCTGTATTCACAGTAGATGGAGCCACTTAACACTGACCCTACGCTCCACCCCACCCTAATCTCCCGAAAAATTACCCAACCCCGTAAGGACCCACAGAGTCATAGTACCACCTTGGAGATATTTCCAAGACTAAAGCTAGCCAAATGATTCTATTCCATTTTTTACGCCCCATACTAGACACGGAAAAAACAAAAAACAAAAAAACAAACAAACCATGATTGCCCAGGCACATCCCCGGTGTAGCCACTGGGCCAGCCCAACCCAGTCGATGCCTTTTTCAGAATCAGCCTGTTCCTCAGCACTTGCCTGGCTTGTTAAGCAGCCTGGTATCTTCACCCATGGAGACAGCACTTGAATGGCAGGCACCGAGCCAGTGTTTACCCTGTGGGGCTCCTGAAGAGCACAGTATCTGTCAACACTTCCTATCACTCTCCCGTTTATGCAAACCAATTCTCCCCACCCCCACTGCTTTTTTTTTTTTTCCTTTTGGCTTGATGCATTCATCGCCAGCCTGCAGACACCTAGTTAATCCATTTAGAAGCTATCAGCTCTGTTCATCGGCTCATAAACCTATTACCTTGGAGGCGCAGTTCTGAGGGACACAGGTGCCAGGCCAGGACACAAAACCCAATTGAGCTGTGTAGCAGGCAGTGTGGGGCTCCTAATCACGGTTCTGCCTGCACGGGGACCTCCCCGTGTTCCGCCGTAGCAGGCACTTTATTAAATATCGATTTAAATCACGTCCTTTAATCAAATCTGATAGAGGACCTTTTTCACCTTCGCCCCTTCTCAGCTCCTCCTCACCCTCCTCCTTTTCCAATCAGCCGGTCTGGTGACATCCAGAGCCCAGGAATGAATAGTTAGCAAGCCTTTCCCCAGCAAAACCCTCTTCAGCAGTAATGAGGCATTTGTGGTAATCGGGTGATGAAATGTAAATGGCAGTAATGAGCACAATTACATCCACCAGGGAGCCATCGGCGTGGCTTCTTTCCTCAGATAGATGAGGGCTTTCTCTACCATTGCCGGCTGAGACTTCTCAGGGCTGCTGGATGGAGGCGCGGCTGGCAGGAGCCAGAGCCCAGAAGCCAAAGCTGTGGCCTTGAACTCCAGGCCAAGATGCGCATTCCCTCCTCCCTCTACTTCCTCCCAGGCACGCCAGCTGCGGGGCTTTCAAACCGCGCCCCTCTTCCTGCTTGAGGAGCTCAAGGTGAGCCTTGGGCCTGATCGCTGCACGGAAACCTTCTCTACATGTCAGCAGAGCTCAAAGCCAAGAGGTGGGACGCTTGCCAGGGAACACAGGGGCCATGCTGCTGTTTGTGCAGGCTTTGTAGTCAAGCAAGGAGACCCGACAAGTATGCAGGCATCTCCCGGAAAGGGAGCTCAGCACATCTGGGCGGGTGGTACCGGGAGCTACAGGCTGGTGTTGTGTTAAGGATAAGATTTAACTACAGATCTGGAGTTGCTGACCAGAGATCTGACCTTGGAGTAGAGACAATGAACTGTGATTTAAGAAAACAAAAACCGGACATAAAACCAATGGAAGTGAACATGACTTGCCCTGACATAGAAAGACACATTATTGAAGTGTTGTTCTTGGACACGCAGTAAATGAGCTTCCAATTTGCTAATGATTACAAGATATGTATCTAGGAATATTACAAATTACATGAATTTCTCATGGACAATTCTACGGAATAAAGGAGCAAAATGCTAACGTTCGATGTGGGACTCAGAGTTAGCAATGCTAATATAGGATTTTAATGATCTTTCATAAAAGCTTATGACACTTAAATTAGTAGCTTCCAAACTCAGGAGAAGTTAGTATATTTTAAGATTATATTAACAATTTCCTGGCAGAACAACCATCTGACTTGTATTTTCTCCTTTGAGCTTTTTGTCATTAAATAGCTGTCTGGCTGGAGTTAACAGTTTCTGATAGAATAGGAGGCTAGATTTTATAAGGAGAACAATTTATTAAATTTGCATGACTATTGATCAATATGAGAAACATATCTATCGTTTAATAGCATTCACTTTAAGAGGGAACAAGTTTGGCCATTTATATTACATTTTCAAATGTTTTATTTCACTGTTTTCATAAAACATTCATTTCAAAGCATATTTACAGTTCTGCTTTTTTTCTCTCTTTCTTTTCCCCCTCCATATTGCTTTTTATTTGTTTTTGCCTTTGGGGAGAGGGATGATCAGTCATTTGAATTCCCCCACCCGTCTCTCTGAGTACTTTTACGAGGTGTTCTCTGCTGACTGTGGTGGTGTATGACTTTATGCCCAGCACTGGAGAGGCAGAGACAGGTGAATCTCTGTGACTTGGAGGCCAGCCTGGTCTACAGAACAAGTTCTAAGACAGCAACACAGACTAACCCTGTCTTGAAAAACACAAAATAAAACAATGAATCAAAAAAAAAAAAAACCCCAACCAAACAACCAAACAAAAAACCCCCCATATTCTCACTTTATTGTCCCGGTCGGCCTGGTATTCAGTATGCAGCCCAGATTCCCTCAACCTTAAAGGACCCGAAGCATCCTCCTAAGCTCTGGTTTACTGGCATGAGACACAATGCCCAGCTCTTTCCGGGTTCTGGGTATAGTTGGAGAGGCTAGTGCAATGGCTCACTCTTGGGAAGTTGAAGAGTCAACTTTTGTCAAACTCACCCTTCTGCTTATGGCTGTCTGCAAATTGGCTTTTGTTCATTTGCTGTTAAAAAGTCAGAATGCTCGTTAAGAAGCCTAAGTGATCATCACAGCGATGCCCATTTTGGTCCAATTTAGTTTTCAATATTTGGAGTAAAAAGAAGTGAAAGCATCCCGTTTTATACTTGCTTCTTTCAAGTCTATAACTGGTATCTCCTCTGGGTCATGCAGGTGTTCCCTGAAGAGAATCGCACACCTCTGTGTGCGTGCAGAACCCAAAGGACAGCTTTGTGTTGGTCCTCTTCTTCCTCCACCTGGGTCTCAGGGATCGAACTCAGTATGTTGGGCTTGTAATCAAGCGCCTTTGTCCACTCCCTCCCTACACTCTGCACCTTTGGTTAGGAAGGAATCAACCCTAGGCTCCTTCCTTTCTTCTCATTTCTAATGCATTTCTATGTCCCCCCAAGACTACAGGCTGTTTGCTTCCTTTATTTTGAGTTTTTGAGATAGTTTCTCAAGGTAGCTCAGGGTAGCCTCAAATTCACTCTGCAGCCGAGTGGCCTTGAACTCCAGCTCTTCCTGTCTCTGCCTTCTGAGGTGCTGGAATGAAAGTATATACCACCTGACTGTTTTTCAAGATTGAAATTCTTTTTTTTCTAGATATCAATTATTATTTTCCTTTATATTTTCTTCAGCATGTTTTATTCATAGGAAAGCCTTAGGATGGAAGCCCTTAAGATCCAGTTCCAAGATGGTGTCTGTGCATTATTGCCTGGAATATAGTCATTTCTCAATACAAGCTTATTAGTTGGAAATACAAGTTTTAAACTACCTACCTGACTTAGCAAGTATTCATAACTAATTGTAGTTTTGTGCCATCTTTTTATGTCTTATTCCCCTGCCCCTCCTAAAGTACTATGCTCAAGAACTATGAAACAAATAAAAGATTCTGTGGGGTTTTGAATAATATTCTACTTTTTTAACCCACCCTCCTCTGCTGGTGGACTAAAGGGATCACAGAATGACTGTTTCCTGAGCAGCTGAACAGCCCAGGCCTGGTTGTACCCATTATGGAGGGGAGGAGTTGTTTGTTATGACTTATTTTCCTATCAAAAGCAGTTTGCATTTACCCTGAATGCAAAATTTGCAAGAAATAACAACAGGAGAGTATCTGACCTACTTAGAGAAAGAAACCGTTTTAGAAAATACGGAATTCTGTATCTGAACTTTCAGCCTTCTAGTGACAGATCCTTCAGATGTGGGCATCAAAACAGAAGTCATTTAGTAAAACAAAACAATTATATCTAAATGATTTTTTTTTAACATCCTGGTTTGAAAAAATAAAAACCCCACCATAGCTGCCATCCTAATTCAGACATTATTTGTCCACTCTTAATATAAGAGCTGGAGGTATATGAGAGTCCCATTCTTTCTTCTTCTCATTTTTGGTGTGTGTTTCCCTCACGATGGCTTGTATTAATATTTCTAGTGTGTTGCAGCTCTAGCTTAGGAAAATACGGAAACTTAATTATTAATTGAGTAATGGAGGCATCTTATAAGAATGAATTGGCAGAATTAGTGGAAATTTTGTGATTTTTTTTTACAGTCATTTAGATGTTTTCAGCTTGCTATCTTATTGGTAATTCTGAAGTTTGCCTACTTTTAAATGTCCATATACCTTTCCTTTAATCAAACACTTCTTCAGACTTTTTTTTTTGTTTTAAAGCAAACAACAGTAAGCCTAAAAACTATATGTATGAATTCAACACCCTCCCAACAAAAAAATATAAAGGAGTTCATATGAGTGTTGTGGAAACAGCATCAGTCTATTATATATGGCACACACCAACAATTCATTTCACTTTTAACCTATCACCTAACCTGGCCTGCAGTTATTCATGGCTGTGGGTTAGAAGAGCTTATTTTCCTCCTGACAAAAAAATGGGCCATTTTTCCCTGTTTAGCAAAATCTGGAACACAGATCATTACAATGCTTTTGGCAGCTAATTTGAACATCAGTGCCTCAACTTTGAGAAGAATCTTTTTTTTTTTTCTGCCCTAAAGAATCTCCGAGTTTTCAGACTCTAGTAATTGAAAAATCCCCAAACACTCACTCACAGAGGAGATACACATTACTGCAGGAACAGTCTACAAATTGTAAAGTATTCAATTTACATCCCCAGCACCTCGGGGCAGTGCTGAAGAATTTATATCTTTGGGAACCTTTGAACTAACAAAAGATAACATTTCACAGTGAAGTCTTCTCACACAAAAGTTTTTAACTCCCTTCTCGCCTCTTTCAAGGAGATGCTGCTTTCCCTCTCAGTGCCTACCAGGAAATGTTTATAATCACTAAGATGCATGCATGAGAAGGGTTGGGGAAGAAAAAGCAAAACAAAGAAAAGAAGAAAAAATCAGAACTGTCTCTTTTTTTTTTCCACAGGAAAAAAAGGAAAGAAAAACAGCAGAAGAAAACTATATCCTAGTTTATGTGATGTAGTTCCTCAAAGCCTTCCTCCTTAGATAGCAATACCACCCTCCCAAGTTTATTTTTGTGAGGCCTTTTTCAATTTGGAGGTTAAGAAAACAAAAAAGAGTGGGTTATGACTATAATATTACCACTGTCATTGGAGTGTACCAATTTTGAGGCTCTGTGACATCAACCCCTATTTAAATGGTTCCGACTAACAAATACAAATTTTATTCCTTGTTCATCACCAAGGAAGACTTCCATAGACAATGGCCCTAAAATTATTCATGTAACTTTAAAAAACATATGATTACATCCTCTTTGGTTTTCCTTATTTTCTATACTTTATAGATGAAGGCAGAAGAAATTTGTAGTGGATTATACTGAGCCTATATTTTTCTGTGTAGGAAGTGGTATTTCTCTGGGTCTTCCTCTGGCTTTTTGATCAAAAATGATTTCACACAGTGATTACTGATCTTCGGACATCTGTGGCTCAGGCCAATTTTAGCATCTCAGTTGGAAAGAATAAGCAAATAAAATTCTGCTAGAAGACCCTTCTCAACTCCATTCCTGGCACGCTTGTTTCCAACACTACGGCTCCAATAATGAAACCATTCAAATGAAATAATTCAGTAAGCCTTTCCTTTAAGGTTAAGAATTGATCAATGCTTCTGTTCACTAATAACCCAGGAATGGGCAATCTCATAAAACTGGTTTATTCAGTCTAGGAAATTAGGCAATCCATCATGGGTGATTTGTTCAAATCCCCCCCCCCCCCCCCCGCAAATAAGTGAAATGAAAACTTTAAAACCAATAAGATAATGCACTTTACAAATTCAACTGAGAGAGATGGAGAAACCAAGATGCCACTGGCATTGGCCATGGAAAATCTATCGTGTTTCCAATTATTTGAGCAGATTTTAGCATCTCCCGTTTGCTGCCAGGCAGGCTACATCCACCACCTCCTCCTGCTCCCACCCCTCCTCAAAACAAATCAAGGAATCTTCAATCAGCACAAGCTCACGTCTGGAATGATGCTATGAAAGGCCATCAGGGGATAAAGGACAGCAGATGCTATATGAGTTTCCTTTTAGGTTCTTATTTCAGCCTCCCTGCGTTCCCCATGCTGCCTGTTACTTGTCAAAAAGTAAAATGTGCTTTGATAGATAACAAGCCTATTTTCTTCACTGGCTGAGCTTAGAGAATACCATTAAGTATTGATATCTGGGGTGCTTAACTAGGGGACACAAACACAGCAGTCCCCAAATTGGGCTTCTGTTGAACTATCTTACATGCCAAGATTTCTGAAAGAAATTAATTTCATTTTCCTGAGGAGAAGAAAAAAAAAGTCTCAGCTTTCCTTATGAGAGATCAAAGGATGGGAGGACCCAAGCCAGGTCTCCCCCTGTGTCCCTACTTCCTGATGCAGACTGGTCACTTATCTGGAGTCCAGATACCCCAGGAGTTGTGCAGAGCTGAATTTTGGGAATGGAACTATGTTCCCAGTCTGCTAAAGCCAATTATTTAATTGTTCTGTGTGTTGAGAGCTTTTTCTATGCATAGCATTGGCCATTAACAAAGATGGGAACAAACAAAGGGACCTTTGGTAGCCTATTGACTTTCAGAGATGTTCTCGCCAGCTTTGAGGATGACAAAAACTCCTGAGCATAGAATACCTGAAGCTTCTATGCCATCCACAGTGGAGGTTAATGTCATGCTACTTAGAACTACATAGGAGGCGTGCCATTTATAAATACAGTAAGAGAAATGACGGACTCCTCCCAGGATTCTAAGAAAAATATTTATAGAAAAGATTTTGTTAAAATATTGCACTGTAGTTTATTATTGTGAGGTGATAATGCACACATCTTTATTTTGGGGAGGGCTAGTCTGAAGCAGGGTCTCCTGGGTGAGACTTTCCTCAAACTCTTTCTGTAGTTTGAGCCTTCGGTCCTCCTATCTCTGTTTCCGGGGTAGTGGGAGTCCAAGTGAGTATCACCTTGCTTGGATATATACATGGCAAATGGATGCCCTGCTTGGAGAAGGAGGCAAATGAAAGGTGGAGTCAGTAAGAAGGAACGTTTATGTTACTCTGGGGGCTTCAGGTCAAATAAAACAGCAAAACCTTGTCTTCTAGTTCATAGAAGACTTTTCTTTTCTCTTCTTCTGGAGGTGATTTCTCTATGCCTTTCAGAAATCACTTGGCAGAACCTGGAGTCATCTTTGATTGTCATGATGGGAGGATGCAGGGGGATGGAAGGAGTTATGTGGTCTGTACCTGGCATGTAGATAACAAGGATACTGATACACAGCACAGCACAGCCCACTCACTGAACATATCCCTCCCCTCCCCAAGCCAGCAGTAACAAGGTTGAAAAACCCTGAGGTGAAAGTTGTGAATTAAAAACCGAGCAAGTTGTGACAAAGTACTGGGACAATGGAAGGGTGAGGCGGTGCCAGAGTCTTTTGGGAAGTCAAGAAAACCTCACATGGCCCATCTCCGTACAAGATTAAACTTCAAGACATTTCTGGGACACTTCTATGTGCTTTGTAACCTTCTGTGACCAGTGAGAGGCCTGGGAGGAGTCAGGACTTTCCTACTGTATTTCCTCCTGGCATAACTAGCATGACATTAACCTAGAGATTATTAGGAATGAGATAATAAGTACTAAGCTATATAACCAAGGGTGTGCGGCTGCTCCAATTAAAATCTACAGTTGCCTGTGAGCCGGATTCAGGGGAACAGGGTGGTGACTAGATAAATGTTCACTCAATGAAGAAAAGAATAAATAGTTTTTAATTGAATGAACACGCTAACTATTCCTGCTTTTCCACACATGGAGTGGTTCTCCAGCTCGTCCTTAGCCACTGATCCCAACTGGAGTCATTTAATGATCATTACCTTAGGGAGCTGAGTGGGCGAGTGCAGACCTTCGAACTTTTCAGAAGCACCCAATCAGGCAATAGATGGTGTGTACACCTACCTATGCAGATATTAATACATTAAAGACCACTAGCATTTTATCATTCATGATCAGTAGCACATCCAAGACTTTTTATAGTAACATAGTATGCCCATATACACCTTGCTCTTAGTTTTGTATTGTTTTGAAAGACTAAATAGCAAGAATGTGTTAAAACATGTAAAATCCATAAAGCTGTATGAAATCATTGGTTCTTAACCTATAAGAACAGTAATTTTATGACTCAAGCTAAGTAAAAGTAATGTTTATGCATATGTAAGTATATATGATTGCACATTCCAGTATGTACCTATATATGTGTGCTTAGATACATATTTGTGCTTATGCATATGGAGGCTGGAGGAAAACCTTGGTTATAATCTTTCAGAAATGCCATCCACCCATTTTTGGAGTTGGGGCTAGCCAGTAAGCCCCAGTGATCTTCCAGACTTCACATCCCCAACACAGGAATTTGCAGGTGCATGCCACTGAACCCAGATATTTGTGTGTGTATTTGTGTGTGTGTGTGTGTGTGCGCGCGCGAACACTCAATACAAATTAAGGTCCTTATGACTGCAGTACAAGTACTTTCCAGACTGAGTCATCCAGCCAGCCTTAATTATGAAACCTGAGAATAATGCAGTAAAACACAGTTACTGACTTAGTATAGATGAGACCGAACAGTGTCCCTGGTAGAGTCCTGAGAAGCCATTGTTAGCTTTACCTGAAGGATCCCTACATATTCTGCTATGCAGTTTTAGAGAGATGCAGAAAGAAGAGAAATGGTATGTGGGGAAGGGAAGAAAAAGTCTGACCCCAGGGGAGACCTGGGGTAATGGGAGATGATAAGAGAGGCAAGAGATGAAGCCAAGGCATCTTGAAAAAGTGGTTCATGCTTAGTATTTGTAGTTCCCTAAGAATTTCTTATAGAGTGTGTGCTGACTTCCAAGCTACTTCTAATAGTCAGGCACATATTAGTACTTTCCTCAGGTATACATCTTAAAAGAAAACTCAACATTGTGTCTAATACTAGTTACCATTATGGATGTCCAAATGCTCAAATGGCATTACCTCAGAACCTTCTTAGATCAAATGCCAACTTTGACTTGGCCTTGCTGAGCCACAAATTGACTTCATTTATTCTCTGAATAAGAGGATTAATTTTCAAGTTGTGTGTGTGTGTGTGTGTGTGTGTGTGTGTGTGTGTTGTGTGTGCATGAGTGAATGCCACACAGTGCCTACAGAGGTCAAAAGAGAGTGCGAGGTGCCCTGGAATTATAGATTGTAACTGTGAACTGTTCAAAGTAGGTACTAGGAATCAAAAGAGGAGACTGTGGAAGAACAAGCATTCAAGTTCTGAGTCATCTCTACAGCTCCATTCTGATATGCTAAAATTTAACCATTTAGCACTACATTCCACACCATCTCCCATCTTAAGAATACCCTACCTTCATAAGTTTCATTTATTGGTAGTATCAATAGTCATAGATTGGTATTTACCTTCAATAATAATATTCTCCTCATCATCTGGAGAACTCTTACTAATACTCCTTGAGACATCCTTTCTCCCATGTAACATCTATAGCCACCTTCATGTAGACAATGCGCTGTATTTCATCTTCTCTTACAGCATCTGGGACCTTCACTAAATTGATGGTATTTTGGCTATTGTCAAACAGCCCAAATTGCTCACTTCTCTGGTGTTTCACCAAAGACAACAAAGGAAGAGAAGTCAATGGAATTCTGGAGCCAAGCTTATCTCAAATTTCTAAAACCTGACTTGTTTTAGAATAATAATCCAAGTAAAGATTTATTTAAAGAAATTTCTCTGTGGTAGCATTGATGAGAGCAACAAAAATATTGCCTCCAGCCTGGGCTACAGAGTGAGTTCCAGGACAGCCAGGGCTACACAGAGAAACCCTGTCTCAAAAAAACCCCATATATATATATATATATATATATATATATATATATATATATATATATATATAATAGAGGCTATATGTATCCTCTATTCTAGGAAATATCTTCCCGTCATCCTTTGACATCTTACTGTCTTTAATGTCATACATCAGCATGGCTCATTAAAACAAAAAGTCATTGTTAAATGGGACAGGTTAACACCCATTAATAAGCAGAAATGTTGCTTTATACAAAATAAAGCATTTGGTCCATTTTGACTGAATAACATTTGCATATATGTAAATACATAGTTAAATATAGATAACTTTTTCTGAATGTAATTATATACATATTTTATATGTATGCATATTTTATGCAGATAGGTACGCGTAATCTGTCTATAAAAACCTCTTTCTGTGAAATTATAAGAGACATTAAGTCTCCTAAACCAGCCTTCACTGTTTGTGTTCAGCCAAAGCCTGCAAAGCCACCTTCTACAAAGTGGTTCCCAGTCTTCCCAGTCGATGTTGCTATGAGAGACCATCATAGTTGCCCATTATCATAAGAGTAGACAGGGAGGGGTAGAAGAAATTCTTCTTGTCCTGAAACTCTTGCTGCATCCTGATCACATGGGTATCCACCTGAATATCCGACTTAGGAAAGGAGACTTATTGCTTGTACAACCTGAACCCCTCAAACATGCCAGTGTCACCGTTAGAAACAGAGGAGATGGCTCAAAGGCAACCTGGGACCATCATTCAAATCATCAGACGGCGTTTTCATAAAGGCAGTGAGAGTCTGCAGCTGGCTAACACACAGCTACACAGAAGGAGCCTCAGAATGGTAATATTTACCTGCAATCATAAACACACAACGCCCAGAGTCTCATATTTTAAGCAACAATGATCTATGACCACCTGAGCAAGAGATGCTGGATAGAAAATTCTGTAATATCAGAACTCATCAGCCTAAAATAGAATTCAGGGAGAAATTAAATGGATTTTTAAAAATCAGTTAACATAATGTATTACTTATTAAATTCTTTCATGGAGCAAATAGAAGACTAATTTCTCTGGAGCCATTCATGCCCCCAAAAGTTATAATTAAAGACACAAATTGAATGATGTTAATAATGATGAACGTTCACCTTTTCAGTGCTTAGGTATGGTAATATGATAGTCACAGAAGGACTCTGTCTTTCCTTTTCATTTAACTTTCCCTCCTGGGAATTTTCAAGGATACTTTCTCTTATTTATTTATTTACAGGCAGGAAAATACCTTGAACTGTAAAACAGCTGAATAGTAGTTTTGGTCTTTGGTTTTTGTTTTTTTGTTTTTATGGTTGATGATTTTTTTGTTTTTTTTTTTTGTTTTTGGGGGGTTTTGTTTTTGTTTTTGGGTTTTTTTTGTTTTTTGTTTTGTTTTGTTTGTTTGTTTGTTTGTTTAAAGATAGGATTAGTTTCTACCTCTCCAAATGTAGTAGGGGCTCAAGGCTCTGGAAGGATTTCTGAACTTCCCGGCATGCTCAGCTCTGGTTGTTTCCCAGTCCAGCCTTTCCTGCTTTGTGGGGTCCTGCCAAGAACCCGGGTTTCTAAGTCTTCTGGCATGCTGCCTCTCTTGTTTGTTTTCCTTTTGCAGCACACAATTAATGATCACTGATGCCTTTGTCAATGCCCTCATCATGCAGAATGGAAATCAAAGATATTCTTAAGAGGTGCAGGCAAAAATAGGCAGTCTGAAAGTTCACTGGAAAATAAGCAACCTCCGCAAGCCAGTTGGTCAGAATATTTGTATTTTTGTATCATTTGGGAAAATCCTATTATGGCTTTCGCCACAGACGCATCCCTGGTGTGCAAGATAGAGGCAGATCATAAAACACACAGCATTTTCAGCCTGAAAATAGGGCAACCTATTGCTTTCTGTAGATGGCTGTTACACCCCAGTTGCCACCAATAGAACATAATCTCATTGAGGCAGTCAGTACCAGGGATCAGTGAAGCACCAGTTTCCTAGCTGTATGCTGCCGGCTCTTACCAAAATGACAGGGAAAAAAAAGATTTCACAGTTTTGCAAAGATGGAACATATTTAGAACATATTCATGAACCTAGACAGTGAAACTGCAAAGATGCAAAAGTTAAACATGGGTGCTCAGGAAAATCTGCCTCCTTTTCCGCTTCCTCCTCGTTTCTTTCCCTTTCTTACAGGAAGCATGAGTTCTCCAAATGCCATTACAAAATGATTTGAACCACAGTGTCAACTACATAATTAATCCCACCCCTCCCCTCCAACAGTGGATGCCAAATTAGATGTCTGTTTGCAGCCTGCCTCTCACTGTCAGGGAAAGGGGACCTACGTGTGGTTGACACTTGATTGGGTTAATTCTCCCGAAAGAATGGGAGAGATGCCAAATTCCAAAGGTCCCTGTATTTAATGCTAGTAGGTAGGTCACATGCCCAATTTGGCCAGTTTTTAGCCATGCAAAATAAAGTAAGTTTTGCTGTGCTGTTATCAGAGTGATTAAAATATAATAAGCTAATGAGATTACAATAGCTGATTGTGAACAAGACCAATTGTGCTAATTGGAACCTCCTGAATGGCAATTTTAGCTGCTGCTGAGTTTTGAAATATAATCAGTTTTACTAATTTTATCTGATTTCTTAATGAAGCTTGCCCTGAGCAATTGTTCTATGTGTTCTTTAGCAGACAGTGTGTGTCATAACTGCTAACATTAATCTCGATTACTTTAGTTAAAATAAATAGTTATACTTGGGTGGCTTTCAGAAAATACATCACAATAGATGCAATGTTGGAAAGCAAAGGGCTTTGGGAGAACCCTCCCCGCAACCTTGTTTGGCTACATTTTCTGTGCAGGATTTCAACCATAAAGATTTCTCTCCTTGATGCCACCACATATTTCCTAGTACTGCTGTGAAAGACTAAAGCAAAGCTTGTTTGTTCTTTTGTAATATTCTTCCCTGAGTAAAGATGAAAGATGAGATTTATACAGAGGAGAAGTCAACGGACACCGAATGTATCTTAAGATTCTTAGGCAGAGTTCCCACCCATGGGCCATTGTCTGGGCAGGAAGCCAACCAATCCCATCACTACCAACTACCAGAGTTTATGAGTGGCGTTGCCACAGAGCAAGCACTCAAGGTATTTGTTTTTACAGTGGATTAATATACATCGAATGGGTTCCCCGGACTTTTTAAGTGCCCTGGAAGATGACTGTGTGATGTAGCCAGTCATAAAAGACTAGAAATTGGAAGAGAAAATAAAGTTTGGGGAAGTGAAAAATGCCATTCACATGACCTAAGGAAACATCTTTCATGACATTTTTTTTTCCTTCCCGCAATCTTTCAACATCAGCAATTAGGATTGAATATTTACACTCTTTGATGCATGTAAGCATATATTAAATGGCTTTTGAGAAGAACAAGTTAGGAGCAGGATGAAAGGTTCTGAAAGCTCACAGAACATCTGATGTACTGCAATATCAAGGAGTTTTAAAGGCCACGTGGGTAAATAAGCCAAAAGAACTACAACTTCCCTCATTCAGAGAGGTATTTGCAAGCTGTTCTATTGAGCTGCCACATTGTGTGCAAGCAGACATACAAACCATACAATTCTCTTTTAAAAGTATGATTATTTATTTATTTGCTGTGTGTGTGCTCACACACACATGTGCACACGTGCATGCCTAGGTCATCGCACATGTATGGAGAGAACAATCAGGAATCAGCTCTTTCCCACCATGTAGGTCTCAAGGATAAAACTAAGGTCATCAGGCTGGGCAGTGTGTCGTACCTTTGCCTGCTGAGTGTACACTGGCCCTATGCACAACACATCGGACCTTTACATATACCCGCAGCATCCAAATCAAGAATGAGTCCATTTCTGGAACTCAGGTTTCACTTGAGGATCATATAGATTCCCTTTGTCCTGGGGTTTTGGTGAGAGTTTTCCAGGAAACCCATCTGGCACTGTGCTGTTGTTCTAGATGCTCATTTTTAGTTGTTTACATGGAAATTATTGCCAGGCGGTGGCGGCACACGCCTTTAATTCCAGCACTTGGGAGGTAGAGGCAGGCAGATTTCTGAGTTTGAGGCCAGCCTGGTCTACAAAGTGAGTTCCAGGACAGCCAGGGCTACACAGAGAAACCCTGTCTCAAAAAAACATAAATAAATAAATAAATAAATAAATAAATAAATAAATAAATAAATAAATGGAAATTATTGTCCATGCCAATTAGTGTGTATATATATATATATATATATATATATACATATATATACATATATATATATATGACCATTTAAATAAATTTTGTACTTAATGACTTTTATTCAGCTGTCTATTTTAACTTCATAAGTACCCTCACATTTTACTCTGCCAAAACATTGGTGATAGGTTTAGTAGGAAAGGAGCTATATTGGCAGATAGATTCTTTTAAACAGTGATTTTTAAAATAATGTTAGCCGGTTGAAATTATTCCTGAACAGTTCTGTCATTCTTGCCCAAACCAAAGAGCACTATGCCATACCCTAGCAGAGCTGACAAGAACTTCCTATTCAGCAGTCATGATGTTGCCTAGCTTAGTTTGCATTCACATTTTATCAATCATCCAAATGCTGTTGATAGCTGCTTTTTAAAAAATCAGTTCAATATCGAGGTCATTTGGCGTAGCAACATCTCTTTCATCAATCCTCTTGTGGTATTATCCCGCTGTAGTTTTTTCAGGTAAATTCTATAATTCTGTACCACTCTGCTCTCTATGGCTTGATACCCTCATCACTCTGATTACACATCTTTAGTAAAAAAAACAATGCTACATTCTCAGCTCATTGGATTTGAAAACACATGCTATTAGGCCAAATAATAAGTGACAGAATATTTGGAGACCAACTTACTGTGTTCTGCTAGGTTTTTATATAGTAGAGTGAATAGTTGTTGTATGATTAATAACTAAGCGATTGAGAGGTACTATGCTTCCATGTGAGTATCTTATTATTTATTAAATTTTTACAATTAGTTTATTTTATTGGGGATTTTCTAAGTATTTATCCTGTATTTGTTAGTCTACTAACAACTCTACTGCAGGACAGTTTACTTCTGTTTTGATGTTTTTTTTTCACTTATACATATGAATAATTATTTCTGTTTTTCATGTTGTCCCATTTCTGACTAGTTGACATTTTCTATACACTTAGTGCATCATCCCAAATCCACATGTGAGAAATACAATTGTAAGGGACCTGTTTTAAAATGGTAGCACTTGTCTGACTTCAGAAAAGCAACCCCAAATTCAACAAAATTGGGAGATGAGACATTTTGGAAAGTGTGGAGGTAATAAAAGCTGAGAAAGGGAATTTGACCCTTTTACCTTCCCATCTCTTCTTCCACGTGGAGAGCAAGGATTTCTCCCTTCTAGAGGACTACCATATTAAAGATGCCATCTTGTCAACAGAGACTTAACCATCACTAGTAAACTCAATTTGAGGGTGCCATGATCTTGCACTTACCAGCTTCTAGGTTTCTGAGAGAAAAATGGCTACCTTAGAAATGAAAAGTCTGAAATACTTTGTTCCAGTTTGACAGAAGGACCAATTCAGGCTTCTTCCAAGTTGGGTCCAGGTCCCTTTATTTATCACCTTTCTTGACATGGTCCTTTGGAAAGTTCTCATGTTTAATTAGTCCAAATACTTCTCTTCTAAATGTTACAAACATTTGAGGAATGTCTATAGAGTTATCCTCAAAAGTTAAGATAAAACCAGTTATGTACTAGAATTTTTATAACAATGAAAGGGCACGAATCTCTGATCTCTTGCATTATGAGCTGAAGTTTCATCCTCAGCAGCTTCTAAGCCTAAAGGTCACAATTTCCCAAAACATAGAGAATAAGCTTTGTGTATTTGCTATCTTGGTTAGAGTTACTATTGCTGTGATGAAACACCATGGCCAAAGCCACTTGGGGAGCGAAAGGTTTATTTGGCTTACACTTGCATAACACTGTTCATTATTGAAGACAAGTAGGACAGGAACTCAAACAAGGCAGGAACCTGGAGGCAGAGGCTGACACAAAGGCCATGGAAGAGTGCTGCTTATTGCCTTGCTCTTCATGGCTTGCTCAGCCTATATTTTTTTTTTTAATAGAACCAATGACCACCAGCCCAAGGATGGTACCACCCACAATGGACTAGTGTCCCATGTAATCTTGAGTTTATGAACCTACCATAAGTCAATTACTAAAAATAATACCTTAAATCTGAATCTTGTGGAAGAATCTTCTCAGTTGAGGTTCATTCTTTTCAGTTATCTTTCATTTGTGTCAAGTTGACATAAAACTAGCGAGCACATTTACTTAAAGACACCTGAATTAACTCCCCAAAATGTGCATAGGGTAAATGAATGAATAACCACAGATGAAGAAAAGTTAGGAACAACCAACTCAGATATTGTTCCTACTCTAATTTCTATCACTGTGTATCATGGTTAAATGTATTTATTTATCCCAGTGATCTTATTTACTAATATATTAGTTCTATAGGAACCTGCTGATTAATGAAGGTTTGTATAACAAGATCTCTATATTGTTTGGTGATCTTAACTTCACATAGCTATCATCCATGATATGGATCATACAGGTGTCTGTGCCAACTCACTGACTGTGGAAGGAAACTATTAGAACTTCATTTAAATGACAGAAAAGTAACAAAAGAACATGGACATTGTATGTACAATACGTTAAAATGTGCCACTTGTCTTTCCATCTAGGGGTTTATAAGAATAAATGTGAAATATCACTGGCTAGTATATCTTAAATTGTATCCATTCCTGAGATACTTTATCAGTGTACAATATTGCCTTTCGACCAGTTGGTCTCTTCTGAGCTTGCATCACTAGGAATCCTAGAGGTATAAGAACTTGAGGCTCAGGAAAGCAGGATGAGGATGTTTAGGGAAGGATTTTTAGGGTGGGATGGGTGGTATATAAATCAGGATATAGAAACAAAGTTTATGTAAGTACAAGAGAAACAAGAAAGACTGGGCATAATTCCCTCACTCTTTCAGAAGCACTCCTCTCTCTGGACCCTCTGCCTACCATGAGTACACTGTCCTCTGATGCACACAACCTACAGTGCACCAGCCCACTCAGCTAATGCCCTACTATCTAGATAGAATGGGTTAAAAATTCAACCACAAGCCTTTTATTTACTGTTTTAAGATCATTGACTCTAAATCTAGTTTTACCTGAAACAGAGCTATATAGCTAAATGATAAGAATTATGTTCTGTTCCAAAGCAGGTATCGCATGGCAAAATATAATTCTAAACTTGCTTTCATTTACACAAAATGCCAGAAGGAGCTTAATGAGAGTTCACAAATGACTTCAACTTTTTAGAAAGAGACACAATGCAATGTTGTTGCTTCAATTTCAGTGGCTGAGAGAACAGTACTAGCAGCTTAGTCCAATGAAAGGAAGTCATAATTTCTTTGCCAAACTACATCTAAGAATCAGTTGTTAGTTAGGCATTGTTAACAGGAAGAAACAAAAACCAAAGTTAATGGTGCAGGGTGAGTACCCCAAGTTTCTTTATGGGCAGAGTATTGGACTGAAAATCACAAGTATTAATATTTACGCATATTAATACATAAAGACATATAAGTCAAGGCAAATAATGAAACTGTGGAACTCATATTTCTACAAAAGAAGACAAGAACGATGTCGTTGATGTTTTTCCTTCAACATCTAGCCTTCTAAAGAGACATGTATTAATTGAACATCAGAATTTCACTAAGGGATATTTAATAACTATCCACTTGTGTCTATTATATTTTAGATAGGTTTTGTTTTGTTTTGGTTTTTGTTTTTGTTTTTTTGGTTTTTTTGTTTGTTTGTTTTTGGTTTTAGTTTTTCGAGACAGGGTTTCTCTGTGTAGCCCTGGCTGTCCTGGAACTCACTTTGTAGACCAGGCTGTCCTCGAACTCAGAAATCCGCCTGCCTCTGCCTCCCAAGTGCTGGGATTAAAGGCAAGCGCCACCACCACCCGGATTTTAGATAGTTTTTATTTTAAAATTGCCTTCTTTCTTCCAGGAAAAAATGTCTGGTGGTGCAACTGTGATTGATATAAATGTTATGAGAGTAACCAACTACTTTTTACTTGGACTTAAAGTCTACCATACAAGATGGAAGCCATGTCTGATACAGTCAGTGAGTCCAAGAACCTGTGTTTAGATAGGACATTGACTCCAGAGGAAAACCTACTACGATTATTCTGCTGAATGGACATAACAACACAATGACTGCTAATGACTAGACAGAAAATGCATAGCCACATCAAAATTTAGAGCCATACATAAGGGGCACAGTTCAGCTTCCATGAGATATGCTTGTTGCAGTTGATAACTATTAATACAAAAAAAAAAACACACATAGTTCAGAAAATAAAGACATTAGGGTGCTTTAAATGGTATAATCCATATCATATCATACCCTGCCTTTCAAGACTTAGGGATCTATGGGGAAGAATGGGTGGCAGGATTTTAAGAACCAGAGAAAATGAATGACTTCAGGAAAAGAACGTGTTCTAGACACAATGGAGTAGATGTGTAAATGAACTCACAGTGGTGGGACATCATGGGTAAGAACTGCGAAAACTCAAGACAAACAAAATCTTTGTGTGAAGGAGTGAGGTAGGCATAGAATCCATAGAGTCCCATGCCTAGTTGAGGAGCAATTAACATTTTTCTGGCTTAGGGGAGAGAAAGCCAGTTTTCTTTAATGGTGTGACACTGGTATATCATTTACACACCAGGACAGGCTCCACACCGAAGAAAATTTGGCCAAAAAAAAAAAAAATGTGTTCAATAGGAGGGAGGGAGGGAGGGAGGGAGGGAGGGAGGGAGAGAGAGAGAGAGAGAGAGAGAGAGAGAGAGAGAGAGAGAGAGAGAGAGAGAGATCACAAAAGGTGAGTAGAAAGGTAGGGATGTGGGATGAATAGTATTAAATTTACATAAAATGGTTACTAAAAATAGCTTCTGTTGTGGCCACCTCATCCGGCAAGGAAAACGCAACAAGGTCGGATTCTTCTCAACAGCTTTATTGCAGGAACGCCTCGATGCTGCTACGGGAACCCCAGGAACCCAGGGAGACTCCTTATATACACTCCAGCACAGGGAAAAGCTTTGTGTCCTCCTGGGATTGGTCAGTCTACCGGCACCTTAATTTGCATGCACCCGCTTGGGAGGGGTTGGTGCCAGATTCGGGCTAGCGCCTGCGCAGTGGTGTTGTTTACGGCCACGGTGTACCGGAAACCGGCGCCATCTTTTAGGTGTCGGCTGCCTACAAGCTTCTTTTTCTTATTCTATATGTATGTAACAAGTGCTCTGTGACTCCGAATTGTAAATTAGCTTCAGAGAGTGGCCACACAAGATAAGAGAAATGAGGTTAGGCAGGAATTAACATTTCAGGGGTGAAAAGGGAAGGGACAGCCACTCCCTGGTAATAGTAACTGAAAAGGCATCCAAAAGAGTTTATCTCAGAAATGGCGAGTAGAATAGATGTTGCTAGAAGCTGGGAAAAGTGGGATTAAGGATGATGGTTAATGAGAAGAGTGACGGTGTTGGATTCAAGGACCAGCGTCTGATGCTCTTTAGCAAAGCAGAGAAACTGACCACCAGCGATCACGTATGTCAAAAGCAAATCAACCAAAGCGGAGTCTCCGTGTTTGAGACGATAGACAGGAGACTCGCTCTCATCTGATTGGTTTTTGATGTGCACCAACATTGAAACATCACAATGTGCAGGTATTGTGTCGTGTGCACGTGATCGTGCTCCTATGAGCTTTAAGAGCACTGTTGGCATACTTATGCTAGGATATTATACTGAGAATAGTCTTAAAAAAAAACAAAACACTCAAAGAATTGAGAATAAAATAGTAATGCCGAGGTCAGCCAGATGGCTTAACAGCAAATGCATTTTCAGGGCAGGCCTGACAACCTGAGTTAGATCCTTGAACTCAGGGTATATGAGAGATCCCGCTTCTGATTGTTGTCCCCTGAAACCTGATGCACACTAAGACATGCATGGACCCCCACATATAATACCCACATATGATACTAATACATTTAAAATAATATATGCCTTGCTGCCTGCTCATCTCAGAAAAGAAGAGTCATTCTTAAGAGAATGAAATGGGGGTATTTTGTTCTTTTCCCCATACATACACAATCAGAAAATTAAATGAGTTTAATTTCAGAGTGATTTATAATACAATTTGAAAAGTTTTGTATTTCATAGTATATTGTAAACATTTTTCAGTGTCTATCTAGTAGACATTGATAATTTGGAAAATACTTAATTTTCAATAGTAAAGCAAATTATTGAGAAATAAAATGATACCATAGTTTAGCATCTACACTAAGTCTGGAGTAATGAATAGTTTAGTTTAATATATATTACAATTATTTAAATTTTAAAGAAAGGTTTTTTTTTTTCATTTACAATATATTTGAGAACCAATATCTATGATGGAGACGGTATTCTCAGTAAGACATTTTCCTTTCCTTTCTCTTTTACAACCTATTGACAAGACCTTTTAGTAAAAAAATGGACAAGTTAAAACAAGGTATATTAATAAGCTAGAAGATATGTATTATTTCATGACAATAACAAAATGAATATCAAGATCTAATTCTCCTCATTAAGCTATTAATATTCTAAATTATCTCAATTTTAAAATATGTCCCAGTCCTTGCATTCCTAGATTAATAATTTCATTCATGACAGACTGTGTTCTAATGTAAAACTGGCTGAAATGCATTAGTGCTTTATTAAATATTCTGCTTAATGCTGGGTCTAAATGCTTGCCCTTTCTAATGAATCCCAAGTATGACATCACACTACAGAAAAAGTAGATTCATTAGTCACTCGGTTGTGAGTTGATGAACTTTACCCTTCCCATCCCCAAAGGCACAGCATTTATCTTAACTGGAATTGAAACATTTGCCAGATACAAGTTTGCCTTTCCTACTTATAAGGATTCAGCCAGCTCTTCTATTTTCAAGCTCACAGAACATTTGATCTACTGAAATGAAACATGTGTAGCATTGTATAAGATCAAGGGATATACTTGTCAGCAGAGATTGCTCAAAGAAGACTCACAGAAAAGAGAATTTTGTGTCTTTTTCTTCCAATCTTGAACTCCCTGAGGTTCATAAATATGCCAGTTTCCAAAAATGTGATGCTTGCCCTGAGAGATGATTGGTATCCCATGAACTTTATGGGTAGCACCCTTCAAACAGCAGGTCAGCAATCAGGGAGTCATGACTCTAAGCCAGGAAGGTTGATGTACTCCTTCATTTATAAATCGGTAAGTTTCCTGTTTGACAGTGGTGATAAGGAAGAGTGCATTGGCCCCAGTAATCTACTTACTTGGATCTTCACAATCATTTGCTCAATTTTAAGAGAAAATATTCCCATATAACAACGCAATTCTTAGAGCTTTTTGCCAGGAACTCATATCCTTAAGAATGAGGATCTAAATTAGCAGTTCTCAAACTGTGGGTTGTTTTATCCTCTTCCTTCCATCCTTCCTTCCTTCCTTCCTTCCTTCCTTCCTTCCTTCCTTCCTTCCTTCCTTCCTTCCTTCCTTCTTTCCTTCCTTCCTTCCTCTCTCTCTCTCTCTGTTTCTTTCTTTCTTCCATTTTTCCTCTCTCTCGCTTTCTTTCTTTATTTTTCCTCTTTCTTCCTTCCTTTGTCTCTCTTTCTGTCTCTTTCTTTCTTCCTTTCTCTCTGTCTCTCTCTGTCTCTCTGTCTGTCTGTCTCTCTTTTCCTGTCCTACCTGTAGATGATTCCTACTGAAAGAGTAAAATATTTATTTTCTCCTTTATTCTCCCAAATGCAGACAACATAAATATATGCAATTTCTGGGGAGACTGGCAGTCCTTTCATATCTACTTTGTCTGTTAGATGCGAATCCAATTTGAAGATATTTGACAAGGACTATGATTTGTCACCTGGGTGAGTGACACAAAGCACTTCCATTATAGCAGGCTGTGTTGCTGGCGAGTTACTAGTATACATTGTCTTAGAGTGTCCATTTTTTTTCTGTTTGTTTGCCCTTGTGTGAAGATTTAATGGCTGCTAAAACTGCACTTGCAATATGAATATAAACTTTGTGAACCAAAAATTTCTTAATCATTCTGTGCACCTCCAGTTTCTGCAACCTTGTTTGCTGAGCTGAAGATTCAATAACTTAGAATAGGGATACATAGAAAAAGACAATTAACAAAGGAAAGTAACACTAATGAAGTCAGCAGGCAAGGCATGAAGAACTGCCAGGAAACAGTGAGTGTATGCATGAAAGTACTTCCGAATGGAGAATAGAAGTTAACTGATGATGTAACAAGGGAAAGTGCATTCATGAGATGACATAGAAGGGGAAGAATGAACTTCCTGCTAAAATGGCTTGTTGAAATATCTCAACAGATAAAATTAATGTTGTACATAGGAAAGTTGAGATGTGGATCCAGGACGGAGGAGACTGTCCAGATGGTAAAATACTTGCTGTACAAGTATGAAGAGCTGAACCATCCCAGGCAGCCATGTTAAAACAAAGGAAAGATGGATGTGGCCATGGGTGTGTGGTTTGTAATTGCAGTGCTGAGGCCATTGAGGAAGGTGGACTTCTGGTGCTCCTTGGCTACCCAACAAGCCTAATTAGCAAATCCCATGTCCGATGAACAGACCCTGTCACTAAAGAATGAAGTAGATGGTTCCTGAGGAACAACACCTCTGGCCTCCACATTCATACATATTTATGAGTATGCACACACACACATGTATGTACCAACACACATACATTCAGATACACTTATACTAACATACAAGCAAAAATATTTAAATTTAATTCTATTTCTCTGAAAATACCCCAAATATAGAACAATTATGCACCATTTTATATGAAAGACAAGAGATCTATGTCATTTAGAGACCATCAAAAATAAAATAAATACATCTTCTTTACTTAGGCTATATACTTGCATGATAAATGACCAAATGATATTGATATTAATTATAAATGTGGATGATAAAATATGCAAACTTTATTTAAGATACCTTTAAAAAGATTTATTTATTTATTTATTTATTTATTTAATATATGTGAATACACTGTCACTTTCTTCAGACACACCAGAAAAGGGCATCAGATCCCATTACAGATGGTCGTGAGCCACCATGTGGTTGCTGAGATTTGAACTCAGGACCTCTGGAAGAGCAGTCAGTACTCTTAATTGCTGAGCCATCTCTCTGGACCCTAATTTAAGCTAATTTATTAGCAGCATAGAAACTTGGTTTGAGTACTGGATTGGGATGATGTAAACAGATTATATATAATGCTTCCTAAAAACTGTCAATCAACAGACACTTTGAAAATCTAGGTGTCAATCAATAGCTACTCTTCAGGAAGCTTCCATTTTCTCTGTTTACTTCAAAGTGAACCATGACCTCCAACTTAACTGGTTTTAATACTCTGGCCATTATAGTGTGGCCTGTGTCCATTCAGGAAATACATATTCACCAAGTGCCCATTGTGTGTCAGGAGTCTGATAAGAGAATAGAACAGAAAAATAAATTAAAGGCAAAATTCCATGCATTCTAGGAAGCATTATTACTTATTAATTATTATTCTACTTATTAATTATTCCCTTTCCCTCTGCGGTTGTTTGCTCCTAGAGAGCAATGTAGAATTGAATGCTTCCTTGTATCCATGTGGTGTGGCTCTGAATACAGCCCAGATGCTCAATAATTTCCTTAAATAGACAAGTTTAAAAGGTGTCACAAGATTAATAGCTTGAGAAGATCCACAGTACATTTTGCTGTTTTACAAGGACTGGGTTATCAAAATCCTTTGGGAAATACAGAGAAATATTTCTCTTAGAGATTCAGAATGTGCCTTAATATACAAAAATCCTGAAAAAAAAATTACTATGGAGAACTTACTAACATTTCACAAACCTTTGACCTCACCTCCATTTTGGAAAGTAGATAACACCTGCTAAGATCATTTACTTCCTTAATAAGTAGATTGTTAAAAAAAATGACTTAATAAACCCTCATGTTTCACATTAAATTCACAATCAAATGCCACTTGCTAAGTGGTCAACAGAGTTTCTGAAAAGACCTTAAGGACCCACTTGCTACACTTAGCATTGATACAAGAATGCGACATGTGATTGGATGTCTTTGTGGGTGAGAGGTAGGCTGTTGATCATTCCTCTTCACTCTGTGTTACTTATGGACATGCATTCACACAAGGAAACGGTCATGGGTGATCCCATAGCCGGGTTGTTTTAAGTCCCTTGGTTCAACAGTTTGATCATCTCCTTTTGGGCAAGTCTGTTTCACGATGGAAGGACACCACCTTTGTAACATTGGACCATGTTCCCTGGTGCAATCTTTAACTTAGCATAAATCAAGCAATTGCCAAGCAAAGAGGATTGAACATTTCTCAGATTACAATTGCAATACTGTAGATGTGAAAGAGGCTGGAATAGAGCAATGGTACATCATTATTAGGAAGAGTACACAAAGCCTTTCCAAAACCAACACTCAGTTATCTACAGCTTCTTTGAAGCAGCTATCTGGAACCAGAGTCAGCAAAACATTTTCCCAGCCAAGCCATCATCAGAATACACCTGCACTGTTAAAAGACGGTGTCCCTAAATGGCCCATTTTCTTCTCCCTCTCCACTTCGTACGCCAGATGTTTGGGCTTTTTGTTTGTTGAAGAGTATGTGGAGTTCCCATATGTCCTTTCCAAAGAAATCATAGCTTTTAAAAATAAAGCTTTCTCCCCAAATGGCAGCAGGCCACAGATGAAGGCCAACATGTGCTAGAACTCAGGACAGCTGTTGTTATGATTACATTTTTATGATTTATTTGTGAAGTACTTGACAGGCACTGCTCTTAATGTCTTGTTTCCATTGGAAGGAATGGCAGGGCAGCACCGTCTTCTTGGGTTCACTGCTGTTGCCGTTAGTTTTGAGTGCTTGTGGAAGTTAAAAAATTATCTTCATGTGTGTCCTCTAACAATTGGACTCGGGGCTGTCTTTTGACTGTGTTGCCTCCCATTGGCTCCCCTTCCCTAGCTGGACTCCCAGGTTGGCTCTCAGTGGGAGAGGATATCCTTAGTCCTGCTAGGACTAGATGTCCCAGAGTGGGATGATGCCAATGGGGTCCTTCTCCTTCTCTCTGGAGAAGGGAAGAGGATAATGGGGCAAGGGATTTGTAAGGGTTTGACTGGGAGAAGAAGGGGGGGGGGCTGCAATTGGGATGTACAGTGAAGAATAAGTAAATTCTTGAAAATACTGACTTTTGTCAATCAGTTGGTGACAGAGCCAAATGCTGAACACACAAATCTCTCTTTATTCCCTTCCAAGCAGCTCAGGCCTAAGTTTCTACTTCTTACTCACCCTTTTCTATGACAACTAAATGCATAGTGATATTTAAGACCCTACCTTACATAATCAAACGATATCTTGGGTTGGCAGGTTGGCTGGATGGTCCAAGGACTCAGTGCCAAACTTGATGAGCTGAGTTTGATCTTAGGAAGCCACATGGTGAAAGAAGAGAACTGACTCCAGCAAGTAGTCCTCTGATTTACTCCTGTATAGCACAGTGTGCATGTGCTTGTGCATACATGAGTGTATGTGTGTGCGCTCACATGTGTGTGTGCACGTGCATGCACACACACACACACACACACACACACACACACACACACACACACACACAAGATTTTTCTTTTGTTCCTGTTTCAAAAGTTTTCCTCTTTGAAAATCGCATCTCATTCCTTCAGAAGTAACACAGGATTTTTAGGAAGTAAGATTTATTCTAGTCCTTTGTACCCAAGTGCACAATTTTTTTTCTTTTTTTTTTTCTTTTGGTTTTTTTTTTTTTCGAGACAGGGTTTCTCTATGTAGCCCTGGCTGTCCTGGAACTCACTCTGTAGACCAGGCTGGCCTCGAACTCAGAAATCTGCCTGCCTCTGCCTCCCAAGTGCTGGGATTAAAGGCATGCGCCACCATGCCCGACTTCTTTTTTTCTTTTTAATTTAATTTTATTTGTAATTCATTTTTTTACACTCCATAGTCCATTCCCCGCCCCTCCCCATCCACCCTCCTACTGTTCCACATCCCCCACCTTCTCCCCACCCGACCCCATCTTTACATGGATGCCCCCGCCCCCCGCCCCACCTGACCTCTAAACTAGCTGGGGCCTCCAGTCTCTTGAGGGTTAGGTGCATCATCTCTGAATAAACACAGACCCGGAAGTCCTCTACTGTATGTGTGTTGGGGCCTCATATCATCTGGGATCTTTAGGAAGTAAGATTTATTCTAGTCCTTTGTACCCAAGTGCACAACTTTCTTGAAATCCATGAGATACGTAATTTGAGACCCCTTGAAGATGCCTGAAGCATTAACAATTCATTAAATTGCTGGCATCACTATTCTTAAACTTTGGGGTTTTATTATTTAATTGAACAAGATAGCTTGAGTAGAGGCATTTCAACACTGTGACATTCAATTTGGTAATCTAAACAATTCATGTGTGGGTTTCAGCATCAAAACACTAGATAAAGGTTTGAGTATCAGACCAAGAGGGACAGAGAGAAAAGTATCAACTCTGTTGCAAGTCATATGGTGCAGAGGTTCAATTCATGAATTATTTCTAGAACTTCTACTTAGTATTTTTGGACTGTACTTGATGGTAGGCAACTGAAGCTGTAGAAGATGATGAAATCATGAATGATGGAGGACAGGACATGAGTAATACTTTTCAGCCGTGTAAACAACTGCAGTTATAATTTAGGAAGAAAAATCCCACTGGTAAAAAGAAAGGCCATCACCACCACCACGTGTTACATAGCTATGGTGAGTTCACCAGCATGAGAACTGGAGCTAACAGTCCCCATGAAGAGAGAGAGAGAGAGAGAGAGAGAGAGAGAGAGAGAGAGAGAGAGAGAGAGAGAGAGAGAGGTGTGTTATAGTCTCTTTAATCCTATTCATGATAGTAACTCGCATGTCCTCAGAATCCCTTCTACTTTCCAACATTCAAAAAGGCAGCGCACTCCTTCCCTGCCTTTGAAGAGCTTCCTGTGACATTGTTCACTTATAATTATGTCATGTTGCAGTGTACCGTATCATTTTGTGCTGCATGGTACCAATCTGGGACTTGGCTCATGAGGTGAATTATTTCCCTTGTTCAATTAGTTTGAATTTTCGAATCTGAGCTTAGTTAATTAATCTTTGCTGACTTTCTCTCTCATCACAACTGTACCGTAGGAATCAAGATATCATAGAACCAGGAGCAGGCCTAGCAAGCTGCTGAGCGCTCATCCACAGATGGCGTTTTAGCAAACCTATAGTTGACAGGGTGAGTTTTGAATTTTCTACTCTAAATTAATAGACTCGGCAGCATGTCCAACTACTAAATTCATGTTACGATTAAATCAAAATTTATTTTCAATCTTTGTAAAAAGCTGTTTTTCTTTTTAGGCTTACTTTTGATGCTTTGAGAGAGGGGTTTGCTATGTAAGCCTGGCAAACCTGGAACTCAGTAGAGCAGACCAACTGGCATAACGTGTACCCTGCTCCTCCTGACCTTTCTTCCCAAGTGTTGGAATAACACGTATGCACCAACATTATTAGATCATGCCTTTACCCCTGGTTCACTCTCTTAAATTCATCAGTTTTTATTTATAATTTAATTTTAGGTCTTATTTATTGTATGTGTTTAAGTGTTTTAGTTGTATGTATGCATGTGCAGCCCATGCAAAGCAATGCCTCCAGAGGACAGAGGAGGGCATCAGATGCTCTGGAAGCAATGGTTCCATACAAATAGTTGGGAGGCACCACGTTAGTGCTAGGAACTGAATTTAGATCTCTAAGAGCAGTGAGTGCTGACTCATTTTTTTTCAGGCACCCTCCAACTCCCTTTTAAAATTATCTTTAGAATTACCATTGGCTTTTTAAAAGATTCCAATTCATGATCAGCAGAGCAACTATAGCATAACAATACATGCTTTTAAAAGATCAAGAATTGTTCATTTACTTAAATAATTTAAAAAGTGTGCAGTAATTCAAATATATTTCAACCACCCTTCTGCCATAAGAGAATCTATGTACTATATTTTATATATTGTTAAAAAGAACTTTAATTTTGTAGAATTGTATAAGTGACTTTCTTTTGTCTTACTTCTAAAAGTTTCTGTGTGTGTGTGTGTGTGTGTGTGTGTGTGTGTGTACATGCATTTGTGTGCACCATGAGTGTTCAGGTTCCTGTGGAAACCAAATAGTGTTGATTACCCTAGAACCAGAACTTACAGGCTGGGATTGGGGTTGGGGTTGGGGATAGGGTTGGGGTGGGATTTGAGGTTGGGGTTGGGGTGAGGTTAGGGTCTCTGTTTACAGCACCTGTCAATGAGCACTATGCTAGGTGTATTACATTTCTTAATGTAGAATCCTCTGAACGTAGTCAACCTGGGAGTATTTTATCCCATTTTATTGATGAAGAAACTGAAGCTAAGTGAAGCATCTCTGTTTGTCTAAATCATCAAGAGAGTGTGGAGCAAAGGCAGAGTTTGAATACAGGTTCAATAAGTAAACAAATAAATAAATAGCATGTACAACTACATACATCTTTCTAGTGTACCAACTTCCAGGAATTGCAATCACAATTGAGCTGCCTTGCCAGGTGATTGCTGCGTTAGACGTTTTCTTATGTTGAGAATGGCTGACTGTTTAGCTTCAGTTTAGTCACACACCTCTAACCACGTTTCCCCTGACATCCCTGTCTGCTTTATGATAAGACCTAAGGTTGACACCAAAATGTCTCACCAATTGCTGGTAAGTGATCTGTGCTCTGACCAGCAAAATTCATTCAGCAGATTCCCCACCTACTCTCAAGGGGGACAGGAATGAGGTTCCTTCAAGGTTGCTGGTATTTACAGTTTCCCATTGTGTACCATTGTACACTTGCCCAAGCTAACAGCCACTCTCTAGGCAGCACCCCTGGCTTACTGTATATTAATAGAATATTGATATAGCAAAAAATGCTGTTGTGGGATTCATCCTTTGGTAAATCCTCCACCGTCTGCAGTTTTACAGAGCCATTTAATTAGCGATTTTACAACCTCCTCTCTTCTCATTAAATTAATTAATAATTAAGTTCAAATATAGGCATCTTTAATGTCATAATTATATTTCAGTTTTATGGTCACTGGAGTTTAGCTCATTAGGGGAGGCACTCATAAACTACAGCCCTGGTTAGTGGCTGAAGCACATCTATGCCATCAGGCTGATTTGAGTTGATGTTTTAATTTCTCTGCTTCTTGAGGGGGCATGGCCGGGTTGTGGAGAGAAATTTCAGTCTTTGTCCTCCGTGAGCATAAAATAACAATCGCAGCAGCAACATCAACAAATGGAATCTACAATATGTACCCTCTGATCCTTCCAGTCCGCTGACTTCTATGTCTCCCTTGACTGTTTTTGTAACATCGGTCCTTACAGTGTGCTCTGATTGGATCCGATCTTTCCACCTTTGTGCTGCCATGAAGCTCAGAGTAGCCAGGTCCAGAACTTGTGAGTGATGTCTTCTGATTGCCATCATGATTTACGAAGTCCGTAATGGCCTTTCACACAATATGGCAGGCTGTGCATTCCTTTAGACAGAATGGATTTATTTCAGCCATTAGCACTGATTAAACCAGCTTAGTAGAAGAGGCAAAACAAAACTTGTCTTTGAAATTGTTCTTATTTAATTTTGCTCGCCCTCGCATAACCCAGGACAGTGCTAATTATTCCTTGATGGAGCTCATATTTCTAATGTAATTCATATGTAAATTCTAATTTCCTTCATCTGGGAATGTTTGTGTTCCTTGTCTCCTTTCAGGCAGGAACACAAACAGAGAATTAGAATTGTTTAGAAATTGAAACTTCATGTTGCCTTTTCCTGGCCTGGCTTAGATTTGCTTGCTTCCTTGCTCCTAGGTTAGAACTTGATGATGTTACAAGGTTAAGCTTCAAGTCCGTAGTTGGAAGTGAAAAAAAAAATCTTAATGCTTTAAGGGAATTTGATTTCCAGAGGTGTGAATTGCATCCTCAAATGCTAGCAGAAATTTGACCATCTAAACTTTCCCTCAAGTTTGCTCTGACAAAAAGATAAAAAGATAGTAACAACCTTCCTGGGCATAGTGATTAATGATTCTAATTCTGGCACTGGGGAAGTAGAGACAGGAACATAGCCACAAGTTAGAGGCCAATCTGGTCTACAAAGAGAATTCTAGGCCAGCCAAGGCAGCATAAGCAATGTCTTACCAGATAGATAGATAGATAGATAGATAGATAGATAGATAGATAGATAGATAGACAGACATATAATACATGCATACATACATGCATACACACATACATACATATGTACACACTTAGATACCTAGATAGATAGGTAGATAGTAGGTAGATGGTAGGTAGACAGACAGACAGACAGACAGACAGACAGGTAGATAGATAGATAGATAGATAGATAGATAGATAGATAGATAGTAGATTTAAAAACGGTGTTAGGCTAGAGAGATAGCTTAGTGGTTAAGAGCACTGACTGCTCTTCCAGAGGTCCTGATTTCAATTCCCAGCAACCACATGGTAGCTCACAATCACCTATAATGTGATTCGATGCCCTCTTCTGGTGTCTCTGAAGACAGCTATGGTGTATTAATATACATAAAATAAATAAATAATTCTAAAAAGAAAGAAAGGATGAAAGAAGAATGAATGAATGAAAAAAAGAAAGAGACAAAGCGTCACAATCTAGGTGGATTTTGATCATAAGAGTAGAGTAACAATCATTTCATTTAGCTTTATGGACAATTCAGGTGGCCATGAAGATACAAAGATTTAAAAAAAAAAATCTCAGGTTCAAAATCACTCTATTTCAAATGAAATGCGAATAGCTAGCTTTGTTAATGACATCTTTGAAGACTCATGACCTAAACCACAAGTGAGCTAAATTCCAAAGCAGCTGGAACTGCTTTATGTAGGTCAAGCATATCATATCTGCTTGATACAAGGTCAAGAAAAGTCAAATAAATTAATTAATTAAAATAAAATAGCCAAACAAACAAAAAACACCATAGCTAAAATCCATAGTACAGTAGCTGTTTGCTGTACAGCAAGGAGAAGGAACACAGGTAACAGATACTTCCTAAATGAAGAGAAGGGCAGGAAAGGACAAGAAAGCTGAGGACTGGGCTGGGAAGGGTGGAGCCATGCTTTCTGTGACCCTGAGCCACCCAGAGCTGACATTTCAATCAAGTAGGCTTTTGCTCAATTCAGAGAAAAGGAGTGCCGGGTGCATGTGTGGGTGCAAATGTGTGTGTATTCTCCTTCTCTATGAGATTGGATGATATCTGCATACTGTGTCCCAACCAGAATCATCCTACTGAAGGGTAGCTTAGCCCTACAATTGAGGGGGAAAAAAACTCAGATGGAAACCAAACATTACAAGGAAAAAAAAATCAAATCTCAAGAAGCTCTCCCTTCTATTTAATCATGTCCCCTGGATATTTTTTTAGGAGAAAGAAGTTAGCTTTTATGCTGTGCAGTCTTTCTTGTTACCTACCCATTAGATATGGCTCTGAGAGAGATATTTCACGTAAGACCAAGGAAGCTGTGATGTCTCAGATAAATAAGAATTACAAATGGTCTGCTGGTCTTAGGCAAAGGATACCTTGATTCCTCTTGACATCTGATCATATTTGTGCTGAAGTCAGAATCAGAAAGGACCTTTTCAGTCAAATCCCCCTCACATAGGCTGACTTTGTAATATCTAGGACATAATTACATTTGCATTAAATATGCACACGCATACGCACACATCATGCCAACATTACAGCTGTCCGAAACTATTTTCAATAATTGATTTGCCATTTAATTGAACAGCAGGACTGACTAACATAGCTCATTACTTTACTCATTAGTTAATTATCGAAGAAAGTAGGACAAGTCAATAAAATGAAGGCTGTAAATTCCAATACTAATTAGCACCATTTCCTTAGAGACATATTTAAGGCCAGATTGGCTACCTGAATGTCCTAAGACCTTGCAGATGAAGGAGAAGGATAGACACACATCAAAGTAGATGGAAAGGCAGCTGTGTAGACACCAAGCAGATCGGGACAGTTACTAATATCTCTGTTATCTGCACTGAAACACACAATCGAGGTGGCAATGACTTTAAGACAGAGGAAGAACCTTCATGAAAAGCATTTAAAAAAGACTCGGAAAACAAAGTTACTTCCACTGCCTTTTGTTTTAGAAGAAAGTTTCTCTCTACTGCTTACAATCCTGCATATGGGGATTGTTGCATTGAATGATATTTATATAGAGATTTATTGCAAGTGGATTCTATCCAAGAGAAGGAAGGCATTCTATGACAACAAGTGATTCTTTTTGACTTGCAAAAAAAATATACATGCATGTTAATGTAGTCCACATTACCCACATGTGAGCAAGACTCATTTCTGCATAGTTTTAATGTAATGTAGAGTATGTCTATACATGCACCCATGTGCACGCAGGTATCCTTTTGGAGGGCTATCTAGCTTTTCACGACATAAAACAGGATTCAAAGCTCTCTGTGCTGTGACTGGTTATTTCCCCTCTGAAAAGTCTTTCATCTGTTGGAATTCAGTAGTTTCTCATTAATAGAGCAGGTAGAGAAACACCTGCTATTGAGGAGTCAGAAAAAGCAGAACATGATTTGTTCTTAAATAGTGTCTGCCACAGAGCCTGCCATGACTCTATCTATCCTGGATAACATTTCCAGTCTTTCTGCCTGGACATGTGCTATCGGGATGCCCTGAATAATGGCCATGATATAAATCATTTAGAGACAAAACCATCCCAGCCATAAATGTGGGTTGTTTGTTTGTTTCTTTGTTTGTTTAATGATCATAGGTTGGGTGATTTCCAAAATAAGCATGCCGTTAACCAAGCAGAGGATGAACTGATCTAGAGTTAGAAAGGCTGCCGAAGATTTGAGGGGAGAGATGGACAATTAATCTTGCATTAACCTTGCTCACTTTGGCTTGCAGCCGCTCCAAGGTTGCTCATTTCCTTCATGCTGTGGTGTGGCCAGACCTAACGGAGTGTTCATTTTCACTCTGGTTTTGTACTTAATTAAATGAAGCTACCAAAAAGAAACTCCAGGGTTTGTACAGTCTGTGGCAATCTCCCAAGGTATGTGCTCACAGTAGATGTTGCTGTGGATAATCTTAAAAATGAATAAATAACTAAATAACTAAGTAAAGGATGGATGCTAGATAGACGGCTCAGTAGTCAAGAGTACTTTCTCTGCAAAACACCTGGATTCAGTTCCCAGCATCTACATCCGGTGGCTCGCAACCCTCTGTAACTCTAGGGGAGCCAGTGGTCTCTGTAGATACCAGACAGACACATGGTACACAAACATACATGCAGGCAAAACACCTATACACATAAAATAAGTATAAACACATCTTTTGAAAAATAAAAATAAAGAATTAAACTGAGCAGAAATATTTGCACTTTATTGTACACACGTAGCTAGCTAAAGTCAAGGTTGTATTTGAATTTTACATTCAACTAACTCTCAGAATTCTCTCTGCAATCATACACACTATGGTCATATCATACAGAGGAAGGCATCTAAGATTGCCAGGTCAAACTTTTATGATTCATAAAAGGCAATAAGGGGCAGCCATAAAGAGGAAGCACCCTGCCACTTGAAACTCTTCAAGCGGGTTTTCAGGACAGCCATGGACACGACAAAAAATAAATTAAAAAAAAAATTGAGAGCTTTTTGGAAAACCAGAAGTTTCTGGCTAATAATGGATCACAAGTATCCAAAAATTCCACCTGGACCAGCATATCAGGAATTGGCCATTCCCCTAGCCTTTTGAGTGCATTAGAAAGATCCACCTCCTGCTGGGCATCTGCCTAGTAGGTTGCTCTTTAAGAAGATTTCATCAGGTTTTTTCTCCCTACCAGATCTGAAAAGCTGCCTTCCCCTCTGAGTTGTCTTTGTTTCCTGAGTCTCCAGCATGGGATCTGGTACTCATGGAGTGCAACACTGGGCTTGGCAAACACCGAGGGAGCGAATAAGTAAGGAAGCCCATGAAAAATACACCATATACCCCCATGACCCTATCAAAGAATAACAACTAAAAACGCTCAAAGAAGTCAAATGAAAAAAAAATGTTTTGAAACCTTCTGCTGTTATTTTTTTATTTAATTTTTTTATTAATCATTTTATTCGTTTACATTTCAAGTGATATCCCCCTTCCTGGTTACCCCTCCACAAATTCCCCATCTCCTCCCTCCTCTCCTTCCTCCCCTTTGCCTCTATGAGGGTGCTCCTCCACCCACTCACTCACTCCTGCCTCACTGTTCTAGCATCCCTCTATGCTGGGGCATCAAGCCTCCCCAGGACCAAGAGTCTCCCCTCCCATTGATCTCTGATACCTAATATATCTGGATCCATGACTCCTTCCATGTATACTTTCTTTAAAACAATATAGATTTGAGGTTCCAGGGAATGGAGAAGTCTGGGGAGAGAGCATCCTCTTGGAGGCAAGGGTGGTGGTGGTGGTGGGGTAATGGGATGAGCAACTGTGTGTGGGACTCAAGGGGGACAGTGACTGGAATGTAAATAAATAAAATAATTTTAAAATACCTGTAGTTACAATGTTTTATTAATTAACTATAGGTTTTATCATACTTAATTTTTTCAGGATTATAAATTTATATTGAAAATTATAATTCTTTAGCTCTCTTCATGAATGTAAGATACCTAGATTACAAAATTCTGAGGTTTATTATTAACAACAAATATATAAATGAATCTAGACAATTCTTTTGATGAATACCAAGTAAACTGGCATATAATTTAACAGTTTGGTTCAGTGTTAGTCTCAAGCCAGGATTTAAAAACCACAACAAAAAGGTTACAGGCACACTGAGCCAATATATTATAAGAATTATGCAGAGAAATAATTTATCAGCAGTTTTTGAAAATTAGGCCTCAGGAGCTAATACATGAGATCAAAGATGTAAGCATAGACCGTGGGGGATGGATAATTAGTGACTCCTGGTTAAACAGCTTTCTTTAAATGTATAAGGAATTCTAGTTATATAGAGAGAAACATTTGCTATATATATAATTTCGTTATATGTATATCATATGTACATATATGTATATATAATGAAATTCTCAAGAATTTAATCACTCAGAATAATTCTACACTCTTGCATAAACATTTGGAAACCATGTACATTCTAATAGCAAAACATGAAGCGACCCACATCTAATAAAATCAAGCCAAGAGTTCTATCCTCCTGTTGGGTGCTAATTCAGCCACAAGGTGTCATGGTATTTGAAAAGAACACCTGAGGAAGAAGTGGGATAATCTAGACTTGAAATTTTAAATTTGATTTGAAAGCACAATATTGGTCTAGAATCCCTGAGAAGAAAAATTACAGCATAGTCTACAGGCAGTCCTGGACCAAAGTGTGTTAAATTGGATTCTACCTTGTTATGGGGCAGACACTGAATATATGTATGTGTGTGTGTATATGTATATATATGTATCTATATCTTTATCTATATCTTTATCTCTCTCTCTCTCTCTCTCTCTCTATATATATATATATATATATATATATATATATATATATATATTGGCTTGCATTTATTGATTGGAAGAAAGTGCAGCCACGGCTATTCTCCACTTCCACAAATCAGGCAGCTGAGTTTCTTCTTCCACTTGAGGAAATCCTGGGAACCTCCACATCAGGAATGCAAGGGAGGAGCCTCACCCTGGGAAAACCACCTTCGTCATCTTGGAGTCTCATCTGCCATGTATGTATAAACTTCCAATTGTGAACTCAGATGTGCTTTCCAGACTAGTGATACACCAGAAACACACATGGTTACTCCAATGGTACACTGTGCAAATCTAAAAGTGAAGTCTTTTATAAAACCTGCTTTGAAAACTGTAAAGCATAATCCAATTAAACGTGAGGAAAGGATGAACCAACTGGAGGTGTGGAACCAATGTCTGCCTGCTTATATGCATTCACTTAAGTAATTTTAATAATTTCCCCAGATAAGTTATGAATGTAATGGAAAAACTATCATACCAAATAAAAATTCATGGAGAATGACATTTAAAGATATGTAAAGGAAATTCATAATTTGATTACAAACATTTTCTTCTGTTGTTTTTGTGTAACTGTATATGTAAGAATGCTTTTATGAAAAAGAATACTTTTATGATATAAAAGTTACTAAAACTATAAGTATAAAACATATTTTCATATATCTAATTTTAATTGTTTCCTAAAATGTTCAGATGTTTTGCCTGGGATTTTCAGCTTTCCCATTTGTATAAATTTGACTGTGGATTTTGATGTTAATTAATAAACTAAAGAAAAATTTTATAACATCTGTCTTTTTCAGAAAAATTTTAATTGTTATTATTTTCCTTTATAAAGCCTGAAAAAATATTTAATGCACAAAAATAATGGTATTTGAAATACGTCTTCAGAGTAAAAACAAACAAACAAACAAACAAACAAAAACAAAACTCTCTTCTTAAATATTAACCTCTTACTGCCATGAATATTTTCTCTAGATTCTTTGTCCTCTGGAGAGGGCATGGACTTCTTTTTGCTTTCATGGGAAAGGCTACAGAAGAGGCTCCACACTAAGTTAAATGAAAGTGTACAGAGAATAGGAAGCAGCTTCGCCCCCTGTCATAAAGAACACATTAGTGACAGTCCTTCAATCTTAACTTTCTTCGTGAGAAAATACAGGTGATACGAAGTCTGCTTCAGCTCAAGTACAGAGCCCAGTGGCTTTAGCTACATGCCTGTTGTTGTGAAGCTATCACCAGTCTGAATCGCTGGAAATTCTTTACCATTTCCAGTAAGACCTCCTTAATGTAGTTACTGATACGACTGATTTCATTTCCCACTCTTCGGCCCCTGGAACACTTGGAGTGACCTTCCATCTCTATGAATTTTCTTAGGATCTGTAACTGCAGCTTAGAGTTACAGAACTTGCTTGGCCTATATGAAGACCATCATTGGATATCCAATGATGGAAAAGAAGGCAAGAGAAGTGGGGGTGAGGGGTAAGGAGGGAAGGAAGGGGATTGGAGGAGAAGGGAAGTGAGGGAAATGGGGGGAGGGTGAGAGGAACTAACATTTTGCTTATTTTCTTTGGAATTTTCATTGAAGTAGACTGATACAGCGATTTTTTTAAAAAAATAAAAAGTTATTTATTTCATATATGTGAGTAGACTGTCTCTGTCTTCAAACACACCAGATGAGGGCATTGGATCCCATTACAGATAACTATGAGCCACCATGTGGATGCTGGGAATTAAACTCAGGACCCTGGTCAACTACTGAGCCATCTCTCCAGCAGATACAGTGATTTTGGCTTTGTATGAGGCTCATATCCCTAAGTCTTTTTTTTTTTTTTTCCTCTGTACATCTTTCATTGCACACACCAGGATTTTATTCTTTTTAAGGCATGGTAATATTCTACTGTATGTGAATAACACATTTTCTTTTCCCATTCACGTTTTAATGGGTGCAGGGGTCATTTTTACTTTGTTAGTCTTTTGTGAATAACAACGCATTCAACGCTGACCTTCAAGTCTGCAAGCATCTGAATGATCCCTGCTTTCTGTTCTCTTAAATCCACACCTAGCTAGAGATGGAGGTCCAGAGTTACATAGTGTTTCTGTTAGCCTTTGAGGAACCTACTCAAATTGTTCCCATCTGTTTGATTTTACATTCTTACCATCAATCCAGTTCTCTTTTCCCTAACATCCCTAACTTTTGTTACTTTCCCATTATTGTCTTGTTTCAAACTAACTATCTAGGACTATGTGAAACTCACCACACTGAGGTCTTCTTCTGTGTGTCCCTTGGTAACTGATGGCACAGGTTAATCACATGTTAAAAAGGCATCGCTATATCTCATTTGGAGAAACATCTATCCAAATCATTCAATATTTTTTTTACCTTTTCATAAGTTAGTAATCCTTTGTAGATTCTGGATATTAAAACTATCAAGAACAAATATGCAAATATTTCCACCATTTTATAAGTTGACATCACTTCCTGAATAATATGATCTGATTACACAGTCAAATAATGTGTCAGTTTATTAACATTATTTAATTTTTCATTTTGCAGAATCATATTTATAAGAATTACCCTCTTCTGAAATTAACGTACCTCTCCAGTTTCTTTGAACAGCTTCTTCGAATGTTGATGCCAGAGAGAGGGAGTAGAAAGATCAGAAACAGTCCATAGCCCCTATTGCCAAGTAGAAGAGAATCTCCAAAAAGCATAGACCCTCAAGCAGAATTTTTTTTGACACAGGAGGTGATAAGCAATGCAGATGTTATTGTGCAGATGTCTGCAGCAAACAGCATGTAACCATCAAACTTGGGCATCATATTCAGGCAGGAATACGTTGTAGAAAGTTGAAATGAATAAATAGAAGTCTTACTGTGCAATAGCTCATTAAACATGGTCAGACTCCCCAAACCTTGAGGTATTCTAGTTTGTCGCATGTAAGACTCCGTTACTAATTTCTATTCTAACCTTGTATTGAATAAGATAACAGATGTGGAAACATTTTGGGATTTTAAAGGTGCTATGCAAATTGAAAGCCTATTATTATTATGTGTTCTTGTGCATCGATTACTTGGTATCATAATAGGTAGTAATAACCATTAAGAGCATCATTAGAAATGCAGGCATGTGTGTAAGTTCATACACTTCTCTGTGTACACAGAGCACCTGTATACTCTGGTCCATTAGTGTTTGCATTTATTTTGCTTTCCAAATAAGCTACAGATTTCTTATCTACTATACCTTATTACATTGCTGGGCCTCGTTCTCCCCATCCTCCTTAACTACTGGAAGGCTCGTACATTTCCATTGCAAGTGGTGTAAAAGATTCATGCTGGAATTGTTCTGGTCGAGTTTGAGTGGTCCTCATTTAGAACTGGGCCCTCAGGCCTCAACAGCCTTTAATCAGCTGTAACTGGAGTGAAGCTGTCAGCTCCTGCTTGTTCGATGTCAGCTTTAGTGCCATTTAGAGCATCCCTGATAAATGGACAGCACAAATTTAACAGTCGACCTGTGAAAAAGGAAAGCCAGACATCTCTCAAGCACTGTAAGAAACCCTTTAGCCATGTCATGGAGACATTGTGGGTAGATATCCCAGGGTAGGTAGAGTTTGCGTTGTAGAAACAAAAATACATATATTTTAAAAAGCAACATATTGGTATATCTAGGGTTTTTTTTTTTAATGGAGCAGAATATAGAAAAAAGAAAAGCAAAAAACATGGTTAAGAACCCTACATCCAAAAAGAAAGGATGTCACATAATGGGAAGCTCACTTCATTTCTAGCTTAACTTGCAAGAGGAAAACTTCCCCATGCCATGTTCTCTAGTCACTTGCAAAGTTTGAAGTCCATGCTTGGCACTGAGAAACTTCTGCTGATAAGTTGAGCATCCCAAGGTGCTCTTATCCATTCCTCATCGACATGAAGCCAAGAAAACTCTAACACAAAATTGTGTTCTCGAACCTCAGCTCTCTCCTTAAGGAAATAGGGATAAAAATTTCAACCTCATTGAATCTTTGAGAGGAAGAAAAGAAGCCATGAGTATACCACATATAACTAACTATAAGATGTTCTGTGAAAATACAGAGTCAACGATGTAGGAGATAATGTGGTAGTGTCCTGGAAGGCTAACCAGAAATCTAAAAGGAGGTGATTCGTTTTTCGAAGGAGATTAGTTATGCGACACATAGGCTTTGGTGAATGGCTTGAATGAAGTGTTCTTTACACATGTGTATTCACTTCCAGAATGGTTTCAGGCAGGCACATGTCTTTCTCAATGAAGTTCAGTCTGCTCTCTAGTTGGTTACCTCTTAGGATGAAAAGAGTGAATATTTTTAGCTCTTTAGGGCTAAATCTTTTCTAAAATACATCTTATGCAATCCTATTTACATTAAATGAACTTTCTATGGCCAAATGATTTAGCTCATTAAATGTAGCACCACATAACCTCTCCAATAGAGAGCTTCAATATATTTTAGCTGAACTCCCAGAAGCTTAACAGCAAAAGCATCCACAAAACCATGTTAGGGCTATTCTGCATCCTAAAGTGTGTATGTGCAGACCCTGAGATTTGCTGTGTGTATGGTGGAAGAGATCAGGCAAAATGCAACAGGAACATTTCAACCCTGGCTTTTCACTCAATCGCTCTGTGATCTTAGAGATTGTGAGGCAGCTGTTTCCACTTCTATTTCTATAACTATAGACAACCATAGTGCTTTCAAAGATCTCCTCCTAATACAATGAGAATTTCAGCTCGCAGGAAAACTTGATATGGCAGATAACATTGTTGGTGATAAAACTCCTATACTTTATTAAGTTGTGGTTAATAATGAATACTCCACTTTGTCCTTTCTTCTTCTTTTCTTCCTCAAATCTTCTCTGCCCCCCTTGCCTCTCTTCTTTCCCATTCTCTAGAGGGAAGGATGTTGCCCACCTTGTTCATTATTGACAAGAAGTGGACTAGACCCACCGTGATGCACTGGTGAAAAGGAACGATGGCAGAGAACGTACTAGGGAGCTTTCTTTCCAAGGAGTTTGTGTGTGTGCGTGATTATTTTATGAGATAGTTGAGAATTTCATACCATGGGTTTTGACTATATTCATCATCTTCTGTCAAAATCTATTTTTAATGATGGTTTTTAAATGCTTTAACCTACCTTTTAGCCCATTACCCACCAGAGGTAGTGGGTGGGAATGAAAGGATACAGGGGATGTGAACCTGTTTAGAAAGGCTCTTTGGATCAATTCCCATTTGTTTTGTCTGGAAATCGGCAGTTCAGTTCACAGGTTAGCAGTGGTAGCTGCATCTACCTACAAATATTCCGTAGATGTACCAGCAGTCCAGTTCAGTAGAGTCAGGGATAGCAAACACAAATCAGCAGTGGTGGCACTACCCAGCAGAAATGGTCAGGTCAGGCCTCAGCATCAGCTCAGGTCAGAAGGAGGGACCTGGAGATTCGCCAAGTTCTTGGGTGTGGTTCTCTCAGAGAGACCTACAAGTGTTGCACAGCCAACTCTATAAGCAAGCCAAACTCAGCCTCCCATCTGTCCATAGAATACTATTTACACCTTCCAAACATCACATATCCTCCACAGGTCTTGCCTCAGCATGTGTCTTGCTTTAGTAGTACTTGAGTCTATCTCAGCTGACATCACTCTACCAATCAGCCTGAGTCCTAAAAACCAGAAAGAAACTGCAGCACACCACCCAAACGTTCTTTTTTTTTTTTTTTTTTTTTTGAGTGTGTGTCTGCTTCTCTCTGTGGAGTCCTGACAAACTATGCAATGTAATGGGGATGCTAACAACATGCAATGTTGTTAGCAAAGACTCCTTCATCACATGTTCTTTCACAAGCTTGCTCTGGCAGAACATGTCCTTTCTCCTCTTTCTGCTTCAGCTAAACATTCCTTCCCAAGTCTGCCGCAGTCTTTCACCTGTGTCCACATCATGAAAACACTCTTTCATGTCTTTGCCCCAGCAAAAACACCATCCAACACAAATGACTTTCCAAAGAACCCTTAAGTTTCCACCTCAATCTTCCTTTACTCCTGTCAGATGTGTTCCTTCTCCCCACCCACCCAGTTCTATATCCTCTTTTACTTCACCCATCAAATCCAATTGTGCTGCCCATATATTCATGCCTGTGTGGCCTTTCCCTGGAACATGGATGACCTACAAGTAACAGTGTGAAATCTTAGCTCTAAGATTCCTCTGGTTCAGACTGACCAGACAGTTAGACCTTACATCAGTGTATGCTTTCTCTCCACTCATTGGAATATTCATTGGACATAATTAAAATGTAAGCATATGAAAATTGACAAATAGTGCTTTATCACACACAAAGATGGTTCTTCTTAAATCCAACATATTTATGTAGGAAAGTCCTTCTCCTAAATATTTATTACAAAATAAAATACTAGAAATAAATGAAAAAGATGACAGTGAGAAACAAGAGACAATAGGAAGCCAACAGAAGATGGATATGAGTCTAGTGATCTGGCAGGAAATTGTCATTACCATTTGCTAGTTAGATGACTAAGTGTTCAAGCTTTCATTTGATATCTAGCAGACCTTGAGTAGGTAACAAACGTCAGCTATATCCACTGGGTTAGTCACTGTAGAAGTAGGTGAAGACAAATAATGGACAAGAAATGCCTGTGGTTTAAGAACCTCCCAGGCAAGGAGCAATGGACAGACAAGTATTGAACATCCTTGACACACAAAGGGTGACTCAAGTGACCAGAATTGTACTCAGTCAATTCAATGATATTGTCATCTCCTATGTCAGAAAGAACAGGAGCTCAGGACCATGATACTGTGTAATTTTTTTTGATTGAAGATAAACATGAGTTTGCAGAATATACAAGATATTAGGAAGAACATTTAAAGAAGCAGATTTGGGAATGTTTGGAGAAAACACTATTGAAATCAGAGAATTGTCATTAAGGATTTGAATATTAATCTCAGGATCACACATACACACACACTCAAACAGGCTTCATGCACAATGCTAATCTGTTGGCAACCAGTAGATTCCAGAACCCAGGAACATTGTTTCAAATTGTGCTCACTGGTGAGCCTGCCATAATGTAATGGTAAATTTCATATTCAGGAGCACGTTAACAGCTCTGGCTAAATTCTGTGGGTCACTAATAAAGGCAAAGAGATTTGGGGGCATTTAGTAGCATGGGGAATAAAGAATTGGGGAGAGAGGAACCAAAATTTATAGTTGTATGTACAAATGAGAAATAACTAAATAAAAGAAAAATTGCCTTGATTTCCATAAAAAGTTGTTTTTTATTAATCTTGAGAAATATCTTGAAATATATTAGGTTTACAGTTTTCAATTTCATATTTCATTGATGCTAGTGTTGTCTTCTTCTGTTTTAAAGTTGAGTGTGGCTATATGCAAATTAATGTGATTATACATAAAAGAATCTATATTCTTTGATTTTTCCACTTTCAGAGTTAGATTTGAGAAAGGTTAAGTTTTTTTTTTTCCTATTATAAAAATACTGTTGACATGAAGGTTGGGGAGCATGTGTGGAACTTGGAAGAGTCTATCTAGCAAGCCATTGATTCTGTGACTAAACTGAGAAATCTTGAAGGTCTCCACTATTTTTGTGACTTAAAGTTCTTTGCCAGGCCACTGGCCATCACTGTAATCCAACGTCAAATTCTGAGGATGGAAATGAAGTCCATTTACCTTGTAATTTCAGAGGCTTAAAGTTTGCAGCGAGGAGGGCTCCGTGGGTTTAGCTTCTAGTGAGAGAGTTCTTCACTTTTTCTCATCAACATTAGAGTAGGGACATGAGGGAGAATGAGAACCAGGATGGTTAAACAGAGTTAGCAAGTCTGGACAGGAACTACCTTGTTATCAACTACCTTGGCCCTTTCAATTAGATAAGAGGATGAGAATCCCAAGAAGGTCCAAAGGACATAAATACTTTCCAGTAGGTCACATCTCAAAAGATCTATTACTTAATATCAACCCACTGGAGACAAATTCTCTAGTACATGAACCCTTGGAGAAAAGATGAAGCTATATTTAAACCACAGCAGCTGCATACGTGAGGAGGCTCCATCATACCTACAACCATATTTGATTGACATTCCAGCAGACATACATTCGTCATGCTGTACTCTTTCTTGAAATCATTTTCAATATCCCGGGTACACTTCCTTTCAAGCTTTACTACTCATGTTCATTTCCTCTAACTCCATTCCTTGTCAGAAGCTGGAGAAACAGCCATTCTTACAGAAGACAAAATATGCCATTAACCAGAAAGTTCCAGCCTCCCAAATCTATAGAACTAAGGTGGCAAAGCCTACTAATGCTGATGGGCATGACTAATGATCCATGACACACAGACTTACCTTAGAGCCCAAGAAATAAAAAACTTGTACCCATTTATCAATACCTGCAGTGGAATCATGATGGGAAGATTAATAAATATCTTAGTCCTATTTCCAGTTGTTGTGACAAAGATATGGATAAACATAGCTAAGAGGAAAAGGGCTTTGTTTTGGTTTGCAATTCCAGGTTACAGTTCATCGTTGCAAGGAAATCAAGGCAGCAGTAACTTGAAAGCAACTACTGATATTATATCCACAGTAAAAAGCAGAGAAGAGTAAATTAATGTATTCAGGCATGTGTTCAGCTGCTTTGTCCACTCTTGAATAGTTAGGATTCATTGTGTTGGGGATGGTGCCACTCACAGTGGGAAAGCCTTTGAGTCTTAATTCATTCAATTAAGATAGCCCCCCCATAAAGATATGCCCACAGACCAATATTTTCTATACATTACCTCAAAAAAAACAAAAAACAAAAAACAAAACAAACAAACAAACAAACAAAAAAACCTCTCTAGCTGATGATTCCAGGCTCTGTTGACAAAGCTTTAATGTTGGTCATAGAGTATGTCTATACTTGTTATCAACTCCCTTGGCCCCTTCTGTTAGAAGAGTGAATGAGAATCCCAAGAAGGCCCAAATAAAAGAGAAATGGGATCTGAAAATCTATCTCTGAAAGAGTAGAGTTCCTGAAGGAGCAATTCTAGGCATTTTATCCCCAGTTAAAAATCTCAAGATTCCTTTTACTCTTCGGTAAGACCAAGGGAAGATTCCTAGAAAGAAAGAACATTGAATCATGTACTTCTGCTTTGTACTCAATGGGAAGTTCTGTGTATTTTGTTCATACAGTCAGTCTGAACAAGAAAACAGTGTTCTCCTTATTTCAAGTCTGAGAAACTAAAGATCCAGGATGCTTCAACACACTCCAAAATCATAGAGACAAGCAGAGCAGACAAAGCAATCAGTTCTGCAAGCTCATATCAAATTTCCTAAACCTCTACCCAGTTTGATTTAGGGGAAAAGTCATTTGTGTTTGGCAGTATTGTAGTGGTTTAAAGATAATTTTTATTACCATTACATTAAACATTTATGTTTAGTACTTTTCCCAGCTATGAAAATATTGTCAATGTTATAGTTCTATTTGGTCCACTTAAATGCCACACCTTGTAAAATAGACTTTTGTTTCTTTGTTCCTTGTTTTTAAGAGAGAAGGTATTTATTAGCTTTCCCATCATTTTAGGTTCTTACATCTCCAAATTTTTGAGTGACATTCTGCAAAAAAACCCCTTGGTCGTGCTGTGGATCAAACCAAGGAACTTAACTATGGTAGTCTCAGAGGGTCTGGTTGTGTTAATGCAGGAGATCCTAGACAGTATCTCCAACAGTGTCAAACAAGTAAATGGCAAGATAATAAACTGTGTTGTAGTGGTTTTTAAATATGACTTATGGGCTATGTAATTAAGAGCAAAGGCTGCTTATCCAGAGAACCTGGGTTCCATTTCAAGCTTAGAACAATCTGTAACTCCAGTCCGACTCAGGGGGTCTGACACCCTCTTTTGTACTCTGGTGGTACTGCATGCAGGTGCTACACATAACATAAAATAAAAAAATTAAATATGATTTATAAAAATACTGATCTATTGATACAGATTCTGAAAATTAAAAAAAAAATTTCCTATACATCAAAGATTCTTTTTTTTTGCTTTTTAAAATTATTTTCTTCATTTACATTTCAAATGCTATCCTCAAAGCCCCCTATACCCTCCCCCCACCCTGCTCCCCAACCCACCCACTCCCACTTACTGGCCCTGGCATTCCCCTATACTGGGGCATATGATCTTCCCAAGACCAAGGGCCTCTCCAACCATTGATGGCCGACTAGGCCATCCTCTGCTACATATGTAACTAGAGACACAGATTCTTAACATTCTTCCAATCACATCTACCTTTCATTCAAGAAAGTTTTTCATGACCTTGATTGTATACAGATAGATAATATAATAGATGATACATAATATGTTAGATGTACAAAAATATCTACTTAAAATAGATGAAAAACAAATTGTTTTAAAATTTTTATGTGTATGTGTGTGTGTGCTCACATCTTCATTTGTGTGTGTACATGTTTGTGTGTGTGTGTGTACCATGTGCCACTTGTGAGTTTCCATAGAGGCCGGGAAAAGAGTGTCAGACCCCTGGGAGCTGCAGTTACAGGCAATTGTAACCTGTTAGATCTGGATTCTGGGAACTTAGCTTCCGTCCTCTGGAGGAGCAGGAAGCACTTTAGCTTCCACATAGTTTCTCCAAACCCAGAAATTTACTTTAAAATAATTCATATATATATACACACACAAATATATATGTTAAATAAATAAACTTTATTTTTAAATATAGTTTACAGGGCTAAAGAGGTGGCTGGTCTTCCAAAGGACCCAGGGTCACATAAATATAAGCCAAACCATGATAAGGAATCCAAATGACCTCAGGATTTTCATATCTCAGTAGAAAACTGGGGGATTATCTGCTGGAACAAGTAGCACTGTGGAAATTTAAAAAACAAAAATCATCACTTTGAGTTTACTGGTTCACTCTTCCTTCCTTCCTTCCTTCCTTCCTTCCTTCCTTCCTTCCTTCCTTCCTTCCTTCCTTCCTTCATCTGGTTGGTTTGTTTTGTCTGAGTTTTGCTTGGTCTCAACTTCTTCTCAAATCTGAGTACCATCTATTTTTCTGGAGAAACCTACTCCCTCTCTATCTACTCTTTGTCATGGATTATGGTCCTTTGGCTTTTGGTTTCCTGGGCAGCCTGACCTTGTTATCAACTACCTTGGCCCCTTCAGTTAGATGGGAGGATGAGACTCCCAAGAAGGTCCAAAGGACATAAATACTTTCCAGTAGGTCACATCTCTTAAAAGACTGTGGATATAATATATGTAGTTGCTTTCAAGTTACTGATGCCTTGATTTCCTTGCAACGGTGAACTGTAACCTGGAATTGCAAACCAAAACAAAGCCCTTTTCCTCTTAGCTAGGTTTATCTGTATCTTTGTCACAACAACTGGCTGCCTCAGTCATGTTCGTCAAGGCATTGGTTAGCTGTCCTTACACCGAGGCTCTCTGCCTGACTTCCCAGCACATCTTCTCCTTGGCCCCTGCGCTAAGATTGTAATATAGGAGGAAGAATTAAGTATGTGAAGAATAAAGACTTGCCTGAACCAACTTCCTTTTTCATTGAGATGCCCTTAAGTAGCATATGATTTGACAGTTGTTCACTATCTTCATGTATGTTACCTGGCTTCAATAATTGATCTGTTACTTACTTCTTTACTATACTCTAAGGCAAAAATTTTAAAGACAACATATTTCACCACTGGTTTGATGTTTAGTTATTAAAAGGAAGTAGTTATTACACATATTTCATATGTATGACTGTAGTAAAATCTACATGTCCCAGGGCTGGATATTTCTGCTGTCCATGTTCTCATTTCATAACTTCTTATAAGATCCTAGATAAATATCTTTAAGGAAAGATTCGAGACATGGTCTCACATGCCTGCTGCTAGCCTCAGTGTCACTATGTACCTGATAATAAGCTTGCATATCTGACCCTCCTGTCCATATATCCTGAGTGCTGGGATTGCAGGCTGAAGCAGCATGTGATGTTTACACACTGCTGGGTATCAAACCCAGGGCTTCCTGGGTGATAGACAAGCACTTAACCATTATTTCTGCAACCTTGATTGGTTTTTAACTTGTAAAATGGGAATAACCAAGATGCTCACAAAATGACTATACTGTATAAGTGTAAAAAGGCATAAAAAAAAAACCTAGTATAAACTATTCTTGCCACTTGGCTTATGGCATGGCAGGTGACATTACTCTGCCTGTATACAGCCATTGCAGTCCACATTAGCATTGACTTGTAATATGAGAAAGATAGTGCCATGGGTGGGTTTATATATTCTCAACTGTATTTGTATCTATATTTGCATCTATCTATAATCTATGTGTATACATAAATTTGTGGAGGATACATATAATATACATTTTTAAAATATTCATTCATTAAAATTCCATATCATTGTACTTCACATTTTATTTTTAAACCACTCACTGAATAATGTACTTTAAAACCATGTTTTAGTTAAATTATTATAGAACAATTAATATTATAATCACATTGTCTTCATAGAATATCTTATTAAATGATCATTCATAAGTCACACTTAGATTTAGAGGCAAACTTTGGGAGGGAGGGACACTTACGAAATATGTGCTGAAGGACTTTGTTCTATGACTGATATTATTTGAAATGTCTTTGATTAATCAAGAAAAGGATGAAAAATAAATTCTAAGAGATTGTTACATGCTAGCATAGATAATATCAAGACAGGTGTTACTTTTTTCTTATAGAAAATTCATATAGAATTTTCAGAAATTGGAAAAAAGTTCCAGAAGGTTTGTTGTTGATAGAAAATTTTAACATGGAACATGACATTAATTCCTCATGGACTGTGTGACATGAGAAGTCTTCATGCTGTACCTGGGGAAGAACTGCATTCTTCAAAATGTGTTACAACTTGTTCCTCAGAAGTCTTTCTGTACGAACAGTCTCTCAGAAAGAATGCAGCTTTGACAAGATATCAACCAGAGGACTGTGGGAATATTAGAAATGGCAAATTGGTAGTTAGTGTGTTATCTAAGCACAGGACAGAAGGCAAACAATATCATATCTGCATTAGGATAGTAAATAAAGCCCCAAACGTTGGAAAGTCTATGTCAGTGTATCCAAATATGCAAATTTACTTCCTATGAAGAGAAGCTCAGCGCTGTATGGCCTCCATTCCGCCATCAGAATACAGGGAACAGTGCTCAACTTACTGTGGGGTGTCTGAAGCGTTGCTTTCTTCATAGTTGTTTGTGTTTGTAGAACATAAAATGAAAGCAGGCATAAGTATGAAATCATGATAACTTTAAATTTTGCTTTGTTAGCTGTTAGTATGTACAATTTGAAGTATAATAAACCTAAGAATAAATAATGATGATGGATGTATAATGGAATGAAAGCTAGACCTTGCCACAGGATTTTCCCTGTCTAATTACATTAGTGCAGAGGAGGTCTGTGATTGGACAGGGAAAAGGGAGGCAGAGCTGAGAGTTACAGAGAGAGAGAGAGAGAGAGAGAGAGAGAGAGAGAGTCTCATGAGAAGGAAGATGGCTGCGGACGTGAACCTGCGTGGCATTTACCAGCCACAAGTAGTGTAGTTGTGGTATCATAAGGTTAGATTGATTGGGATAACGTTTTTATTATTATCAATTGGCTCTCTCTCTCTCTCTCTCTCTCTCTCTCTCTCTCTCTCTCTCTCTCTCTCTCTCTCTCTCTCTCTCTCCCTCCCTCCCTCCCTCCCTCCCTCCCTCCCTTCCTCCTTCTCTCCTCTTCTGCAGTGTTCCCTGAGCTCTGGCGGGAGATGTTGGATGTAGGCATCCAATTTAGAACTGTGTGCTCCAAGGACTCTTTCTCCATGCATAATGTCTGGCTATGGATTTATGCATCTGTTCCCATCTGCTACAGGAGGAAGCTTCTCTGACAGTAACTGAATAAGTGACGAATCGGTAAGTATAGCAGAATATCATTAGGATTCATTTTATTGATAGGTTTTTTTTTTTTTTCCAGACCAATAGTGTTTGGGTCTCCAGGTTATCTAGTCTCTGCTTCTGGATCACCCAACCCCTGAACCTTCTGGATTTCCTATGGAAATGTTCATCTTCCATGATGGCAAATGAAACCCACGCTGACCATTATCATGGTCTTCAGACATCTGGTTGAAGTAGATCTGCCATGTTTCCTATCAGAGAGTGCCATCATGTAATCAGCATTGTCTAGAAAAGGCAACCCAGCCCACGAAACCGGGGAGGTTATCCTTCAAGATGAGGTGAAATGATGCAAGAAGCTCACCTTACTATTTTCAACTTTGGATCCTTATTCTAACTTCTTAATGGAAATTCATGTATAAAAATTCATTGTTTACCTGGGGAAAATTACACAGAATTTCCTGTATTATAAATTACTTGAGTCTAATTTATAAAGTATTCAGAATCATAGAGCATGAATCTTTTGGTAAAGATTGAAAAATGCTTTAATAACGCATGAAGACATTATGCTTTGGTAATGTCACTGGAAATCAAAGAGTATATTAAATATGCACACCATAGAGAAATATCATAGTTTATCATTCCAATTTTTATTTCTGCATATTCAAACAATCCTATGAAATTCGGGATTGAAAAAGTCTCATTCTTTATTCCAACCTTCTTTTAAACGACTCTATGTGAACTATGAAGGAAAAAAATATCTCTTGCTCACTCCATGTTAGAATGATTGCTACGGAGAGCATTTCCCACTGAAGTTGCTTTCCAGGAAGAGTAGACTTCAGAGGAGACTGGCCCATCCTAAAGCTTGTAGGAAAGTTATAGATGGCAGAGGGAACCTTTTGGTATTCAACTCAGTTCTGTTTCATTCTGAAAAGGGAATATTTTATTCTGTTCTGAAAACATTTCCTTCTAGAAATATTTCAAATTTATTCCCAAGCCCCAATCCAAACTGAAAAAAAGAAATGTACACAGTCTATTTGGGTAGATTTGCATTTTGAGAAAATTGGCAACCTCAAATTAACAAACAAAAACAAAAACAAAACAACAACAAAACAAAACCCCATGCACGGGTAAAACCATAACTGAGGTTAGTTCATTCATAAGCTGACAAAGAGATTCAAATACCATGCAGAGATAAAAGTCAAGATCAAAGCTTTTAAAGATTAGAAAGAGATAGTGCAGCTAACGCAGAAAAAGAAAGACAATGTCAAGGAGAACGGCTGGGAAAAAGGAGAGAAAGAGAAAAAGGGGTTCACGATGGTCATGCCAGAGAGAAAGAGACATCCTTGGTCAGGGTGTGGGGTGCTCCACGGCATGGTTGGTGAGACCTGGCTACACTGGACAGAGCAGGAGAGATCACAATCCTCTATGTATGGCCACAGCACTTTGGACAGGCAGGCAAGACCCATCCTGGGACGGCAGTGCCCACACACTGGCTGCTCTTGAGCCAAAGGCATTTTAAGTTCTGATAGTTTTCCTTTGACAAGGAAAAAATTCAGTCACTGGATCATTCACACATGTTTTCATAAAACAGGTGAGTATCCTGAAAAGAAATCAAATGTTAAATAATCCAGGAGAAATTTTTTTTTTTTATCACAAAGCATCATCTGCTGTGTTCCTTGAAACTTTTAAAGGCATCAGTCTTGGCAGACAGTGCTGCCTGTGGAAAAGGGAGAATGGTGAGGTTAGAGCTATTACCATTGCAAAATGACCTGATAAATTAATTATTCAGATAATGGCAGAAATTCTATAACTTGATGTGTTCGTTTTTATGTACGTTATCAGTTTAACATTTACGGGAGCTGTGGAACATGGGTGATTCTTTCTGAAGGTAGGCTTTTGCTCCATCATTTGGATCTCTGTCTCTCTGTCTCTGTCTGTCTGTCTGTCTGTCTGTCTCTGTCTGTCTGTCTGTCTGTCTCTCTGTCTGTCTCTGTCTCTCTGTCTGTCTCTGTCTCTCTGTCTGTCTCTGTCTCTCTGTCTCTCTCTGTCACTCTCTGTCTCTCTCTGTCTCTCTATCTATCTATCTATCTATCTATCTATCTATCTATCTATCTATCTATCTATCCATCTATCATTTATCTATATCACCTTCATAGCTAGGTAAAAAGTCATGTGAAATAAAGAATGACTATATCTGATAAGCAAGATTGATACAGATAAGGTTTCATACCCACAACCTGTGGAGAGCCTGTCAGTTAGAAGTATGGTTCATTTACTCTCAATGAGAATTTGAAAACGATGCTTGTTTGTGATATTATACAGACGACAGGTATTCACAGTTTTAGAGAAGAATGAACACTAATAAATAAATGTGGGGAAAATCCTTATCTTCAATGATTAAAAACTATGTTAGAATATGTGCAAATAATACATATGAATATATACATAAGCTCTGGCAATGTTTAAACATTTTTGTAAATGGATTTCTGCTTGTTAGTAATTAATATGTAGCATTCCTAGTTGTTTAAAATATAACTTCATTTTAAGTTTCTGGTTGTCAAAATAGCCTTTATTTTTCATTCATGATGCTAGCATTTACCAAAATGCATTAATTTCAGTAGCTATACATCATGTTTTTGACACAGATACACTTTTTGCTGATAGTTTTATTTGTTATTATACAACGAATAATGCCCAGAGAAAATGTGTTCTAAATATGATGAACACTTTTCCACTTTTCTATTACATCAATAAGCTAAGACAGTTTTTCACGAGGATGTTTTCCATGTCAGATATCTGAAGTTTCAGGAAAATAGGCTTTTCAGGACCATTGGAAGCAGTTTCCGTTTACTTGTGTTGGTCACAACTCAAGCTGCGATGAGCCTTGTAACTTTGGTGCAATTTCCATAAACCAATTAACTATGGGTGTTTATCTGTTCGCCAGAATGAGCAGGGCTGGAGAAGAGGAGACGTGGACGAAGAGGCACCCACTTAGAGATGGACGGGATCTGGGTTAACAGGCAGACAGATTTGTAGGCACAGACCCACCCATTCTCGCCCATAATGAGCAGAGTCCGGCAGCTTTAATTCATGTGTTGTGAGCTTTTTGTCTTCTGCGCCACAAAAGGGAATACAGGACCCTGTTAGGGGAGGGTTAGATTAGTCCTACATGGTCAATGGAAACAATGCTGACATGTTACTTGATCAGAAAGATGTTTTCACACTGTGTCTCTTAGATGGTCCCAGGAGACAACTTTCTTTCTCTCTCCTCCTCTGTCTGTCTATCTGTCTCTCTTTCTCTCTCTTTTTTTAATTACCAAGCATGACATTCATGGTTATTTCTTCTTTCCACCCAGTTGACTACAAAGGGGCTGGTTCTTGAGCCCCTTGTTGGTCAGGCCTGGGGGAGGGAGTGACAGAAGGCTGACCTTATTTACCTTAGCGGCGTCCCGTGTAATCTGGTTAATCGTGTGGCTAATGGGAGGACTCCTCGGATCCCCACACACTGCGCGCCACAATGAGGGCTCATTCATAGGTAATACAATAGAGTGTTTAAGTCATTCCACGCTTTGTGGAGTAGATTGGCTTTCTTTGTGTGCCTGCTCCCCTGAAGCCTTTGCCCCCTCCTCCTCTTTCAGACAGGCATATGTTCTGGCTCCTGTCTACTGCAGCTGGACAAGGAAAAGGCAGGCTTCTTTCTTTTCTCTCTCTCTTTTTTTTTCAGTCAATGAATTGATTACTACGTGTGAAATGGGACTGAAATAGCTCCCACCCCTGGCTGACGGATGCATAGATTAGCCTTTTGGTCTTCTAATATTTCACATCAAGACACTCTTAAGAGGAGGCAGGACTCCTGGTCCCCAAGTTGTCCATTGTGAGCTCAACAATCTGTTGAGTACAAAAGAAAAATAAATAAATAAAAGCAGGTGAAGTGTTGGCCTGGTTCTTTTAATAGCATCTGCATATGATGCTCCTTAAACCAGGACTGTGGAGAAAACAAAGAGACTTCAGAGGAATAGACAGATACTTACTAAGACAAAAGTTTAAGGGCATCTGAGCTGAAACAGTAATTTCATCAACACACTACTCATTAGCCTTTGGATTTGAATTTAGAGGTGATAAGGTCTCATTAGTTCTAATGGGCTAGATAATGGATTCCTGGGTTTGTCAACACCCCATAGGATGAACTGCAATTTTTGAGAATGGACTTTGGGATTCTGAAGTAAAGACTGGAATGTTTTTAATTCTATCTATCTATCTATCTATCTATCTATCTATCTATCTATCTATCTATCTATCATCTATCTATCTATTATCTATCTATCTATCTATTATCTATCTATCTATCTATCTATCTATCTATCTATCTATCTATCTATCCATCCATCCATCCATCCATCTATTTAATGTCTAGTTGAAGTTTTAGAAGACCTGAAATCTGGTATCTCACAACCTCTGCCTTCAACTTTGTACAAGTGGACTTATTGTTAGTCAGTCACCTCAGCAAGATGCTGAATCAAAAAGATGGGTTATTACTCTTTTTCATGTGGTCAGATAATTGCACTGTTATTTGGATGATTAAGAGGGACGTTCAAAGGTAAACACGGATCATGGATATCAATCTCTTCACTGTCAAATACTGTGAGATCACCAGTCTCAGGATTCTGGAGCCTTTGCTAAACTGTGATATATCACAAGTCCTCTTGCTACAAGGGCTTGCTCACACGGCAAAGTTTCCTAAGTGAGCTTGTGATGAAGTGTGCTTCTATTTAGAGCAAGTTGCAAAAACCGGAGGGTTAATGAACTGGTATTTATAACAGCAGTGGATTAGATCCTTCTAAACAAGTGCATTCTGCTACACCAATGATACGTAATTTTAGACCCAAATACAGATGAAAAAGGCCGGTTCCCAAACTAATGAAAGTGGACAATTAAAGACTAGTGAAGTATGTAGTAAAAGGAGAAGGTGACATTTATTTATGACATGATGTATGGTTTGCCTGGTTCAAGCCTACATTGACATAATGCAGCATGATGGGGGGTTGGGGGGGGTGAGTCTGACCAATCTAACTCATTCCTAGTTGCTGGAGTTAAACACAGCCCAGACACCTGCCATGTTAGCCAAGAAATAGAATAGAAGCCTTTCCCACATGTGGACCCGGAGAAGTGGACACTGAACTATTGTTCTAGAAAGTCCTCTTGTCAGTCCTGGGAAAGCAATGGATTCAAATATAAGAAAGTACAGCCCTGTGGGTCATCTAAAGATTCACCATACCCAGCAAAAGCATTAGCCATTTGTCCTGGTTAAACCTATCAACCCACGTTTAAAAAAATTGGGGGGGGGGTGTTTTCTTTTATCGATGTGAAGCTTTGTGGTGTGTTACTGTCAACACATTTGTCGTGTATAAAGCACAGCTATTATTATCATTTAGAATTCATGTGCAAGACTATGTTAGGTAGTGGAGAACGAAGCTTGATTTTCAGTTTTCTTAGTTTTCTAAGCATTTATGAGAGACTACCTACCTAAAAGGCAAATGAGAGAACTGAATATAAAGGTGTGCTTTTAAATGAAATATACCAAAGAGGAACAAAAACAGTACAAAATAAAGATTAATTAAAAAGATTTTCCTCTGAATGTCAGATTCAACAACAACAACATCATCATCATCAACAACAACAACAGTGTGTCGGAGGATACTATCAAAAGTCCTAAACCTCTTAAATTAACTTGACTCAAAATCAAGGGCCTAAAGCTCAGGAAACCTTAATTAAAGTTCACTCTTGCCAGCCTCCTCCCTCCTCCTGCCTCACAGCTGAGGGTTCATCTCCTGACCTTCTACTTCATTAGAGTCTCAGCAATCCATTATCCAGAGCCTAATCCTCCTTTGGTCCTAGGAGTCAGGTTATTAGAGAGTTTGAGGGGTCCCTGTCATTGTGACGGAGGTGTGAACTGATCACCAAGATGACAACTGGTGACAAGTGCTGTTTATTAGAGTGCTACTTTGCGTCTTAATTACAACTGATTAGCCTGCTGTTAGCAAAGGGAAACAAGAGTTAGCGCTTGAACCTACTCCACTGCCCCTTCCTTTTTTTGCTCTGATTTTCTGTCTACTGTGACTTTTCTGTTCTCTTTCCTTCGGATTATTGCCAAAGACTCAATGGGGATCTTTATTTTGCAAACAAAGTTTTGTGAAACTTTATTCCAAAAATTTTATTAAAATCTTTTCAAGAAAATCTAACTTTGACTGTGAGATTTTTTTTCCTCCCAGTTTCAATTGAGCTATGAATTAGAAATATTTTTTTCCTACTTATTTTATTTCCTCATTTTAAAGAGGGTAAGTGAGGTTTTAGGAAAGGCAGCCACACTATCTGTGTGTAAATGGGTTTTTACTAAAAGACAGAGAGATGGTAGCTACCATATTTCTTTATTCTCTAAGGAATATTATAATTGAAATTATTGGAATCCACTATTTCCCTTATGCCTAAGCCCAAACTGGGACACAGACATTAATCTATATTCCAAATCATCTGTTAATACTACAAGGATTTAGAATTCCTGAAAGTTTTGCTTATAGAATAAAATCTATCACAATTAAATGATTTTTTTCTCCGGTTTGTTTTTTTGTTGTTGTTGTTTTGGGTTTTTTTTTTTTGTTGTTTGTTTGTTGTTTTGTTTGGTCATTTCATCTATTTCTTTCTGGTTTTTGTTGTTGTTGTTGTTGTTGTTTTGTTGTGTTTTGTTTTGAGGCCTTGGTCACTTATGTTGACTACAGCTGAAACCAACCAACCGAAAGCAAAACGTAACCTTTCAGTGTTAGGGAAGGTGGAACTGGACTTCAGAGTGGCCAAATTTGGATTAAACCAAACTGGTCTGATGGGCAGGTTCTGCTTTAATGGCTTCCTCTGCCCCACCCTGAATCCAGAACTAAATACTGTCAGTTGCAAAACTGCGAAGATGTGAATCTTAACTTTTGCATGTTCATGTTTTATTCACTTTCAAAGAAGGAGCCTGGCTAATGAAGAACCAGGGCCACAGGACAAGATAAAAGAAGAAAGCTGGCCTCATTCTCTGAACAACCACAGGACCTTGAAATATTAGAATCCATTGTTTGTAAAGAATTCAGTCGGTACAGAACAAAACCATCAACAGGAGCCAATGTATCTGAATGCATTTTTAGATGCTTTTGTTTCTTTTGTTTGTTTTTGTTTTTGTTTTTCCTTACCATTCTCACTGCTTGAACTCTCAGGTACAAGTGTTCTTGTCTCGGCTTCCTGTGTAGCTGAATACACAAGCACAAGTTGCCACTCCTGGCTGCTTGCCATCAAGTGTATAGAATTAGAAAAAGTTAAAGTTGGAAGAAGCATTTGAGTCAGATTCATTCCTTGGGTTTAAAATATATACATAAAATAAAAATAAAGATTATATATATAATACATATACATAAAATATTTTTAAAAATTAGGATACACACATTATTTTTAGTTTGTTAACAGATCTTTCTGTCTTCTTCCTGTTTTTTTTTTAGCCATCATTGTTATTGGAGTGTTCATCATGACAAGTGCGAGGTTGTGAGACCCAGGAAATCCAGATACTAATTTCAAGAAGTAAGCAAAAAGCTTTTCAGTTCCCAATAGTATCGTGTGAGTGAACACTGAAGACTTTGCTTTCTACTTACAATCAGGAAGTTCTTACATTATAATGCATTATGTGCCATTTAGTAAAATTGCCCATTTTGCTTTAAAAACTCAAATTATAGTTCCAGCTGATCAATGTATTTAATAATTGTTTAGCCAACATGGAAGTGATGTTAAAGTGGACTCTGGTCCACTTCACCTCTACACATTTAAACTCCAGGAGAAACACTTGCTAAGTGGGCTGACACTGTTCTGACCTTTAAGTCAAAATGCTGATAACAATTTACTCATTGTTGATGTGAAAGTTGACAAACTACCACACAGAAGGCCCTAAAATGAGCCCCTAAGCACTCCCTGGCTACTGTCATATTAGGTGCTGAAGAGATTAGATCTTTTCTCTTGAGGGTGGTGACAGGCAGGGACATCTCTTACTCTTAGGCCACATTATACTGGATGTTTGTGGCAATCTGTGAAGACAGAGAAAGCTAAAGCAGCTAGTGGTATTTAAATGGAAAGTATGGAGCTACCCCATCTGTACCATACAGAATCTTCTAAACTTAGTTACTTATTTGATTATTTTGCCTTATTTGACATAGGATCTCACTGTCTCTCTGGCTGTCCCAGAACCTGTTCTATAGACCAGGCTGCCCTCAAGCTCACAGAGATCTGCCTTTCTCAGCCACTGAGTGCTGAGACTAAAGGTATGCATTGTCACATCCAGTCAGAATCTTCTATATATAGATAATAAAACAAAAATTTACTAAAGTTGTTACAACTGATAAATGTGTTCAATAAGGTTGTTGGAATTAAAAACTAAATCCAAAATTCAAATTCAACAAAATCAAAATTGCAGCTATCAATGTAAAAGGAAACCATAAGTTTGAACGTGAGTGAAGAGAGGCACATGGGAAGAGCAGGAGTGGGGAAAGAAAACAGGGGAAATTATAATCTCAAAATAAGAGAATTTAAAATTTCAAGAAGTAAGCAAAAAGCTTTTCAGTTCCCAATAGTATCGTGTGAGTGAACACTGAAGACTCCATTAATGCCAAATTTTCACACTAAAATCACAAAAATTATGGGACGGGGGTTAAATACAAATAAGAAAATAAATAAAATAAATAAAAAAGACTATTTGAATATAAATGGAAAGATTTTATTGAGGTTGGAAATGTTTATATTGTTAACATAGCAATTCTCCCCAAGTTGCTCCATAGATTATATGCAACCTCCCTCCCAACAGTTGCTCGTTTTCCAGAATAATTGACAAGAATAATTCCAAAGTTCAAATATAAATGCATTGATGTAAAGTAACCAAAATAATCTTAGATAAAAATAACAAAATTGGGAAGCTTACCATTTTCAGTTTCAAAACTCAAAACAAAGCAAGGGTAATTGTGATCGGGCATGATACTATGTGTGTGTATATATGTGTATATGAGTGTTGTGTATGTATGATGTGTATGTATGCAGTGTGTGTGTGTATGTGTGTGTGTGTGTGATGTGTGTGTGTGTGTGTGTGGTGTGTGTGACCTGTGTGTCTGTGTGGTATGTGTGTGGTGTGTGTATGTGTGTGTGTGTGCGCGCACGCATATGTGTAGTTTGTTTATGTGTGATGCTTATATGTATGTGTGTGTGTGATGTGTCACTGGTGTTTGTATGTATGCATGTCTGTGATGTGAGTGTCTGTGTGGTATATGTGTGTGATGTGTGGTATGTGTGTGTGTGTAGTGTGTGAGTGTGTGATGTGTATGTTTGGTGTCTGTGGTATGTGTGTGTAGTATGTGTGCGTGATGTGTGTGGTATGTGTGTGGTGTGTGCATATGTGTGTATGTATGTATGTATGTATGTATGGGGGTGTGTATGTTGTGTGTGTGTGTATGGTGTGTCTCTGTGTGTATGTGTGTTTGAAGTAGAATCCAAGAGCCAGAAATAAGCCTATACTTTCACTTCAGTTTATTTTCCACACAGTGCCAAGACCATTCAAGGAAGGAAAGATAATCTTTTCAAAAATTAATGCTGAAGTAATTGGATATTTATACCCAAAATTATACTATTACCTTTAATTCAAAATATTGCAAAAGAGATACTTAAAATGAGCTAGAAATTGAAAAATGGTTAAGACGTCTAGAAAAAAAAAACATAGAAAATGTCCATGATCCTAGGTTAGATAAATGTTAGATATGTCACCAAATTTAAGCAGCAAAAGTATTTACTTGGGTCTTGTTAGATTTAAACCTTTAGTTCCAGAAAAGTCAAAATCAAGGAAATTTAATATAAATTAAACATAATCTATAGCCTTGGAGAAAATATCAAGATACATAGAATAAATGTTTCTTACTAGTAAGAAATTGGATTATATGACTCTTCTCAATGAGGGAACATATTTGAATAGACATTTTCATTTTGTGACGCTGGAGGCTGAACTCAGAACCCTGGGAATGCTTGACAGTTGCTGTACAACTGACCTGAATAAATATTTCCCAAAGAAAACGTACCAAGACTGACTAGCATAGAAAAGACGCTAAACATCATTAGCCATGAGGGAAATGTCAAACCCAAACTAAGATGAGCTATCTCTTTATATCTAGGAGTGCTCCTACAATCAAGCGCACAGGAGCCAATGCTGGAAATGATGTAGAGCAAATAGGACATTCACATGTTGTGCGTGTGAATGAAAAACTGTCACAGCCACTTTTGAAAGCAGTTAAATCCTTTCTCACAGGGTAAATATTGTTCTCCCATCACACCAGAGTTCTACATATAGAATTCAGAGTTCACAATATTCAAAGGCTAGAGGCAATCTAAACATCCACGGCTTGCTAGTTGGTTAAGCAATACAGTCTATCATACATAGGATTACCATTTGGGTATACAAGGAATGGAATGATGAAGCATCCTATGACCTTTGGTGGGTCTTGAAAATGTGTTAGGTGAATGATGATGACATTTAATGAGTAGGAAGCTAACGGTGAACTTAGGGGCTTTGCTCAACATGTCTGTCAAGAGGGGCCTGAGAATCCTCCAGAAAGTGACCCATCCATCTCTTCCCTTCCATCAATAAAATCAAGGTGGATGGATTTTTGGAACCTGAAGCCAAGTGACATTCTGACCTGACTTCATAATTTTATCCCTTGCTTTTATATCCACTGATTAAACTACTAATTATGACATCCATATGACGTTGGTTCCAAGAGAACTAATTTTCTGAGCAAACACCTGTTAGTTTGATAGTCTCCACTCTGTACACTAACGGTTTTTGATCTGGGGTTGTAAAACAGGGCTTTTATGTGAGCTGTATTCCTCAGATATTAAAGAAGAAAGATAAAGCCTGTACCTGAACTTGAGTCTACCCACAAGAACTTCCCTATCAAGGTTAATCTATTCACAGAAAGCAGTGTCACTGTGATTATTATGTACTCTAGTCTGCATACAGCTGTGTGTCCTGATTGACAGACAGCTTTAAAATCAAGTACTTCTATTCCAAGGCAGGCCTTATGACCAGGAGTAGATGGGCTCATAGAAAACAAACTCCACGTATGTGTGTGTGTGTGTGTGTGTGTGTGTGTGTGCATGTATGTGTGAGCGTGTGTCTGTGCATGTGTGTGAGCGTGTGTGTGTTTCTTTTGTCCTAGTACATTTGTATTACTGATTTTCTTTTCTTTTTTTTAAAGTTGGTCTGTTTTGACTTTTGTTGTGGGAGTGTTATGAAAGAAAGATAGAGAGGAAAAACATAAAGCCTGTTGGGAAAGGAGGGGAGAATAATCCAGGGAAATGCTAAATCCTTTTGTTAATCAAGGATTGCAATATACTTGCCCAACAAACCAGCCAGGTTTATTAGCATATGATCCACTCTAATCATGCTATTAACTCCTGTCTACCTTCTGGAGTGCTGGAGGTGCTAACAAGCAATGAAACAAACCCAACATAGAAAGTACAAGGTATTGAAAAACCATTATAATTAGTTCCTAAATAATAAAGAGTGGGGTGGGGATTATACTTCTAAACTCTTACAGGCCCTGGTTTGTTTATTATTCAAGACTTCAGTCCTACTCAACAAATATTTGTTTACTGTGGAGAGCCATGCCATGAGCAATCGCCATTATAAGATGGCGCCGCTGTGCCTAACTAGTAAACAAGCCTTGTTCACAAGTGCGAAAGTGAACTCACGCCTAGTCACTGCTCATATCGGGGCGTAGTAATGGGGTGATGGGCGAGCAACAAATCAGGAGCTGACATGCCACATCAGGTGCTGAAACACCATGGCTGAGGGCTATATAAGCAACGCCATTTTCCAGGGTCTGGGTCTTCCCTCTTGAAGAAGCAATAAAGCTTTTTGCTGCAGAAGAATCCGGTTGTCCGAGTGTGTTCTTGCCAGCGAGAACGATAGCTCGGGACAGTTTACCACCTATCAATATTCAAAACTGTGCCCAGAGCATTCAAGAGTTACAGGAAGGTAAAATATACTGCCTCTTTCAACCCTAAGGGACTAGTCAGACTCATGAGTATAATGCTCATAGTCTATCTATAGACCATACCCAGTTATTGACTGTCCAGATGTCTTTACTAGAGACCCAAAGCAAGCTGCAGATACACATTTTCACAAGTCTTTGCATTCTAAGACAATACCATATAATGTGGAGTATCAAATGGTTGCATTTGTTATTTCTATGAACTGTATGGTCTTGTCACCTGCATTGTAGAGGCTAAAACATAATAATAAAATAGCGATTCTGCCTTCCCAAAATTAGAAAAATCTAAGCACTAAAAACATAGTGGTTAGTTAGGCTTTCTGGTCTCCTACCATAGTAGACTAGGAACTTGGATATGAAGTTGCATGACTCCAATTTTTTAATAAACTGAAAAACATTTGTCCCTGTCTTAGTCAGGGTTTCTATTCCTGCACACACATCAGGACCAAGAAGCAAGTTGAAGAGGAAAGGATTGATTCAGCTTACACCTCCACATTGCTGTTCATCACCAAAGGAATTCAGGATAAGAACTCACACAAGTTTGGAACCTGGAGGCAGGAGCTGATGCAGAGGCCATGGAGGGATGTTACTTACTGTCTTGATTCTCCTGGCTTGCTCAGCTTGCTTTCTTATAAAACCCAGGACTACCAGACCAGGGATGGCACCACCCACAATGGCTTCTCCCACCCTTTGTCACTAATTGTTAAAATGCCTTACAGCTGGATCTCATGGAGGCATTTCCTTAAGGGAGGCTTCTTTCTCTGTGATAACTCCAGCTTGTGTCAAGTTGACACACAAAACCAGCCAGTGCATTACCCTATAATGAATATGCAAAGTGTTATTATTACAAACACAATATGTTAATTCATTAACTGGCATAGCCTGTAACCAAAAAGTAAGAGAAACCACCATTACATATGACTTCCTCCAAATGTCAGAACTAGAAAATGGAGTAATTTAGGACTATATTTGGAGAAGTGTGTTCCAAGATCTATGACTACATAGCTAATTTAAACAATTGAGTGCTGAATGACTGTTGGATGTGATGGGGGTGCCTTAACTGGCAGGAAAGACGAGCCCACCCATTTCACAAAAGCTTAGAGGCCAATGGGTGGGGTGAATAGTGCATCAAAGCATCTATCCCTACCTTTAGATTTAGGTGACCATGCATCCCTAAATCTTTCACAAATCTGCTAGCATCATCCTTCCACGGCCATTTTGGTACCGAGCATTCTCTTAGTATTTGTGGAACAAAGTAACTTTCAGTTTTCCATCCCACTCCTATACTAATTCTTTAGTGCCTGGAGAGCTAGCATCCATGTTGAAGCCTACAGGGAGAATGAGGACAACAGGAGAGGATGGTCTGCTGGCCTATTAGTCATCTGTCTACACTACCCACTTGCCAAGAGGAAACTTCTATTTACTGGGTAATGAAGAGAAGATTTTTTTTTTAAACTCTGTTCCATTTGAACAGTATCCTTAATGTCTGCTGTTAGTGTCCACAAATACAAACATAATCCCAATCCAGGAATACACACATAATCTTAATCCTCTAAGTACTTACTTCATACACAGCATCTGAAGTGTCAAGCTCATTTCTCCCCAAATCTAATAACTCATGTTAAAACTGTTCCATATGCATGCTCAGCTCTATCTTCACCATGTATACAATACATTTGCATTTTTACCACATAGTATATACAGTGGAAATTTATACACAGAGAGAGAGAGAGACAGAGAGACAGACAGACAGACAGAAAGACAGACAAATGCACACCAGAAATTGTTCTTAGCACAGATATGCCCAACAAGCAAATACACCAATTACAAAGACACACCCTTAGGAATCATTCATTCAGAAAGCATCCACATCCCTAGGGTAACACTGTCATCCTTTGGATAAGTGAAAAACCTTTCATAAGAGGCCTTTCTCCTTGCTGTCTGCAGGCACTAACTAACTGCATCTCAGCCAATCAGAGCAGACGCTAGTAGATGTGAAGGCCAGGTGTTACCCTCTGGTCTCTTTCCACCCAAGGATAGATTTTACCTGAACACACTTCCAAAGTCAACTTGAATTTACAGAGCATGTTTGAAAGAAAATTTATTTGACCACTATTGCCTCACCTTTCAATATACTTGTTTATTTATTTTGAAGGTTGACTTTCTTCGTACCCATTTACCCTTCCCTTACAAGTGTTTTTTTGTTGTTGTTTTTTTGTGTTTTTGTTTGTTTGTTTTTCAGGTTATTTTTTTGAGACAGGATTTCTCTGTATAGCCCTGGCTGTCCTGGAACTCACTCTGTAGACCAGGCTAGCCTCGAACTCTGAAATCCGCCTGCCTCTGTCTCCCGAGTGCTGGGTTGTTTTCTGGTCCATGGTAGTGGACGGTGGAACTCTTTGCTTCACTGTCAATGAAGGACTGGAATCCTCCAAGCCTTTTGGGTTCCCTAGTGAACTCCAGGGGGATGTTAAAACAAAGAACAAGGAATGGTCACTTTATCTTGACAAATGCAAATGCTTTCTGGAAAGAAAAAAAAAGGGACTCCGTTTTAAAGGAGGTAAGAAAATAAATGGGCTCTATATTTTTTAAAAGGAGATTTAAAAGTAAGGGGAAAAAAAAGAGAGAAAACTTTAGAAGCAGATTCTCTTCCCATTCTAGAAGGAGGTGCTCTTAAGTCAGATTGGTCATTCTTCTGATGCTAGACTGCTCTCCAGAAGTGACAGAGAATAGTGCACTTTTTTCTCTATCCTTGATGTCTCTAACAGCATTATGAAAATTGGATATTAGGTATTCCTTGAAATCTGGATCTCTCTCTCTCTCTCTCTCTCTCTCTCTCTCTCTCTCTCTCTCTCTCTCTTAAAGGACAGCAGTTCTGACGCATAAAGCTCAGAAACTTCTGGAAAGACTGATGGCTCCACTCAGAATTCTGACATTTGGATTAAAGCAGTACAGAAATGAATCTTGTATTTGACATTTAAAAGGGAAGCTTTTCTACCCACTGTAGTTTCCTAAATCACACCAAAGGAGCTGCCATGAAAAAAATGGCTTGAGAAATCACTCTCCATTTATTTCTGTATTTTCCACATCACGGCCAATGGATTGAGACTTGGAGTCATTACATACTTGGTGTCACAGCAACACACAAACTAGAGAAGCAATTCCCGAATGCTAAGGAGCACTCCCCGTGTATAGAGCTAATAGCGAAGTGTGATTTTCCAGCACATCTACTGGGATCTTTAAGAAAGCATAACATTTTGAAATGGCTTTTCTCCTTCTTCCTGAGTGTGTATGTTCTTTTTGAAAAATAGTAGTAGTAGGTTTACAAGGACTGCCTTTACTTGAATGTTAGAGAGTGGGAAGAATAGGGAAAGAGGAGGAGGAGGAGGAGGAGGAGAGAGGGAGAGAGGTAGAGAAAGAGAGACAGAGAGAGAGAGAGAGAGAGAGAGAGAGAGAGAGAGAGAGAGAGAGAGAGAGAATTTCTACAATCTGATGAAAAGCTTCGTATAGATCAAACCTTGACAATATTTTTTCTGAAGTGTAGCATCACGTCAGCATGACTGTTGCATTTTTGAACTTCCATAAGCTCTCAATCAATTTAATACTGGAATCCAACATGCTCAGTAAATCTAATGAGACTGTACTTTCTATTTTAGATTGAAAAAAAAATCAACATTATAAAATGATAGAAACAGGAAAGCATCAAATACACTTTTAGAAATATATTTGAGCATCTACAAATGTCAAGTAGATTAGGCAGTCTATTTAAAGTGTAATTTCTGATCTCTAACCAACTCATATATGCAGATTCTCACTACACACATACATACAGTACTTCTGCCTTGAAGGCGCAGCCCAGAGACATCGTTAAGAAAATTGTCAACATAGTGGTACTCACTACAAAAGCCAATTAAAATCATAAATATTATACATTGTTTTATATATAAGCTAAATTGTGCATGTATAACTTGAGAATGTAAGATAAATAATCACAATTTTCAAATCTAAAAAGATTTATTTTGAAAACACATTGATATTTTGACTAAAGAGTCTATCTGTTTTCCAGAGGATGTTTTTGGGCATTGCTGAAGACCAGGTTTTAGACCCACCCTTCGGTTTTGTTGGTCTACACATTTGTTTCTGTGTCAGGACTATAAGGGTTTTGTTACTATGGTTCTTTAGTATAATTTCAGATCAGAAACTAATGGCATGAACTAGGGTTTACTTGGATTGACTTGGTCCCTTGTTCCTCCATATGCATTTTATTTCCTAATGATGTGAAGGATATCATTTGGATGTGTATGCTGTATGTGCATGTTGTGTTGGTTCTGTGTATTGCTTTCTGGAAAGTTGTCATGTTAATTACGTTCATGAGCATGAGAGGCATGAGAGATCTTTCATCTCCTCTTCTTCAGTTTCTTCTGTGCACTAAAAGTTTTCAGTATGGAGTTCTTTCTCTTATTGGTTAGATTTATTTTCAGACTTTGCTTTTTATGTTAAGCTATTGCAAATGTATTTCCCTCTTATTTCTTTTTCATGAAGATATTCTTGATATTAGAGAAAAAGTATTGACTTTGAAGCCTGCTACATTGCAGTAAGTGTGTCTCAGTCCTAAGAGATTTCTGATAAAGTCTTTAGTGTCTTATAAGTATAAAATTGAGTCCACTGTAAACCAGGATAATTGGACTCTTTCCTTACTGTTGGAAGTTTTTCAAATTTCAAAAAAGCAATAGTCATAACAATGGAGCACTGGCTGTTTTGCATTTGTGTTGTACTTTTCTCAAACCATCCATCTTCTCTTTCCCTTTAATTATTCAAGAGGCACTGCAAGCCCAAGAAAGCCAAGGTCCCAAAACATTGTGCTTCTTCTCTATTTGCCATGAAGCCTTTGTTACCCTGCCAAAGGGAGCAAATAATGAAAGAACCGTTGTTAACCTCTTCTTCTCCAGGGGATGTCAGACGTCACTGCTTTCTGTTCGGGTTAGAGCCTGTGTAGCCCAGGTTAGCCTGCAACTCTCAACTCTACTAACTCAGGGTCCTGAGTTATACTATATATACTTACTATATAGTAAGTCTAGATAGTAAGTTCCACACCTTGCTAGCTAGTGGGGATTCCTGTGTTTGCAGGTTTTTCTCCATAAACTTCAGTGGTGTGAAATTCTGCATCTTCAGGAAGGTTGATCTGGAGCAAGGCCATTTACATATGTAAAGCAGTCACAAAATGACTGACAAACTTGAATAAAAGTTTTTAAGAAGAAAAATCACAAAAAGAAATGAGCTGTGGTTCTTTCTAAATTAGATTGAACAGTAAAATTAAATTACTACCTAACAAAACAACTATAGTGCATTAAAATACAGTTTAGAGATAGTAAGTCTATTTGCCTTAGGAATTCTCTAAATGTGAAGTAATTTTAATTTTAGTAACTATTTTAATTGCCGAAGCGGAAGGTATTTTGTTTGTTTGTTTTGCTTACATTTTTGACAGTCATACAAAGATAATGGTTACAAAGATGATTGTTAACACCTTAGCAAATTTCCCCTAAGCCCAAAGACATTTATTTTATCAGCTAAAGGGAAAATTTACATGTTAAAAGAGTTTCTCATAATCATTGCTATTCATCTTCAGCCTCCCAAAAAAAAAAAAAAAAATGGTCCCTGGCTTAAGTGATTAAAGATAAAAAGGATTCCGTTCTCCCTGAAGTGAAGACCTCTTTACATGCTGTAGGCCATAGTGACTATGTATTCATTGTCCGTATTAAATCAACACTTTCAATACGTACATTCTCTGGACTAAACACTTAATGTTTCTCATACAACATTCTTTCTTGCTTGTCTTTACTTTGGTTTTAGTTTAGTTTTGATTTAGTTTTAAGGAAGAAGCTCATTCTATAGGCTTGCCAGCCTCTAACTCAACAGCAATCCTACTGTTTCAACTTCCTAAATATTGATTGGGACTACGGGTCAGTGCCACTACTCTCGGTGAAATTCTTATTTATTCCATTCTTCTGATAAACTCTTAAGTTTAAGAAATATGCCAACTATGCTCAACATCTCTATCTGACACAAAAATAACACCTAACCCACTTTAAGAAATATGTTTTAGAAAGCTATGTAGCATTCATGCAGATACCATTAGCTAGAGAGAGAAAAAGGTGACTTCTCTCCAGAAAAACATAATAATCTCTGAAACAGACCAAGAAGGATGGTGTTGATGTTTAAATGGGAGAGTGAGCCCCCAAACCCAGGTTTTACTAAAAGAACTCGGCAACTTTATATTTTCATGTCTATACAGCAAAACGGAATTACTGGAGAACCACATAAAACTACAGTAGCTATAATGGCCTTCTTAAGTGGTCTGCTCGGACTGTGATCAAAGGACATGTGCACATACTTCAGTAATTAGATGGGTTTATAAGGTGTGTTATTAAACCAGCGTCCATCTCTACTCTTCATGTAAACATTCTTAGTTTGCATTCCCCACAAGTGCAATGGGTTTCATGATGCCACTGTTTCTGAAGAACATGATGTCGTTGGGCCATATTGACCTCCCAATTTTTTCTATCCACACACACCCTCTTCCTCTTCTCAAATAATCTACTTCCCATCTTCATGCTTTCACAGAAGAGAAGACTTCGACTCTTGCTTTCCTGAATCGGCCTCATTTCATGTAATATGCTGATCCACAAATGCTGTCCATCCTCCTGGAAAGAATACAAACTCATCGAGCACCTGTCCTTTTATGTTTGTCCTTTCATTAAATATCGATTCTTTTCTCATATAATAAATATATCCTAATTACAGCTTACCCTATGTCTACTCCTTCCAGTCCCTCCCCACCCCACCCCCTCCTCCAATCCAGAAACACCCCCTTTCTGTCTCTCATTAGAAAAGAACGTCTTCCAAGAGGTAACAACAAAACATAACACAATAAAATATAATAAGCAAAAGGAAAACCCATCACACTGAACGTGGGTAAGGCAAATCATCAGTAGGGAAGCAGAGGCCATTCATTCAAACCCACAGCAGTCTCATAAAATGGCTTTCACACAGAGGACCTTGCACAAACCCTTGTAGGCTCTGTACTTGGTACCTCAGTCTGTGTAGCACCTTTATTTTATTTGTTTGTTTGTTTGTTTATTTATTTATTTATTTATCTAGGGGAAGAGTTCAGGAAAACGCTGCAGAAACCCTTAGGCCAACCCGAATGCTGGCCTGACTTTCCTTTTGACCCTGACTTGTTTGTTTTCCTCTAATGTCCTTGTGTGTGTACCATTTATGTAATTCTATTAATTATATATTATATAATTATAATATTAATATATTGTATATTACATACTGATATATAAATAATAATTATGTAATTATTATTTATTCATTGGAAGTTTTATCCAAATGCTGTTTCCTGTAGTCATTAAACTTATCATCTACCTGCCTGAACCTCATGCATCAAAGGTCAAATCATGAGTGACATATTTAATGAAGCAAATTGTCCAGCTATATTTCATATATTAAAACTTCAAATAAGTTCTTTGAAGTTTTAAAAGAGGGGAAATGAAATTTTGCATGTTCCTTACCAGCTGTTACTTTTTAAAAATAATATATAAAAATCTTCAGAAAGCCTTTTTGCTTGTTTATTTATTTATCATTTATTTATTTTTATATGTCTGTCTGTTTTGCCTACTTGTTTTTCTATGTATCACTTATGTGCCTGGTGTCCATAAGAGTAAGAAGAGGGCATCCTTGGAACTGGAGTTACAGATAGTTGTGAGCCTCCATTTAGGTGCTAGTAATTGGATTCAGATCCTTTGGAGGAACAGTCAGTGCTCTTGACAGCTGAGTATCTCACTGGTCCCCAGAAAGCAATTCTCAAGCAAATTTTATTCAGTCCATAACAATGAAGATACATCAGAAAGTAATTGAGCAGTCTGTTGTGCCTACATTTGTCTTTTCTGCTTTCTTGTTTATATCATCATCTCAGTCACCAAAATTCTCCTGAAAGTTGAGTCTTAACCTAAAAGTACAATATAACTTTTCTGTGTTGTTACTGAGACTTTGTGTGTAATAGGTATCTAGTCATTACTGCAGTCAGTTTTCTGCAAGCAGAAACTGAGAATCTGGGATGTAAGATGCTCATTGGTGACTAATATTTGTTAAACCAAGAGGAAGAGAACAGGAGAGAATACAGAGACAGCTAAACATTGAAGGAGTCCTTAGTTGTATCTGTCAACCAGGCAGAGAACTGTCAGAATGCCTCCTACAGGGCCCAAGTGCTCACTCTTGTAATCTTTCTCTCTGTAGTCCTCTGATTTGAGCTATAGGGGGCACTAGGACCTCGGAATAAAGAGCCCTTTAAAGTTATGCAAATCACAAACACCTACCATATGGAAGTCCCCTGCAGCCCACACTCCCTGATGATTGGCACTCTATCCTCTTGTCCACCCACCTTGCCTGTCTTCTGATTATTGACAATGGAGAACGGTTAGACTGGTGAAGACTCGATTGTACATCCAGACATGACAAGGTCTGAGTGCTCGATGGACACGGAAGGGAATTTACCTTTGATTTCCATGTCGAGGTTGGTTTTGTCTTGTGTTATAGGCAAATGTATCTACTCACAGCCACCGCTGACAAAGAACACTGCTCCCCAGGAATATCTCTAGAAAGTTCTATGAAATTAGAATGGATTCAGTACTTGTTCACCCTAGAGGTTCAGAGACATACCAGGCTTTGAAGAGTAATTTTTCAACAAAAGGTAGTTGTGCTTGGGAAATTCAGGCAGGGTGGGATTTTGGAGAGAAAATCATGAGCAAAGTACAATGACATACATGTATCAGACTAGAATCCATTATCTTGTACATCAATAAAAATTAACTATAAGAAATGAGATTGATTCTGGAAGATAAAAGATACTCTAGACAAGCAGCAACTTTACTTTCTCTAACCTAGCCATTCTTGAAGGGGAACAGGTATATTTTAGCTAGCTTTGCTTAAGATTTACATTATGAGATTATAAAGATTTACATTGTGAGATTATAAAGATTTACATTGTGAGATTATAAAGATTTACATTGTGAGATTATAAACTAAACTCAGATATTGATATAGACCGTTACTAAAACTGAGTTATCTTGATATTCACAGATAGACAGTCTTTTGAAGGATTCACCCGATTTTTATTAATAATTTTCAGATTTGATTTCCCATCCTGGCTGTGTTTATCAGAATTTTAGTCATATAAAAGCTCATATTATAATGATACCTAAAAATAGAGGTCTTAAAACCCAAAATTACCAATACATACAAATCCTGTAGCATTAATCCTGACAATTTTATAAGATGCCAATGTTGTAAATTTTTATAGTTTCCATTATCAGTGATAGCATTTTGTCTAAGCTCTGCCCCACAGTTACCTGGCAACATCCAGGTGTGACTCACTATAAAAGGGGATGCTTGCCCCCCCCCTCTCTCTTTCTTGCTCCTGCCTTCTTGCTCCCCTCTGTCCTCTCTTGCCCCTTCCTCCCTCTCTCTTCATTCCCTTCCCCCTCTCTCATGGCTGCTGACCTCTATGCCTCTATTTCTCTACTCTTTCTCTCTCTGCCTCTCCTACCCTCTTAACTCCCCTCCCCATGTCCTGAATAAACTCTATTCTATACTATACCATCATGTGGATGGTCCCTTGGGAGGGGGGAAAGGGATGCCTCAACATGGGCCCTTCAAGGCAACCCTTTCCCACATACCTGACTACACCTCCACCAAAACATATTCTCTCTCTCCTTATCTTTTTATAAACACATCAATCAGTAATAGGAACACTAGTGTTACAGAATGTACTGCTTAAATAATATTAATTGTTAGAATAACGTTGTAGATACCATGAAAGTTACAACAAAAATAAAAAAATCAAAATGTAAAAGAAAAGTCTCTGAAAAGACATAATTACTATAGGTTAATTTTATACTTATTTTATGATCAATTTGCATGAATAAACTTAGAATGCCCTATTCACCATAGGTATACATAATAGGTGTAATATGGTAAGATTAAAATTATTATGAATATTATCATTAATGAATCAAACATAATGAATATATACATACTTACATCTCAATATACATATTTGTGGACAAGATAAATATCTGACACCTATGCATGTTTCATTGGTCCGGCATGAATGCCTATATGGAATGGGCCTTAAATCCGACCATAAAGTAATTATGTACTCAGTGAGTATATTTTGCCAGGTGTGTCACTGTTTCAGGGTTCACAGCCACACAGGACTGATGACTAGGAGTGTGTGTGGTTGGTTGCTGGGGCTCCTAAGAGAGAAGCAGGTGTTTCCCTGACTCTGAACCCCATGAAAGAGGCAGAGTAAAGGCTGACTGTAGGAATCAGAGGAGATGGAAGTCAGCAGGAGAACATGGCTTACCTAATCAACGAACAGGGCTCACAGAAACGGAAACAGCAAGCACAGTGCCTGCATGGGGCTGCGCCAGGTCTTCTGCTGCTTCAGGAAGCCTCGCTGATGACAAGACAGAACAAGATACAGTAAGACAAGGCAAATGCCCTCATACTCAGGCTAGACAAGGAAAGCCAACGGGAGGAAAAGTCTCTAGAGCACGCCAAAGAGTAAGTATAGTTGTGAATAAATATTGCCAGCATTTTATTGTTAGGAACCATTCAGAATGAACAGACAAGAGCTAGAGAAACAAAACGGACCTCAGATATTCCTTGATCCAAGTGTTAGCTCTTGACTTGTTGCATCATAGGACATTAGTGTAGTGATTCATTCACAGAGCTGCTTATTCATATCAGCTGTGCGGTTTTACTTCGGAGAGCTGAGAAATCCTGTTCCTGGAGATTCTGGTCAGCTTTGGGGATATCCAAGGGATGGATTTTTTTGAACAGTTCCCCATATTAAATTAGTACCTAGACATAAAGGAAGGTTACCACACAACATTAAACATAAAACTAAGGCCACCAATAATGGAAGATTCCACTGCATTTCTTTAATCCCAATACTGGAAGCAGAGGCAGGCAGATCTCTGAGTTCAAGGCCAGCATCGTCTACAGAGCAAGTCACATATACAGTCATTTCATATGAAACCATTTTAAAATCAAACTTCAAATAGCTCATGTCAGTCTGTTATTTTAAATTTCAGCATTCTGGGTTGTTACCACATGTCCACACTCCTTTGTTATCTCACTACTAGTGTGTGTATATAGCCAGTCCTTACCAACCTTTTTCTCACTACAGTTCTAGGTTCGATCCTCTTAAATTTGTATCATCTCCACAGCTTTGTGTCTTTATATTTTCATCATTGCTTCATATTTTCTTTGTAGAACAATGGGTCTGTGTGTCTTAGCTTTTAGTGTGCTGTCTTATTTCAATTACTAACACGATTCCACTTTCTGTCTGCACTATGGCATCTTACCATCTTGTGCATTATCAAAAGCTTCTCATTACTCCCATGTCTGGGCTCTAGTGGTGTCCGATGTTTGTCCGCTGTTTATATTTTCAAGCATTGTACATGGGTGACCTGCTCTTTGTAATGTAGAGTAAAGCGGTATTCTTGCTTGGAAACCTAACTTCTATTTATCACCTCATTTACTGTGGAATTCTATTCTCCTCTCCAAGAAGAAATTATGCAGCTAAGTCCCTCTCTAACAAGATTTTGCCAAAATTCCAAATTAGTATCTGAAATGCTTTATATTCTAGAGCAGGTTTTCTGGGCTAGAGACAGAAATTAAAGGTACAGATCAATTTTTTGAATTATCATAAACATTCTTTTATATGTGCATACGAAACCATGCCTTTGAATCATCTTGCCAGAGGCACTTTTGTTGCCTAGTTGTTATATAAACACATGGTCATCCCAGAGGGGTGAGAAAGCCCAACTGTTCCACCTTAATTAGATTCACAATCATGTCGTAATATAATTCCACCTAATCCATTTCCGAGGAAGACAACCATTTATGATTCTCAAAGATCTGTGGGAATGCATGTGTCTATACAGAACCCCCCTGGGTTTTCTACATACTATATTTACCAGTCCATGAGAAAGCTAATTACATTTCTGAAAAGAAGCCTTTATGGATGCATTGTACATTTTAATGTGAAGCCCTACGCTGTCACCCCATAATCACATGGCTCTGTGTGTGCGCTATCTAGACTGTACTGTAAATTGCAGTAACTTACTTGAGAATCCAGACTGCACCTCGCTCATTATTAGCTTGATCACACATGTCCACGTCTGAGAGACAGACTGGCTTTTAATTTTATTGGGAAAGTTGGATAATACAGCACAGTCATCTATTATCCTGTATTAAGAGACTATGATCTATCTCACATTTCCTCATGTCCCTTAGAAGATAAATACACTAAGTGATGTGTTAAAAAAGAATAAAAAAGGTTTTTTTTTTTCCTTTTTTTAAAGATTCACCACAGTTTTGTCTAAGTGCAACATGAAGCTATTACAGAGAATGCTTTCCAGGGTCATGAATCTACAAGTTTATTTAGTAATGAAATCCTTTTCTGTGGATTTTATTCTTTCATTGCGAACATGTTTTTACAAAGGCAATGTTTTCTATAAACAGAACTGGTAATAGATGACACATTACTGAGGCAAGCCAGAAATGTAAATCGTCAAAGGATTTCTGTTTACTTTTCTGCAACAATCATGAAATCATGGTGACTTAACATCTCATCATTTATTTATTTGTTTTTTTCTGGTGATACATTTCTTCTCTTCATCTCGGCTGCAGTTTGCTATGCACCAAGTCTTTGGTTCTCTCTCTCCCTCAGGTCTCTGTGGCCACAGAAACTGCACTTTCCCATTTAGCTCAATGATGCAGTCTCACAAGACAAGCAGCCACACTGTTCACCATTGGCCTGGTTAGGAACCCTTGAGGATATGAAGATAGCAAATCACCATTCCTATACATGATTGACAGCCTGATAACGATGCAAGGAAGCCCAGATATATCTCTCCGTGAATAACAACACTCTCTATGTCATGAATCATGAAAGTTGACCTATCTGACTTTTGAATGTTAGACTCTATTTTGGGTCAACTGTGTCAAGACTATATTTTGGTCTTAACGATGTTTCCTAACTAAGCACTTCATCAGCGAGCATCTTCAACCTCACTCCCTCTACACTTACGTTACAGTAGAAACCCCATCACTTTTCATCAAGTACTCTTACCGTTCCATCTTCCCCCTTCCTTTCGAGAATCCCCAGTGGCTGCTTGGGAGATAATTATTCCTGTAGCTCAGAGACCTGAAGCCAGCACCAGATTTGGCATTGAAAGATCCAGGGAGGCAAGCTGAAGTGCCAAGCAAGGAAGACTGGATGTAGATATTAAGGAAAGGGTGTGTGTTACGGCAATTACTCAGTTGGCCTGATTTCTGTCAGCCTACAGGAAACAACAAAGAGGCCAGAGCATAAACACCACCTTGTGTTGTTCAGAGTGACTCATTCACATTTGGGATTCAGGACCCTGTGGAAGTCTTTGCACAAAGATCTGTTCTGTGGTAACAAAGCTTCCAGAAAAGCAAAACAAAGCTTGTAGACGTCTTGGCTCTTGTTCAGTACATAAGCAAGGTCTTTGTAGGTCTCCTTTCATAGTTTGAATTTACTATGACAGCCTGTGTTTATAAAACCATGACCATAAAGTATGGGAAAAGAGTAGAATGAGTGTTGTTTAGATGAACAGCTAGCTAGCTTCGTGGAGTGGAGTCTGTTGCAACTGATAATGAGTCTGAACATGAATGCCGAAAGGGACATGCCGTCCACACCATCACAGTCTATAACCAAATCTCCATTCTCCTTAGTAACTCTTGATATCTACCCATACAGACCAAATGACACAGCACAGAATCAACGGAACTGAAGCAACTATTCTAAGTGAATTCTGTAGTAAGACCAGGCGGTCACACTGGAAATCATCTAAGCCTGTGATCCCGAACAAGACCTCTAGAAAGAAAGAGAGGAAAAGACGACTTCTGTTGGAAGACCACTTTTAATTTTTTCTGGACCATCTCCATTTGCCTTAGATAGACTTCACTTTTTTTTCCCTAAAGTAATAAGTTCACTCTAAAATTTAGCCTGCATGGATGTTCTTTGTGCCATCACACCACACTCATCCACAGTAGAGTGTTCCAGGATCCACACTGAGCACCTGAAACTGCCGGTAGGACCCAGGCCTGTGCAAACAAGTTTTCTCTAGTCTTTAACTGCTTATGGTGAAATGATAGATGAAAGAGATTTACAATAACATGGACTGAGAAAACGAAATGGTGGTAACGATGTTCTGTAAAAGAAGCTAAGTGCGTGGGGTCCTGTGACAGAGTCGTGTCACTGGGCTTCTTCTCTTGTTCTCTCTTGAAATATCTGCTACACTTAGCTTACCTGCTGCCTTAAGGAACAGAGGCAGGTAAGAGGGGACACTTGTAGCTGCCCTAGCTTCAGTACTTTCTGTTATATGTCACAATGATCATAAAGCAAATTTATTTGGTGTGTCCTTAGCTTCCCCATTGGGTCACATGTGCTACATAAAGTACCCGTAGCAATTGTGTCTAAAGCAAAAAAGATGAGGATTTTCTGTTGAGGGACAGCAGTACACAGCTGTGACTGTTTTCATTGCTTGGTGGCTCATTCCTGAAACAATATGTAGCTATTTTCATAATGACCTATAGTGCATTTTCTAGCTTGTCTTGCTTTATGTGCTTCCTGGGGAAGGACTACTTAGATATGAAACATACTGCCCTTTTAAAGACTCTCAAATCTCAACAGGACCACTCACTTGGCCCCCAACTTTTTATTCATGATGAGGATAACCAAAACAATCCGGTCAATTGTCCTAAGTCGAAGTTGGCAACCAATAAAAGAATCATTGAGTGCTAACACATTCGTTATCTAGGACATTAATAGCTGGTATGCATGCTGGCAGCTTTAGTTCAGGAACAAAAGTGTGCTATCAATGTGTTAATGCTTGGAAATTCAACTTCAGTAATTTTTTTTTTTTACATTATGTGCATGCCTTTTCCTGGACATTGTTTCCTTAAATGAAGAAAAACAAAGTCATATTTATTAGCAGTTACCAAATGAGACCATGAGGTGCAACTGCCTACTTACTACCCGTGATGACAGAAAAGAGGATTCTAGGTTAACTACATACCTAGAGAAAAGGTCCACGTGCAGTGAAGGTAGGAACATTGTCTCCGTTTTAAGAGATAGAAACCAAAGCCCTAGATGATTACAATACTCAACGCTGTGCATCAGAGCAGCCAGGAAAATATCTGAACAACACGTCAACTTTATATTTTTTTCCTCTTGAGGCATTCATCTTGGACCCAAAAGTCTAGAGAACCACATATCCTTCCCAGTGTCGGTGATGTGGTCACTCCCTAGACATCCCAGCCCACTTGCACTCTGTTGTGTCATTCCTCACTCAGCATCACTCTCATGGTATATATAACACACCATTTCATTGCATGTTCTCTTTAAAATCCTAAAGGTGTCAGCAGCCTCTTGTTCCTTTCTTTTTTACTCAAGGGGCAAAAATCACTATAAATAAATAAATAAATAAATAACTGAATAACTGAATAACTGAAGTAGCTCGATTTGCCTTGATACAGTGCTTCAGAACCTAACTATAAGGGAAATGACCAAGACACAGACATTTTTGTTTTGTTTTCAATTAATTTGATTTGGAAACACATAGTGAGCTGTTGCAATGATTGCAAAACAGCTTCCTCAGAAGAAATCTGGGTAAACTTTTGTACAGTTCTGCCAGTGAACTGTGCTATAGAATAAAGTTTAGGATAGGTAGTAGGAGGTTAATTGAAGGGTCTGGTGGCCGCAAGAATTTGGTTATGAAGATCATTTGTAGTACTGAGTGGGGTGATTGCCATATGAAACCTGGGAACAGAACCTAAGAATGAATCATGTCACTGCGGGGTGTAGATGTGGGTAAAGTCAGCTGCCTGCTACACCTTCACAAAAGAAGAAAGGCCCTGAATTGTCTCTAAATCGCTTTCAATTCTCCTTTGGCTAATGAAGTACTGTGAGCATTCAATTAGCCAAGAAAAAAATTAACTAAATTTATAACTATACTGACTAGTGAAGTCAAGGGACATAAGTCACCTCATGTTCCCACAAATATATAAGAGAAGACTCAATGAACGTGTTGGATCCAAATCAGGTAAATTTGATAAGTCCTTCAAATGTGTGTGTGTATGTGTGTGTGTTTATTACTTTTCATCAAATTATTGTCCATGTCCTAATGTACAGGTCATAACTTAAAATGTCTATAAAGTACCTAACTTAATGAACACCAGGTCTCTGTGACAGGCACATATTGGATGCCCACTGTTTCCCCTGGTATTAACATGGTGGCTGGGATCTACTGCTTGCTGCCTCTGGCCAGGATCTCAAGGTTAGCCCCAGACTGCAACATAGGATTTGCACCCAAATGCCTCTCATCAGCTCACATGGGTCTATTTTGGGAGGTTGTGGAATCTTTGAGTGGTGCAAAGTGGCATACAGGAGGCAGACCACTGAGGGTGGATCTGTTGGGAACCATATCCCTGGCTGCATCTTGAGCTATTATTTTTTTCTTAGACAGCAGTGAAGAGAACATCTCTCTTCCACCAAGTGTATGGGACGCAAATGTGGGATGGGCCTTCTCACAACACAAACCTATATAAATCCTTCCTTTCTTAAGTCATACTGTGGGGAATTTTAGTCACAGCAAAACAAAACATAAACAATGCTCTAGTACAACAACAACAACAACTGAAATGCCAAGTCCTAAAAGTGGCTTCTACTGTGTTCCCAATGACTTTACCTGATTGTAAAGTCAAAACCTTTCAAGTCCAGCTATTGTGAGTCAGGGCCATTTGAACTAAGTCCTGTGCCTTGTACATCACACACAGCCAGCCTTTTCTATATCCTAAGCTTTATAGGCTCGGTATGTTTATTAATACAGCAAAGTAAATTCCTTTAAAAGTAGTTGTATATAGATTGTTTCTTCCTCTTTTCTTTAACTCTGCTATGTGCTAAACGGTTCTAAGGATGGAATAGGGAGTATCTCACATAAACTGGGAAGGATTAGAAAGAGAGTCTTGATGGAGACAGCTGGTGAATGAATGTGGGACAAAAATGCCCTAGACACCACTTCTCAACTCTTATTTCTAGATAAGAGTCCGCATGAGACAAGTGTTCCCTGTTGACCAGTGAGACTTAGCAAAAAATCTGATATTCCCAGGCTAGATCAGCATAGGCAGATTGACCCAGAGTGCTGATATTGTTTATAACTGCATTAATCAGCACTAATGAAAAATAGAGAATTTCACACAGAATTCCAATTTTAATCCTTCTCATAAACAATCAGTTCTGGAAATAATGAATCGGGCTTCCTGAGTGGCAGGCTTTCCCCGCCCTGTATTCCCCTCTGCCTGCCCATCCCCCTAACTCCTATTCTCCTGTCACAACTGCATCTGTCTGGAACACCCCAGTCCCCCCCAGTCCTGGCAAATCCTCAGTTCTGAGTCTGAATATCAACTAACAGTTCTCGTGTCGTCTGCTCCACACCATTTCCTATAGTCCACTCACCTGGAGCTTATGGCTTTTCAGCTGGCACTCCAGGCTTACTGCGAGTCTCGGTTGTGAGCAAAAGAAACACCTGGCAGTTCAGCATCCTTCAGTGTTTTGTTAGGCGGAGATTTCTCTTCAGTCATTATGTGTCCATGCAGCCCACGGATACTTAATTCCCATTACTAACACACAGCAAGCATCACCCTAGACACTCTTGTGAGTGTTTCTGTTTTTCTTGTCCATACTTTGCCCACATAGCCACATGAGCTACCACTATTGTTCTCAACTGAACTGCACATAGTATATGTTTCAACAAGAACCATAATCGAGTATACAAAGTGTCAGTTTTTGTAAGGAAAGGGATATGCATGAACTATAAAGAAAGTAAGATTCTTAAAAAAGAATTTCAAACATATGCAAGATTCACATAGTTGGACTTCGTGAATGATCCCTCTAGCCTGTCTAGGCAAGTAAGTTCATTGAGAAATTTTTTTGAGGCCACTAGCAGAGCTCACAGTTGGATGTTGAAATAACCACCCTGAAGAGCATGGAATGTCAAGCTACTTGGTTGAAGCCTCTCTATAGCACGTAGCGGAAGTGGACTGCATGGCTGAGAAAATGATCCTCCATCTTGTACCAGACTCTTCAGTGGACTTCAACTGGACCTCAAACATTTGGGATTAAATGGAGAATTGTAGTGTGGGAGAAGAGGTGCTTTTCTGGTTTACATCTGTTTTCCCTGATTGATTGTTAACAAAAGAAGGCTAAGTGTGTATTCTCCGAGGACGAATGACATTTGGCACAGGCTGAAAGCTCTGCATTCCTGACACAACACTGGTCATGCTTAAGCTATTCTGGAAGGCTTTTGTCTTGATTCCGGCACAAAGCATCGTGAGTCAGTAGGCAGTTGTGAATGGAGAGCAGAAAGAAGTGGGCTGAGCTTTTGGGCAGGATGCGTTGTCTTCCCAGCAGAGCTTGGTTCAGATGAGGGCAGCTTCAGCTGCAGCTCACTTGGTCACAGAATGGAGGTAAGTCATGACCGTGTCTTATTAGAGATCCTTGCCACGATAGTTGACAGCCAGCATCTGTTTCTACCCCCTCCCTGAGATTTTCACTATAGTCAGAGATGGGAAATTAAAATCTACATGCCCTAACTCTTTATAGTCACTACAGAGAATATTATGGAGGCATCTCAAAAATCAGAAACGTCCACATTATGATCCTAGCACCTTGGTTTTAGGTGCTTGTCTCTCGAATTGAGGCCAACACATCAAAATGTCACCTGTATGTTCATGGTGATGGCTGCACTATTGACAGTAATGTATTGTTGGTGCACAGGCATGGGTTGTAGAGACAGTGTATCATAGCGAAATGTTATTCATCCACTCAAAATGATGTTCTGTCATTTGTCCAGATGTGGTTGGAAATGGAGGAGAATTATGAAAAATAAGACCAGGATGACAGATACTGTGCAGAGCTGCTAAAACAGAGTTAACTGGTCAGGACATAGAACGTGAATCTTAGCAGCTGAGCAGATTTGGAGGAGGGGAAAAAAGAGAGACCAGATAATGACTACCTAAGCACAATTATATGGGAGGAATCAGAACTTCTAGTGTTAATAACACAGGCAGACCTGTGTGGGGGGGTCATAAAGATTTACTTTGTAGCTTAGGAAGGAACAGAGAAAGAAGCTGGATACAGGGGAGAGAAACCAATGCTAAGACAGCTAGAAACTAGATCCTGAACTCCCCTGGGACTTCCCAACTCTAAAACCCACCGAGTTCCCACCGAGAACTCACCCACATGATGATTTCTAATAGAAATCTCGCCAGACTTTCTGCACATATTTTATAAAATGTGCTAAGGTCCTTAGAAATGTGCCATTTGAATAAGTGGTGTCATGTTTTGAAACTTACTCTGAAAAAGTTATTTTTAAAGCATGAAAACACCCAGTGATTAAAGTGTCCTTCATATTACATTTAATGTAAAAACAAAAACAAAAACAAAAAGAACATGCAACGTAAATCTAAAAAGTAGAATGCTAAGGTTGAGTTGATGAATTTAAGGCGTCTTATGCAAATACTAAAGATCATGTTAGAGAGATAGCATGGATTTATAGATGTGTATGGTATGAAAAGCAAGCACAAATATAGGACATATATTATACTATATATTTTCTAGAAAAGCAGCACTGCATAACCTTATCTTTTTACTGAATCGACGGATGTGAGCTCTGAAACACCACCTTAAATATCAACTATGGTCTCTAAGAGGAGGACACCACTGGGATCACACACTGTCTAAGTCGCTAGATAGTGTGTCTTTTCTAACACAATGAAGGTCGTACTGTGACCCCTTACTAAACTTCTATTTCCTTCCAAGTATTCCCCAAATATGCATGTGCTAAAGGCCTGGCCCACACTGAAGGTGGTATTAAGAAGTGGTGGAGATTTTAAAAGATGAGGTCTTGGGGAGATAGTCCATATCAAAGAGCATGGCCCCCTGCTTGCTTTCCTTTGCTCTTTGGCCATGAGCACACTTACACCCTCCTACCCTACCAGCCCAGAGCAACACAACCAACAGATCATGGATGGGAACGTCTTAACAATTCATCCTTTCTTGGCATGACCTGATCACCTTAGGTATCTGTCGAAGTTATAGAAAGTTGACTGCCTCACTTACAACAGGCTGAGATCATTTCTAATGCTCTAAGCAGCCATTTTATCAGCAAGTGAAGATGGATTCAGAAATCCTGCCAGCATCCTAAATCTCATTTCTAAAATTATGAAATAGAAGTAGCAACATCCATTCACACATCCTTATATTCTATTTATGTATTTTATTACCAGGTATTAATTATACATAATAGTGGGTTCCATTATGACATGTTGACACATGTATATAATATATTTTGATCATATTTATATCTCCACCCATTGCCCTTTCTTTCCCCTCCCAATCCCACTGATTCTTTTTGTCTTCCCAACTAGTCATTTTACTATTGTGCTTTCTCTTTTCCCAGCCTTTGTTTTTGATGACCCAGATACATCGTCAAGGCTGTTTATGGGTGCATAAATGAGGAGCTGTTTACAGGACTTCAGGCAACTTTAACACTAGTTATGTCATGAAAGTCTATGTTTCTCTGGGGCCTACAAGACAGGCCAAAAGGTCAAAGCACTTGCCCCAAGCCTAAATATCTGAACTCCACCAAAAACCCACATAGTAGAAGAGACCTGACTCTTGTAGGCTTGTGAGCACCCTGCCCCCAACACACACACACACACACACACACACACACACCATCACCACCACCACCACATCATCATCATCATAATGAATAAATGAAATTTCATAACTTACTTTAATTTTTAAAAGACTTTCTTCCTTTCCTGTTAACTATTAACTGTGTGTGAATCCTCGGGTAGAGGGAGAGGTCTTTAAGTACCAATCCTGTATAGATCTTGTATGGATTATCACCAGTGCTATGAGTTTGAATGTGCAATGGCCACATCTTATTCAGAAGTCAGTACTCCGCAGAAGCTCCCAGTTTCCTCTCTCTTGTGCCTTCCTTGCTCCCCTCCTTTTGTGCTGTTCTCAGAGCCCTGGCCAAGTGATCTACCAGTCCCATTCAGCGTAGAGCATTCAACATCGACTTATATTTTGTTCTTCCCTTGTCAATATCTTCCAATGAGTCTTATGTGCATTCTCCTGTCCCTTAGTTCATGTTATTTTGAGTCCTGTGGCTACTTGGATTATCATTCCATTTCAGGGAATACATGCAAACCAACAATAGTTCAATGTGGAGGAAAGAGCTTAGATGGAGATCAGTGAAGACGTCCCATGAGATAACAGTGACTAGAGGCTGCTGGTCCTGTACTCTTAAAACTCTGGAAGCAGAAGCAGGAGTGGTTCTACAAGATCAAGGTCAGCCTGATCTACCTAGTGAGAACTCTCATCTCCAAAACTAAGAAGCAGCAGCTTTGTGCTACAGATTTTTTTTTTTTATCCTATTGCACAGAATCGTAAGTGAAATTTGACCCAATGTCTACCTCTGGCCACTGGTGTTTCTCTGAGTCTAGGAAGAGAATAAAGACGATGCGTATAAATGGACATAATTACAGTAAAAGGTTCCTGCTGATGAAATGGCCACAAGGGGGTATTATGATAACAAAGGACCAATGGAGGTTTCCTGGTTTCCTCTTCCTTCCAGGCCCATCCTGCTAACTGCTAGGGTGACAGCCTGGAGCCACTGTGTCCCGTGTAGGCTGTGCTTCCCTCCGTGGCTGATTTTCCTCGTGACCTTTTGGGGCCTGGGCTGTTACCAAGGCTCCATTTGCACAGACCACCTTCCTCTCTCCTGCCTTCCCACTCAGTGTTTCTACGGCAGATTAATGACAGCTAATAATATCTGATATATCTGGACATTGCCACATAATGAGTTGTGGTCCCACTGGGTCCCAGAAGTGTCACCACTAACAAATTCACCAGACCTGCATGTAATTAGCATGTAAAGGGAGTGTTCGTACAGTAAATCTGTGGGGAAGATGGATAGCCCAGGAGAGGAGAAGGGAGGGGTGCTCCCTCCATATCATGCTTCACTAAATATATTTTGCTTGCAAGAACATTTTCTTGATAACAAACTGTGGACAAGCCACCTTAACAGTCACATTTTTCCATCCATGGCTGATAGGCAGAATTTCATTATGTCACCACTAATGTTTCCGTATTTCTGCAAAATGTCACCATATGTAAATCAAGAGGGGTTAGAGTTACTTCCAGTTTTTCCTTAAAGACGCATGAATCTCTCTTCACGGTGTGCCTGTTACGCACTCCTCCCCTTGAGCTCAGTGAAGAGCCCCACAGAAACTTTGCCCACCCTTGCTGAAGCTAAATGGTGCTCACACCGCAGACTCTCAGACACAACCCAGAAAACTACAAAGGAGATGTGTAACACCAGGCCCAAACTTAAAAGAGAAAAGGAATCCACAAACCACAGTGCACCTAGCTTAATTACTAACTGGGAGACGGATTTCACACATAATACCAAACATTTAAACCCACATGGTAATTTTAGAATTTGTCTCACACCATCAGAGTAAAGATGGAAATGTTTCCCTTTACATTAAGCAGGGCATGAGAGCTTTGTCGTTGATCTTCCCAAACCAAGCTGGTATACAAGTCCATGCTGGAATAAGGCAACTCAAGGAAAGAAAAAAATGAGAGAGAGAGAGAGAGAGAGAGAGAGAGAGAGAGAGAGAGAGAGAGAGAGAGAGAAAATGAGAGGGTGGAGGGAGGGAACACAAACAAAAATATTATATAAATAAACCTTTAAGTGGCACACTTATGGAACTGCAGTTAATCATTACCCTGCGAAAATATTATTAAAATAGTGTGTGTGTGTGTGTGTGATTGAAGCTGGGTGTAAATCTCTTGTCTCACACCTGAGATTCTCATGGTATCTCTAGTGATAGGGCAAGCCATTCCTCAAAGCCAGGGTTTGGGAAGATGGTCCCAGCTGCTCAGAACAATATAGTAAGCAATCAGACTTGCACCCTGATAATTATCCTCCGAGATGATCAATAAGGACCCTGAAGGCATAGCCTTTTCTGCACTTACTTCTCTGTACTCAGGCTCTGCCCCTCAGTGACACTGAAACCCACCATGGTGACCTCAGCTGTCACTCTCGGAACTTTGTTATGTCCACCCTGTTAAGTCATGAGTCATCAATTTCTCACACTCTCTACCCACAGACTCCTAAAGGTTGGTCACTAAGTCAGATCTTCCTTCTGAACCCAAGACCTGTCCATCCAGTAGTGCCCTTAGTGGTCTTTCCCAGCCTTAACTAGTTTGTCCTCCTGTGATGATCTGTGGTGGCTTCACAAACTATCATTTGTCCATAGCTGTTTGTTCTGTGTACTACTACCTCCACCATCTATTTCAGTCCACTATTAATTGTTCCTAGGTGTCTATCCTTTTCTATAGGTATTTACTGACTTCTTTTCATTTTTCTTTTCATAATATTGAGCACAGGCCACAATCCCCAAATACAAACTTCACCTTTACCCCTCTTCTTTTACCAGAATGACCTTGTTAAAATCTCAGATGTAACTTGTTTCTTGACTCTAAGCCCTCAGTGGCTCCTACTTGCTTAAATAATCAAGTGTAAATTCTTAAATATTGTATGTGTGATACTAGGAATGGCACCCAGGACCTCACTCATGCTAAGCAGTCTCTGGCCTACTGAGTTAATAGAAGCCCTCTTTTTAGTTTCTTTTTTAAGATAGGTTCTCATTCAGTTTCCCAGATTGCCCTCAAATTCACTGGAGCTCCTATGAGCCTAGAACTTGTGATCCTTCTATCTCAGCCTCCTTAGTAGCTGGGATTATAGGCCTGTGTCACTAGGCCCAGTTCTTAAGTAGTGTGTGCCAGTTTTTGTCTGGCTCTCATGGTTTTTATTTTTTCTTAGACAAGCAGAAATATCTTAGAGAATGATAGAGACTATGTCCCTTGGTTCGCCTAGAATATGTATGTGTATTCCAGAACAGAGAGCTTCTGTAACAAAGAGCTCCAGTTGGACCATTATGCTTGATCTCCTATTAATGAAGCCAAATGCCCTCTTCAGTCTCCTCTAAGTCAGTCTGACGCATACTCTCAGCATAGACTCTCCCTGTCCCCAGTGATTTCAAAAGATGTTTTACTTGATTCCTTCTAGTAATTAAAGGATATCCTGATGCTTAAAAAAAAAAAAACAAAGATAGTCAAGATACGTGAGTATAAATAATTCTTGTACCAAGAACAGTAGCAAATTAACCCTGGGAAGTATTCTTCCTGTACCACCTGGCCAGAAAGTAAAGAAAAAGAGAAGCAGCCAGGGTCCTTATTAACAGCTTTAACAGCATGCCACTTGTAACATTACCTCGTCCCAACAGGCTCTACCTCTTGAAGTTTCCACTGTGTGGTATAGCCGAGATGGGACTCATGTCTTTCCTCACGGGCTTTGGAAGAACGAGATTGTAGCAGTACACATTAAGCAAGCATGTCTATCGCTAAGGATACTTGTAGTTAATCGTTCTTGCATCCTCATGACATATAAGTCCTTTCTTGAACGAATTCTTACAATCCTCTCAGCTGTTAATAGCAGGGTCTTTATCTTGTTATGTTTGTGAATTTTAAGGGTCTTTGGTTAAGGCACATAGCCAGAGAGTGGTGGGAAGGAAGTGGCACCCAAGAGTGGAACTCATTCTAGTGTCCGTGGACTCAACACTCTATTTAACCATGGGCATGTTTTCTGGCTTTACCATCCTGAAATGAAAACTTGGATTAATAGAATCTAATAAACACTGATCTTTATTTCCGTAGATGACTGCATTTCTCAATCCTCATTGGATCACTTTCTATTTGCTGTAGATGGCTATTAATATAGAAACGTGCAACCAGTAATGTGCAGAGAACAAGATCCTGAGAAGTATTCAACCCTAAATATACCATCTGGACCATACTCCTTTCTCAAAAAGCTCAGGGATCACCACAAGAGAAAGATTCTAAGAACCAGAGATAGTGGGTGACAATAGCAAAATTGTATTTTTTGGACATAAAAAGGATGCTGCACACAGGTACTCACAGTAGCTGTGACTGCATGGGGGAAGCCCTGGACAAGATCGGGCCAGACAAAGTCCAAGACTGGATGAGAGTGGGAGCCATAAGTCCCAGTCCCAGCGAGAAGCCATTGTCAATTGATGGCTATTGGGAGAGGGAGTTAGTTTTCGATTGGTGGCTACTGGGAGACAGGGAGTTCATTTTCTTCACAGATTCAGCCCTGGAGAATTTACCTATTCTCTAGTAGATGATCCTACATCCATGTACATGCTGGAAGTACTAAATGGACTCAGGGGGATGGAAGGCTGGGGTTAAAAAGACAGGGAAGCATGTGAAGGCATGAGGTTAGAAGGGAAAAAGAGTGGGTGTGGAGAAGGAATTAGAAGAGAGCAAATGGGAAGGTAGACCTGATAATTTACTCCTTAAAATATAAGAACTAAGGAACTAAACATAGTGTAAACAAGGAAATGGAAATATTTTACAGAATAAACATCTGCTTTTTCTTCTGCAAATGCTCTGACACAACAATTCTAGACAAGCTAACGGCAGAATTCAGGTGTTTGGAAGCAAAGCTATCTGAAAGCTTCTGCCCACATTGTGGCATGGGACGGAAGGGAGCATCTAGCATCAGAACAACGAGGAGTCTGATCCAAAGACTGAGGTGTGGAGGTGTGATTTTTAAAAATCCCAACCAAATTCTGCTAGTTTTCCAGGTCAGAAAAAAAAAGTGGCCTTTCTTCTCAGTTCGGCAGACTGTTGTGTACCTACAAAATGAAATGGATTTTAAAACCGAGCAAAACCTAAAATGATTACAACAAAAAAAAGGCTTTGGGGGCCCTACCTCTAGCTGTAGAGTCTTAGATTAATAGCTGTTGGCATTGCCAGTTTCTCAGAGGTGTGTCCTAAAATAGGTTGCCTATTCCTGGTGGTCAGCCTCATATCCATGTGCATACAGGTAGCACTATTTGGACTCAATGGGTTATATAAAAGAAAGAGACAGGGGGAGGAAATGAAGACGTGGGGGGAGGAGATATGTTGGAAGTAAGGGGAGTTAGGGATGTCACATATGAACATTATACTTAAACATACTAAAATCTTTTAAAATGTTGCATTCATCAGATGCTACTGAAGTGAGGATGTGGGCTCAGAGTTTGCTTCCCAGGGATGAAATTGTATAAGTGCTCTTATGGGAAGACTGAGCCACATTCTGTAGTGACAGCTGTGTCCTACACTTCTGCACCTCCATCCTTCCATCCCTTCTATCCCCCTGACAATGACCAACTGCTCAGCCAGGGTCCTGAACATTCTAAGGAGAAGGGGGAGGCCTCCATGGTCACTCTTCTGTGTACTCTGAGAGTGTATGTCCTTCTGGATAAATAAGAGCCAATGTTTATTCCAGGATAATTCACCATTAACAAAACCTTATGTCCCCCTAAGCAGTGTTCATCCCCTGTATACATAGAACTAGCAAGAGATTTAAGTAGAAAATCTACACTGAAAAGTGACTCTCTCTCTCAGGCAGACATGGCTCAGTAGCGTGAGCTTGAAAAGCTGAGTTCCATTCCCACGACCTATGTAAGAAAGCCAGTCATGGTGGTGTTCAGAGGCGGAGATGGGAAGATTCCTGGGACTAACTGATCACCAGCTTCTACTTGGTGATTTCCAGGCTGGTGACAGACTCTGTCTGAAAAAATCAAAGATAGGCAGGCAGGCAGTCATTATGGAATGAATGACACTTTAGGTTAGTTCGCCTTTGGCCTCCAGTAATGTATACACATACATGTACACACATAAGTACCTGCATATATGTTTACACACACACACACACACACACACACACACAATTTAACTCTCATTCAGAAACCATGATCCCATCTAGACCCATCAAAATCCTACGAAGAGAGTTGCTGATGTGTGATAATTGCATCTCTCTTCTTCACACACTTTTTGGTCTCTAGAATCACTATCTTGTTTTCTATTTTGTGAAATATATATCTACATACATATACATATACATTAAAACAAATAGTATTTGCTTTTCTTTACCTGTCTTATTTCATATAACACAATGAGCTCCAGTTCTACCCATGCTATGGAAAAGGACAGACTCTTATTTTTTAGTAGCTTAATACTATTCTGTTGTATAGGTCCCATATTCTTTATGTATCAGCGGCCAGATCCTTAGGTTGATTCATGATCTCAGCTTCTATGATTGTGGTGCTGTGACGAGGCAGACCTCCCTCACCCTCATGCTGGCATCGTTGGTGGCTAGCTATCTGATGAGTACTGGCTTTCTAAGTGGCACTACAGTTCTATTTCTAGAATTTTAAGGAATCGCCACAGTTTACCACCATGGTTATATATGTTTCTACTCCCAGGAAGAATATGTAATAGTGTTTCCCCTTCCACATCTCTGAAATGTGTATTATTTTCTCCCTCCTTTTTATGGCTGTTCCAAGGTGAGATGATATTTCGTTATGGTTTTGATGATTATTTTCCTGATTGTTGGTATTTGCTGATTTCATGCTCCTTATCAAATGAGTCATTAGCACACATTTTCCCTTTTGAATGGATCATATCTTTTTTTCTGTCAATTAATTGCCTTCTTTACAGAGCATTTCCATTTGAGGTCTTTCTGCTTTGCTTTGGATGTTGGGGGGTTATATGGAAGTGGTTGTATCTTTTCTCCAGGCCATACTGACTCAATTCAATGTGACAATCATAGTTTGTATGTGAATTATGAATTTATTATACCAAAGATAAACAGAAATAAAGAGAAATTCTCTAGTGATGAACCTCAAAACTGGTAAAAATAAAGATACTAGGTGGCCAGCTCTGACTTCCAACTGACTGCTACTCACCCTGGAGGAACTGGATAGGCAATTTTGAATCCTAAGATGAATAAGCTTACAGTTGGAAGCCAAAATTATAATATAGTCAGGTATTAAGACATTGAAAATTATTGTTAAAAGGATTTTAGAACTATAGCTAAGAGATCTAATAGGAAATACTGACATCATTTAGATTCCAGACTATATGTAACTAACGTAACTAAAAATACATATGCATAAGAAAAAACAAAGGGTGGGAATGCATATCTCCACAGCAATATGGAGAATTCCATCTACTGAGCATCTACATTTGTCTCTTCTCTGTTCATACTTTCAAACTGGCTTACAGCCCAAAGGAAGATTCAGAGCTGGTGTCATTTGACTTTTTAGATGGTAAAAGGAACTTAATTACAGTGAGTATTCATCCCATGGAATAGAATGCACCAGAACTCAGGTAAGAATCAAACTGTTACCCCCAGAAAATCTGAACTCAGAAGAAGGTAGATCTTGGGCAAAGAGCTCTCAACATTGTCTTAATTTTAATGGGATTTTCATGATGTACATATTTTTTAATTTTTAAAATGACAGTTTATATTGTGCAAACACAATGTAAGTGTCCTGGAACTAGATTTAACTGGTATGTTCTCTAGTGAAAGGAAAAACAGGGGAACAGGGCTTTATTCTTTGGGTGGGAGTTTCGGAGGAAATGTAGTCTCATTACCCTTGGTAAATAGCAGATTTGAAAGACAGGACCGAGGAAACTTGCTCGACCTAAGTCGGTGTGATATGTGCAGGCAAATAGCACACGTCTGGATGCTGTTTGCTGTGCCGACCATGATAATGGCCTCACAGGAGCGATCTGTTGCCCTTCTTATTCCATGACTTTCCCGTGCTTAGACACTTATTGCCAATTTCTTCCAAATGGAAGAAGTCCTCTCTGTTAGCAAACAAAGATCCTTTAACAAATCCTTGTATGCCCAAGAGAAAAACTCATGGGAAAATTATGCGTTAAGAAGTGTAACTGGCATTCTACAGACATCGTGACTCTCTGGTTGTCTGGCTTCACAGAATTTGGGCAAGAAGCAAATTCCTTGGGGAAAAAATAAAGGGGGGAATGTTCAGGATGGCTCTGCCATCACATGGCCCTTAAAATATAAATGTACACAAAGAGGGTCTTTCTCTGGCAAAAGCCACACATTAAAAAAAAATCAATGGGTAAAAATATAGTTGGAATGTGATCTCCCAGTGAAGATGTCTTCCTTTTATCTCCAGTTTGTGACTTTTGCAGAGTGCATCCCTTCCCAACAGGAAGCCACTGGAGATAAGGAGGCACGGGAAATACATTCAATTGAATTAAACTTGTTTCATAGGTTTTGAGTCCTACACTTTTGTTTTTACCTCTTGAAGTACACAGTCTTTGTTTATAGCTGTTGCACGGAAGGGGGAAAAATGAGTGCCTAGGTGTGCAGGAGAGATCCATCATGTAATTACCTGAAGGAAATTAAAATGATACACACTGTAGTAAGGCAAATGGAATGTCGAGCAATTATTCAGGAAATCTGATTGGCCCAGGTACAGGGAACCATTCCTCACACATTCCAGCCTTACAGATTTGCTCCCCACGGAGATGTGAAAAACTCCCTTGCCTGTTGAAGTCCCCATGGGAGGTCCCTGCAATTCTGTTCACTTCCTCATGCTCTTGCTCTGCATAAAGGAACTGGGGTGGCAAGAAGCATGCATCACCCACACACCATGGGAGGGTATCATTGTTCCCACTAATAAGAACAAATGGAACCTTGGTATCCATAAACAAAACACCGAACGCTTTTACTTATTTTTCCTTTGCTTTGAAAATCAACTATAAGTTGTTAGGGCATTTCGTTGGGATTAATCACTAGCTACTTATACCGGAACAAAGTTTATCCAGTCGTTATTCACAAAACATTTCTCTGTCACGGATGGATGGACTAAAGTGTGAATGAAAGATTGCTCTTCCAAGGACCCACTACAAAGACACAAATCTTACCACAGGATTTGAAAAACAAAAGGGAAATTAAAACAAAAAGCGAAGGAATCAGAATTTTGTAATCAGAGGTTAAATATAATTTTGGCATAAACTCTTTATTAAGGAACTTATAGAATTTGGAAGAAACTATAATCCCAATGCTTTATGAAGAGTGGCTTTATAGCAACCACAAAACCAGTACCTTTTGCTTTCCCAGTTGGTAGATGGTATCTAGGGAAACAAAGGAGTCCTGCTACTCTTTCTTGACTATCCAGTCACTGGTGAACATCAATTATCCCCTAGAATATGTGCATGGAAATCTTTGACTCATCAAAATACAAGCATAGGGAAAGAACAATGTTAACTTCCAGTAAAGCTAAGTATGAATGTTAATAAGGATATTCCATACTAGGTGAAATGACATTAGACATGGGGACTAAGGGCTGGGATTTCTAAATGATAATTGCACTATTTAGTTTTTTTTTTAGTTTGATGATTTTTTTTTTACTAGTGGGACTACTGATATATTTTATGTAATTTTTCATGTGTATTTATTGCAGATTAAAGTGCATATTGACATCCTGTGTTAGGCTAATTGAATAAATATTTGGACGTTGGGAGTATCTACGATAAAAGAGTGAGATATAGAAGAATTCATTTTGAAATATGTGACTTTCCTCAAACACTATAAATTTTCTTGCATTGGGCTTTTTCCTTCTGAGAGAAAGCATTTAGAATCCCACTCAAGGTTGTCCATGCAGACAAACACTAGTAAGAGTACTGGCTGAGAGAGGTGAGGTCCTATGCCAGTTAGTTTCCCTATACTCTTCCTAGAACTAACACTTTTTAAGAAGTTTTTTTTTTTTTAAATGTGTATGTGTGAAGGTATGTGTGCATGCACCACATGTGTCCTGATGCCTTTAGAGACTAGAAGACAGGATCTCATCTTCTGGAACTGGAGTTATAGATGATTTATGAGCCACCCAAAGGGTTTTTGGAAATAGACTTTCCAGGACTTCTGAAAGAAGTGCTCTTCACTGCTGAGTCATCTTTCTAGTGCCCTAGGGTTTACGTATTCATTTTATGTATATGTGCTTGCATATATGTGCTATACATGTGCATGTGTCTATGGGATCCAGAAGAGAGCATCATTGGATATTTTGAGCTAGAGTTCCAGTAAGTTAAGCTGTTTAATGCAGGTACTGAAGCTAAGCTCCAGTCTTCTAGAAGCAACAACTCCCTTAACCATGGAGCCATCACTCTAGACCCTAAAGCTAAGGATTTCAAAAAAAGGATTGAGCCACCTTCTGCTTTTCTCATTAGTCTATGCACGTACAGAAAACTTAGACATACTCTAGCGGCTTCAGGGAAAGGCTGGCAAAGAAGTAAATCTATCTTCTAGCAATGCCCAGTGATCTAGCCCAGCAAGTACGTTCTCCTTGTGCAGGCTCTCTTGATTTCATTATTGGTTTAAAACAACAATAAACACAACCACCACCACCACCACCACCACAACAGCAACAACAATTAATTAAACAAATATTAAAAGTTCCTGACAGTAGAAACTTGGACTTGTCCTTAAGCTTTTCTTCCATTATCTCAGGTGATTCCAAGAATTCTCACCCTCATTTTACTGAAAAGCAACAGAGAAGAGCTGTTTGTGTTCTTTATCTTTTACCGGATTAGAAGTCCCTAGTGTCTAATCCGGTAAAAGATAAAGAACACAAATAAGCCAAGCTCTTTTCCTGCAATCTCGCTAGACCAAGCTCTTTCTCCGGCCTTCAGCAAGATAGTAGCACAGGACACAGCTGTCTACAGGCTATCTTCAAGCTCTCTACATCCTACCCCTTAGGTAGAAAAAGTGGGGAAATTGAATCACTAATGCTTAAGAAAGATCAAAACCATTCAACTTTTTATTTTTGAAGAAATATTAAACCTTGCTGATTGGAAAGGTTGTTTGAGACAAAAATGATAAATGCATAATGGACAACCAAGTTGGGAAGAACTGAGACAACTGCTCCACCTATGGCTCAAGGGTTGGCCATGCTCTCCACTTCTTTCTTTTCTTTTGCTTTTGCTCAAAGGATCCATCTCCACCTAACTTCCAAGAGAGTGATGATTTGTCTCCTTCACTGGTACCCCCTAACACTTCCCATCCTCAGCTGGGTGCCATGGTTTTAAGCTCAAGTGCACTGCTGTAATAAAACATGATGGGCAGGGTGATTTTGAACTGGAATCAATGGCTGATAGTTATACAAACTGAGACAACTAAGATAAACACATGGAAGACTTTATAGTTTGGTGAAGGCATGTTTCCTGGTCCATGTTTACTGGGTTTTCACATGATGGCTGAATCTGAGCACTTCCCTGGAGGGGCCAGTCCGAGTGAGTAGGGCTCAGCTCTACCCCTGTATTCCCATTGGCTCCCAGTGCTTTCAGCTTCTAATTGCACCAAAGATAATGTTGGGACAATGACAATGCACAGACATTCCAACTACCGCATCTTAATTCTCAATGCCATTTCTGTCTCTGCTATGACATACTTGCTAGGATGCCCTGGATTCACCTAGGATTTCTCATCTTCAAGTTCAAACACCCTTCTTAAACATTTCCTTGCTTACATAAGCAACAAGTGACCTCCCTAAAGTACAGGTCTTGCTGTGCCACAAGGATTCATTCCTTATTACCCAGCACAGCCTTAAGATCAAGGGGAGAGCTTGTTAACACAGATTGCTTGGCTTGGACTTTACAAGTCCCAAGTTGATAGGTTTGTGAGGATCCCTAAAAACATACATTTCTAACAAGTTCCCAAGTGGTGCCAATGGTTCCAACATGCTCCCTGGGGAACCATTCACCAAGAATAATTCAGCCTAATCCCTATCTCTTATTGTAAATTCCAAGCTTTGGCTGTCTTAAGTCAAGTCATGATCAACATAATAAAACCTAGGAGTGTACACTCCTTCTCTCTGATGGCAGAGTAGAGGCAGTTCTACCACACAAATTAATACTATAACTTGTTTCATTTAGAGAGCTGCAGAGGCAAGTATCTGGCTCTGAACCCTATCTCTATGTCCAAAGACCTGCAAGACCTTGAACATACATGCACTCACCATTGTGTACTGGAACTTTCTCGTTTATCCTTTAGAGATGAGGATGTGCCTACTCAGAAACAGAATCTAGCACCTTTGTAGGCATTTAGTTAGCCACTACATTTTTTATACCTGTGTTGTCCTTCAGATGCCAAACCTTGATCCATTTTGCCGTCAGAATTCTTAGCTCTAATTCTTACCATAATTCTGCAAGCTATGTTGTGCCCAGTTTGATGGGAGGACTGTGAGACAGCTGGCTTCATTGTCACTTTGACATAATCTTGAATCTTCCGGCAAGAGACTCTCTATTAGGTGGAGGGGGCATTTCTTAAAGAAGTATTATCTGTGGACACGTTTGTAGGGGAAGGTTTCGGTTAGATTGACTGATTTAGGAAGGCCCAGTCCACTGTGAGCAGCAACAGTAGCAGGGTGTGAGTCATGGACTGTGTAAGGGTGTGGAAAGTGAGCTGAGTGGTAGACTGACATCATGTATTCTCTACCCACTCTTGACTGTGGGTGTGACCAGTTGCTGCCTTGTGTTCCTCACAATAACAGGCTGTGATCTCTATGAGCCTTATAAATCCTTTCTCCCTTCCAGCTCCCTTTGTCAGGATGTTTTATCATAGCAACTGGAAAGGAAACCAAGATAGAAATCTCATAGAAATTTAAACTGTGCATGATTTATTTGGCTTTAAGGATATCTTCTTTTCATTAATTATGGTGGCCTTGTTAAATCTATGAACACATCATCTCCTTGCTTCTTTGTCCCCATAACTCTGTACACTAGGAGAATATTCAACAGAATTCTGATCTTTTTCCTAGGCTGTTGGGCTCTAAGTCTAGAGAGTTGCATTTGCTAGACAAGAACCTTGACATCGAACTATGTCCAACCCCAAGAGTATTCAACTGAGATTCCTAGATTTGGAGAATTCCTGGATTATCCCTTGCTGTATCCTGCCAACCTCTATACTACAACCTGCCTTCATTCAGCATTGCGGATCCTTCTGATGGGTGCTTTCTTAGAAACCTTGGATCACCAATAGTGATTGAGTCATGATTCTGCTTAGCATCAATTTTTAAATGCCTGAAGAATTTGAACACCCAATAACGATTAAAATAAATGAATGTCAAACATTATATAGTGTTGCCATTCACCATTTGGATTTTGATAAGTTGGGATAAAATTAATATTACAATGGGAAAAAGTCTAAATTATGCTAAATAATGTATCCTGAGCCCACCAAGGGTAATTTAATCAATCTGATTGTGCCCTTGTGCCAATGATAGTTTAAATCCCTTTTCTCAATTGAAGTGCACGGGTAGGTAAAATAGAATAAAAGTAAAATTAGTTCCACCAAAAGCAATCTCTGCTTCTCTTGATCTTTAAAATTAACACTATGTAAAAATATGATGTTAATGTTAACACATAATTCTTTGTGTCTGTTGTCAGTGTTTTATGCTTATGTTGCTTCGGATCCTGACATGACTTTAGTCTTCCATCTTACGAAAAGCTTCCAAACTGATACTAGTTCAATCCCTTCAAATTATTACCACATAACTATTTCATATTCATTGATTTTTAGATATTTGTCTTTAAGATCAAATTTGAGGATACTTTTTTTTAATTGTTTTTTCCTCAAGGAATCACTTACCAGTACACTTCGGTAATAACACTTTTTTTTAATTAGGTATTTTCTTCATTTACATTTACAATGCTATCCCAAAAGTCCCCCATACCTTCCCCCCCCACTCCCCTCCCCACCCACTCCCACTTCTTTGCCCTGGAGTTCCCCTATACTGAGGCTTATAAAGTTTGCAAGACCAATGGACCTCTCTTTCCAGTGATGGCCGACTAGGCCATCTTCTGATACATATGCAGCTAGAGACAAGAGCTCCGGGGTACTGGTTATTTCATATTATTGTTCCACCTATAGGGTTGCAGACCCCTTTAGCTCCTTGGGTACTTTCTCTAGCTCCTCCATTGGGGGCCCTGTGATCCATCCAATAGCTGACTGTGAGCCACTTCTGTGTTTGCTAGGCCCCAGCATAGCCTCACAAGAGACAGCTGTATCAGGGTCCTTTCAGCAAAATTGTATACACTTTGCTAGTGTATACAATGGTGTCAGTGTTTGGAGGCTGATTATGGGATGGATCCCCGGGTATGGCAGTCTCTAGATGGTCCATCCTTTCGTCTCAGCTCCAAACTTTGTCTCTGTAACTCCTTCCATGGGTGTTTTGTTCCCAATTCTAAGAAGGGGCAAAGTGTCCACACTTTGGTCTTCGTTCTTCTTGAGTTTCATGTGTTTAGCAAATTGTATCTTATATCTTGGGTATTCTAAGTTTCTGGGCTAATATCCACTTATCAGTGAGTACATATCATGTGAGTTCTTTTGAGATTGGGTTACCTCACTCAGGATGATGCCCTCCAGGTCCATCCATTTGCCTAGGAATTTCATAAGTTCATTCTTTTTAATAGCTAAGTAGTACTCCATTGTGTAAATGTACCACATTTTCTGTATCCATTCCTCTGTTGAGGGACATCTGAGTTCTTTCCAGCTTCTGGCTATTATAAATAAGGCTGCTATGAACATAGTGGGGCATGTGTCCTTCTTACCAGTTGGAACATCTTCTGGATATATGCCCAGGAATAACACTTTTTTTTAAAAAAAAATTATCCTCGATTTTTCTACCTTAAACTCTAATGTGAGCTTTTGGATGGACTGAGATTCTTTACCTGGGTGTGTATTTCTGGTTCTCAGGATGCACGGTATGAATCTCATTAAGATTGTGTTTTCCTTAAGTATTCCATTACTTACCAGGGATGCATTTGTGAGTCACCATCTCTACCTCCTTCACAGCAAACAGCTTGGAGGACATAGTCAATGGAACCCACACGTGGAACTTTTACATTCTGTATAGAATAATATATAGTATCTTATATAGCAATTAGGTTGAACAAATATGCTACAATTTGTAATTATCATAGCTATTACCATTCTTTTTAATGAATCCATTTTTGAATTAAGGTTCTGTTGGGTTTATTCACAGTATTGTTAAGACTGTTATAAAAAATGAGCAAGGCTCTCAGCCATTTATAATGAAAGCTGAGCGACTAAACAGACCTCCATTTTTTTATTTGCATTAATGAGTTCATCCCCAAATATATATGCAATAATATATAAAATTAAGTTATAAATGTAGGGATGTGCTCCAAGTCACCATGAAAATCTGCATGCAAATGCATAATAATCACAAATCTACAATATTACAATATTAAAAAATACCCACAATTAAATTATCATGTGGAAATAATCATAATGTTATTGGAAACTCAATTATTGTGGCAAGCCTTGTCGGGGAATTAGCAGAGTATGGCAAAGACAAGTCAGACCTGAATTCATCAAATATATATTATCACAATATTACATGTTCACTTCGATTCCATGCAAAGACAAACATCCTCTCTCACTAGTATCTGCTCGATGCATTTGTATTATTCATGAACAACGCTGTGATGTATTATACATACAAAGCTGATTGTACGCTTCTTGCCCCAGGCCCTGATGCAGACACACAGAATTAATTTTATTATATACACATGCATGATAATTGGGGAGGATTCGGTCAAATACCAAACTGCTCCCGTGCTCCGTCACTCCGTTTTCCAAAAAGAGAAAGAAGGTCTGAGGTCAGAAGCTGGTTCTCTTCATGGCATGGAAATTCTTTGTCATCTACTATAGAAAGTTCTAAGGTGTTAGTGAGCCCCGAACTGGGAAGAATGGTCCAAACACTGCTCTTTAGTAAAAACAAGCACTTAAGCTTAAAAATACACTCAAAACTTTGGTCCAAGCAGCATCGCAGTCAGGTGGGTTTGGGACTCTGGTTCACTTCACCCTGTGTCTGGGAGCTAGCATAGTGGGGGCTGGCTGAACTGTTTTTGCTAGTCACTCTAAGGTTTAAATGTAACAACTTGCAAGTGGAAGGCTGCCAACTCCTCGGTTTCATCGCTTCCACCCTCCTGGCTCATCACTTCCGCCCCATGACTCATATGGCTGGTTCCCTTTGATGACTCCCCCCCCCCACACCCCCTCTTTCTGTTCCCATGCTTTGCAGAGTGCTTTCCACATAGGAGAAAATAAACGCTTGTTTTGTGAGTTTAAGACGTTTGTCTGGCACCGCTTTCTGTCACAGCCGTCTGATTTTCATGTTAGACTATACCAGCACTAGCCAATAGGAAAAAAATTAAAAAAAAAAAAACACAAATCTTCCTGGAGCTTAAGCTACAACATGGAGTAGAGAGAAAGCAATTCAATTGATTTTAATAATGTTCTGTTTAACCCGGTATATCTGCATGCTCACACCTTCAACCCCCACTTTATATGAAAAATGTACCCAAGATAACTCAGTGTTCCCTTAGCCTCCGTTGTTTATTGTACTTACATCCTCAGCTATCTCATTTAGGGATAGCCTCCATCTCAGGAGCCACTGTGCAGCTGGCTGTACAGAATCCACTCGAATGGACTCATCCGACAGTGGCTCAAGACCGTGCACCATCCAGATGAACCTATCAGCCACCCCTTTCCCTCTTAAGTTGAATATCTCTGCATTCGTGATTTAGAAACACACACACACACACACACACAAATCAGGATAAAGAAAGATCCCTTAAAACAAGCTTTAAAAGTTGGGAAGGGGCAGTAGTTTTCGCTCTGCTAGGATTTAGGATCTTGAATGGTGTTACTTCTGGACCCACGTTTACACAGTCTGAATTAAAATGTTCACGGACAAAAATGCAAAATGAACTACGAAGTCAAACATATTCAGAGTATGACAGTCTCAGGGCTCAATCACACCATCACCTAGTGCATGATATCTAAGCTCACAAATCCTAATTCATAAAGTGATATTGCTCTCTCTCTCTTAGGCCAGTGAGGAGAGTTAAATTAGATATATTTTACCTGAGATGTATTAGCTGTTAAATAAAATTTTCTCAAAGATTTATTTTAAACTCTGTGTGTGTGTATGGTGGGGGGGAGGGTGACAGTTAAGAGCACATGTTCACCCTGTGCTTGCGCATGCTATATGTGTTTGAAGGAAGAACATTGGATCTCTTGAAGTTGGAGTTAAACAGGCAGTTGTGAGCTGCTCAGAGTGGATGCAACAGGGTGTGTCTTCTGTCTCTCCACCCAGAGCCACACCTAGAGGATAGGTGGGATTGACTGAATTAGGAAATCTGCCCTTTAAAAGCAATGACTATGAAAGGTTTCTTGGAAACGCTGACTTTGAAGTTCAAATGCCAAGAATTTATGCAAAATACCTTTAAATGCTGTGTTAAAATTAGGCTCATGAATAATTTTTCTCATCACTCTGGAAGGAAGGAGGGGATTTTTGCTTCTCTTCATATACTTGGTTCTCATATGACATAAAGGGCGAAGGACAGTTGACAAATACATATACCTGAGAGGATGAAAGGACACAGTTGAACTTCACAATGTGTTGGAAATCATAAACCCAACAGCATAGAGGAAAACCCAGGTGCGTGTTTTCTGGGCTTTGTGGAGGATTGTCTAGAGCCTTCCCAACAGGTTCCCAAGCTCTACTGATACAAAGAACCTTTCCAACAAGCAGCAACTTGATGGTGGCAGAGGTGTGGTTGTGGAGAAGGTAGGAGGAGTTCTTAGCGCCCCAGTTCCCGGAGTCTGGAATTTAGGTGCACCTTAGGTATCTTCTCTTCCACTCTAAGCTTCCCCAAACTTCCAAAGTTTGATGTGTAAGAAGACCTCTGACCTTGAGACCTGTTTTTTTTTTTTTAAGTTTTCTCTTACCCTCAATCTTATAAACTAGTGATTTTCCCACTGATGACCCTAGTAAGTCTGTCTTCTAGACATTTTGACTTGATGAAGGAGTTCATTTCAGGTCAACCTTTAGCAGTCTAAGGTTCCTTATTAGTCCTAGGCACATAACTGTTCATTGGAGAGGGCATACCTCAGGGTGCAAAGCAGTGATTCCTATCTGAGAAGGTGGCATTGATGATATATTTGCCTGCACTTCAATTTGGGTGGTGTATTGGCGTATTTATGAAACATATCTATAAACCCGGTGTCTAGAACAAAGCTACATGTTGAAGAATGGAACGTGTTATCCAAAGACAGATTCGTAGGGATGATTGATAAATGTCCTGCTTTCTGATATGAAATCAGTAGTTCTTTGTCTGCTGGGCATTTTATTTCATTTATTATTGCTATGGTTGTTGCTGCTCTTTATTTGGTTCTTATTGTCTCTTCCATATTCCATGTTGGTTGAGCATCCCTAAACTGAAAGACTTTAGATTAGGGTTTTATTTCCAGATGCTGGAATGTTTGTATGCACCTAATGAGATATTTGGAAGTGTAAATCTAAGCATGAGTTTATGTAGGTTTCATCTTCATGTGTATCTTAAATATATAGCCTCTGTGAAATTACTTACAGTCTTTTAAATTAGCTATAACATGAATTTTAATGGAGGTGGAATTTTCCCTTTAGTATCATGTCAGTTCCTAAGAAGTTTCTGACATTGGAGGATAGTGGCTTTCATAATTTTGGATTAGAAATACTCAGCCTATGTAAAGCACTTTGGATTTGAAATATATGTGACTATTCATATGTATGTTTATAGCCTCATAGATGACTGTCACATATATATTATATATGAGGCTAACAGTCATTTGTCACAAAGCCTATAGTAATAAAGAAGAAAACTTTTTTGTTGTTGGCAGAGACTTTCTCTTTCCTTCTAGTCTAGCTCAGTATTATTTATGAGAAATGAAATGTGAACCACAACCACGGGTCAACATATAGTGTGAACTTCCTGATTACTACAGTATAAAAATACAAGAATAAAAGACAGAAACCGAGGTAAAATTAATTTAACATTGTCATATTTAGTGAGATATGTCTAAGCTATTACAAGACTTGAAGAAAATAATGGTTTTTTTATAGCTTTTCCCCGTCTTTGTAGCCCGTGTCCCTGTTATACCCTTCCTAGGTACTGGCCACTACACCTTAGCACAAGGCTGGCTTTTGACTTTCATATCTCAGAGAGCTCTATCTGAGATACCCAGCCTTTAGTAGCCCAAACTGCAGCCAAACAAAACCCAAGCTACTCAATACACATTGACCTTTGAACAAACATAATATCATTCTGCTTGACTGTAAGAACTGTTACTTTACTAACCCCGGCGATCCTTTGGTCACTTTGGACCATTTCTTATGCTTCATGCTAGGGGTTCTTTGCGTTACAATATGAAATCAGTTAACAATTAAAATGATCTGCTGTACTATTACCATTCTCAAATCTTTAAAGCAATGTGACCCATCCCCACAGTCCTGCTCATGTTGGTTAATTAAAGCAGCATAGAGTTGTCAATGGCAATTAGAAGCAGTTCTTTATTAGAAATTACAGACATGTGGCACATCCCTACTGTTAGGGATGTGACACAAACAGAGTAGCTTAAAATAGAGACCAAGGCCAACAGGGGTGTTGGCCACAACTGGGGCTCCTGTTGACCAACAGATTTTGTACGGGCACCTGGGAGCCCCACATCCACCTGTGAGCTGAGGTTGCAGAATGGTGTACAGTTTTGTCTCCTCCCTGTGCTCTTTCTTCTGTAGGTCAGCATTCCTAAGAGACACCGTACCCAAAAGGGAAAACTGGTCTTCGATCCACCTGGCAATCTTTAATCTGCTGTGATCAGCTCCTGACCCAAGGAATCCGGGTGTGTAAACTCAAAGACTTGGATACATCGTCTTGTCTCTCCCCCTTTTCTCCTTCCCCTTTGTGTCCTTCACTCCTGCAACTGAGAACTGGGCTGTTTGCCTCTTGCATTTGTTTTCCAAGTCCCTCCAGAGGAAGTGTGGACCTTTTCTGTCAATGCTGCCATTGTAGACTAGCTAGAGCAGGCCTTATATTGGCTCTCCCTAAGCCTAAAATGTCAACTCAAGAATCCTCACTTGGTTTTGTTTTTTTTTTTAGGTTGTATTTTTTTTTAATATCCATTTTCATATGCCAATCAGCCTGTAGTGTGATCTTTGTGTTGTCAACCATCATTGTACCTGAAGGATGCATACATGGTCTGGCCAGAACCACTGCACCAGCACTAAGTTGATAACCTGTGAATGAGAGGATGAATAAGCGAATAAGGGAGCACTTCAGTAAATGGATTCCCGCCACTCTCTGGCACTCTCTATTGAGTCTTGAATTTGAATTTTTGTTTTTGTTTTTTGAGACAGGGTTTCTTTGTGTAGACCTGGCTGTCCTGGAACTAGCTGTGTAGACCAGGCCCTGACCTCATAGAGGTCCACCTGCTTCTGCCTCCTGAGTACTGGGATGAAAGGTACATACCACCATCACCGCCTATCTGAGTCTTAAATTTGAATTTTGATGTGGTTGGTGAATATTATAAAGTTTCTGCTTGATATTTCACAATGGTGCTTGTGCCCCTCGTGGGCATGTGGCTGGAGCTGTCATTGGAGTGACAGCATAAGAGTAGGACAAACTAGCTATCTCCAGCCTGGGGGTGGGGGTGGGGAATCAGGATTCCAGGTAGATGTTCTAATGAAAATGCATCATTTTCACATAGACATAAAGGTTTTAAAAAAAATTCTAGATCCAATCATAGTAAGTTAGGAACCCTCTGATTCTGGATAGAAAAATTTTAAGGAGACAGGTTATTGAAACTACCCCAATCCTATTGGGCCTGAAAGCTCATCTATCTACTCTGGAGGTTGAAGCAACATCAAGGGTTCCCTGGCCTACAGTATGAGTTCAAAGGCAGTCTAGGCAACTTAGTAAGAACCTGCCTCCAAAGAAACAGTGAAAAATGGCCTGGGAACATAGCTAGATAGTCATGTGCTTATAGAGCATCGATTTCTGAGATCCAATCCCTATTACCAAACAGAGACAAACAGACTGAAAAATAAAAATTAAAGCAACTGTCCTGTGTGTGGCTTGTTCTGACTATAATTAGAGGCGGAATAAAAATATGACTTTTCTAGATCAGGCAGTGATAGGCACTGAAAAGAAAAGCCTTGCTGATTTTAGAAGCAGCTCAGATCTATGGTGCAAGGATGCAATTGCAGAGAACAAAACCTAAAGACTTGCTCAGAATAATGGTCCCTCCAGGCATCTAGGTGTCCAGAAATTCGTATTTAAAAGAATTTGTCTGGCTTATCTAGGGCATTTGTATTATCCTTCTTGTTTTACAATCTATTTAACTTAAATGTGCCTATAGTCTCTATTTCCTGTAAATAAGGTAGTAAAATAAAGCATACCTCCCATCCCCCCACCCCTGTTTGAGAACGTGACTCAGCAGAAACGCGTTGTACCTTGGGTGTGTTCAAATGCACGGCCCAGACTTTTAATGTCTCAACTTGCTCAGGGGAAGGATTCGCTGATCACCAAACAGGTGCTAGGTAGCAAGCAGATGAATCAGGGGGATTAAATAAATGTAGCAGTCAAGTTCAGATCAGAGTGGGTCCATCTGGAACTGTTCCAACTATCGGAGCTTTCAGGCTACTTATATTTCAATAATGGAGGACGGCCACTTGTAAAAATGACAGGGACTGGTGTTTTCCCTAGAATAGATGGCTTTCCCCTGTCAGCTCCTTGGTATAGCCTGCTGGATGGAAGAGGTGGACAGTTTATACTTCTAGGGGAGTGAACAGCCATAGATCATTATTGTTCTGCATATATTCCACCCCCTTGACTTTATATTTTCAAAAAAAGTGGTATTTATGAGAATAGTGGTCATAATCTTAGAAAATACATATTCATAAAAATCATCAGAAAGATTGTCACTTTGAGGGAAAATTATTTTAACTGGACATGGTGATTTTTTTCCAACAGGTCTATATATATCTACAGGTTCTGATACTCACCTAGAAATTTGAATAGCAAAACAAATCAAGATTTTTTTATTAACTGAATAATTAAACAGAAGACTGAGGAGACAAACTGGTTTCTTATGTCTAGGATGGTGGCTTTTGTGGTGATTTCTCCATCCTGGAGACTAGCAGGCAGGCTACTTAGCATCATTGAGTAAGGTGCCTGCATCATGACTGCAGGCTGCACCCACCTCATCAGCATTTCTATGTGATGGAGATAATGAATGAATCATTGAAATGTGCTATCTCTGTATCACCTCAATATTTTCCTTTCCTCTTTGGGTTTTCAATTGAGTCCTGCAAAAAAGTTAGGACAGAAAGAAATGTGGAAGTAATTTAACAAGGAGTACTTTCAGTCTGACTTAACAGAGAGTATGCTAATGAAGCCAAGTGTTTTGATGCATATGCTCTCTCTGGTTCCATGGCCACTTCATGAAGTAGTGTTCCTGTTAACACCACTGTGCTGTACAAATGCTGCTCCAAAAACCATGGGGCTTGCAGATTATAACCTTTCAGAATTATAATTTGGTCTTTTGTGTCTTTCCACAGGAAGGATATTTTCTCCATCCTTAGATGAAGCAATGGCTCTGGGTTTTAGTTTGATTGATGATTGATTGATTGAATACAGATAACTGATAAAATTAAGCTCTGTTACCTGTTTAACCAGATTGCCTCTATATAATGATTGAAGTTTCAATCATTGAAGAAAATTTTAAATTTTCTTGTGGTTTTCCAGCCTAGGTCTGTATAGTAAGATGCCCATTTAACCCCTTCTTACGTTGTGTGTGTGTGTGTGTGTGTGTGTGTGTGTGTGTGAGAGAGAGAGAGAGAGAGAGAGACAGAGAGAGACAGAGAGAGACAGAGACAGAGAGAGACAGAGAGAGAGACAGAGAGAGACAGAGAGAGAGAGAGAGAGACAGAGAGAAAGAGAGACAGAGATATTCTAACAGGTATTTCATGGGTCTCTCTGTCTCTCTCTGTCTCTCTCTGTGTCTCTCTCTGTGTCTCTCTCTGTGTCTCTCTCTGTCTCTGTCTCTGTCTCTCTCTCTCTCTCTCTCTCCTCTCTCTATGCCTTTCCTCTTTGCCAGCATGGAGAGACTACGTCCCCTTCACATAGACCACATCTGCTTCCAGATTGAACTTAAAATGCTGTGTTCAATAAGAAACTCCACAGTCAAAGTTTGGAGGTAAGACAAAAGGATGGACCATTCAGAGACTATCCCACCCTGGGGATCCATCCCATAATCAGCCACCAAATGCAGACACTATTGTACATGCCAACAAGATTTTGTTGATGGGACCCTGATATAGCTGTCTCTTGTGAGGCTATGCCAGTGCCTGGAAAACACAGAAGTGGATGCTCACAGTCAGCTATTGGATGAAACACAGGGCCTCCAATGGAGGAGCTAGAGAAAGTACCCAAGGAGCTAAAGGGGTCTGCAACCCTATAGGTGGAACAACAATATGAACTAACCAGTACTCCCAGAGCTCATGTCTCTAGCTGCATATGTAGCAGAAGATGACCTAGTCGGCCATCATTGGGAAGAGAGGCCCCTTGGTCTTGCAAACTTTATATGCCCCAGTACAGGGGAACGCCAGGGCCAAGAAGTGGCAGTGGGTAGGTAGGGGAGCAGGTCATGTGGGGGGCGGGGTATAGGGAACTTTCGGGATAGCATTTGAAATGTAAATGAAGAAAATATCTAATAAAAATTTTGAAAAAAAAAAAAGAAACTCCACAGTGATCCTAAGAGCTGATGTTAGAGAACTCTCTTCAGAGTTCTCAGATCCTCCACAAAGGAATCACCTTCTGGTTATTTTGTCCTACTGTCTTATTCCTCCAATAGACCTCTCGAGTGAGATCTAAGACAACTCTGAACTAGGTGTCCTAGGCAAATAGTCACTTTTGGGAGAAGGATTGTAAGACTCTGTTGAGCCTTTGCTTACCGAGGACCCCCAAAGTGAACCATGTGGACCTGGAATTGATGAAAAAGCAAGAGGAATTTTATTTAATCCAGTATGCTGGGGTCACCCTTCACATAGAGAGAGAGAGAGTGACCCTGTGCAGCCCATCCAGGGAGCCTTTATACAGTTCTCAGGGCCACCGCCATTGGCACAATATGATTGGCAGAACAGTGTGACTTTTAAACTGATTGGTCTATACGGAATGAGGTAGGTGGCCAATGGTCTCCAAGTGGGCCTACCAGCTCCCGTGGTTGGCCCCTCCTCCCTGTGGTCTGAGGAATGTAATTAGCCCGTCCTTTCCAGAGGGAAGGGGTGCCAATATTCTTTATGACCTTCTGCTTCCAGGAGGGGAGAGGTCTAGTGGAATTTTCTTTCTTTTCTCTCTCTCTCTCTAGTTACAGGACAAGAGGAGATGAGTTGTTGACCAGATCACAAGAGACTCATAGTCAGTTGTTACCCTATAACATGAAACAATATGGTTACTGGATACTCAAAGCACATTTCATATCTGTAAGCATATTTATAGGATAAAGAACATGCTGTCTGGGTGGTTCAGTTTGACAGATGGTCTTTTAAGTATACGTTTTCTGAATTGGTTCATTGGAATTAAATATACAGAATGCTACCAGTTTTATTAGGTATTTTGAGGGTTGTATTAAAGACCTTAATTTCTTTTGGAATGGATTATTTATGTCTCAATGAATGTGTTACACAATACTATCTTTTGAATTCCCCATTTGTCTTCACCTTGTAACATTTGAGGGTGAACAAGTAAAAAGGTGTCATGAAAACCTTTGTACATTGTCACATTTTCAGAGTTTCTCACAGCATAAATAGTTGACATTATCTAAGATTTGAACATTGAATGAAAGTTTTCACAAGATTTTCACAATCATACTAATTCTCTAGTGTGGAGCCTCAAGTGTTCCCAAGAATACACCATGAATAAAACATATGCCAAGAAATACTTTCCACAAAACATTTCTTAGATGTTTTCTCTGACTTGAAATGAAGTCAAAGATATTTCTTCATACAATGCATGTGTTAGGTTTCTAGCCTGTAAGTATTCACTGTTACATTCTAGAGGGCAGAGCTGACCACTTCAGGATCAATACTCTTTTCTATGACAGAGATAAATAATCAGAACCATGCAAATCTGGTTTTCTCTACAATTTTAGCTTTGGTATGCATCCTATTGGGTAGACTCTCCAATACCATTGTTCCCTTTCAGTACTCTGTTCTTGTTTAAACACCATGCAAACATTAAAGGTTAAGTCTTTTCAGAAGTCACAGTACATTTCTAACTTTTGTCTGACAGTGGGAACTGTGGTTTTCAAACCCAATTCACTCACTTGAAAGCCCTGCTGTTTGGCCACTTCTCAAAACTAATAGTCTAACATGTTGAACCTTTAAAACGTTTGAAAACAAACTAGTTCACATTCATAGCAAATTAGAGTCAAAATCTAGGAGGAGGACTAGGATTCCAAAAATGAAGAGCCATAGCCATTTGGGGCTTGAGATCAATCATTATTTGTTTTAGATCCTTCAGGATGAGGGTCCCACCAATGAGCTGATTGTCATCGCGAATGTAAATTCTCCTTGAGAAATGTTTTATAAAACTTTGCATGAATTTCTCTATGGCACCTGTACACAAAGACCAACTGTAGTATGATTTCATACTACATAGGGAATGGGACAATATAGGCAGGATTTGTTAATGGTGCATTTACATCCTGTGATGTTTGCTCTTCTGAGACTAGAGAGGCACTCAGTGTTCAGGGCTATGTGCACAGTGTGTGCATGTGTGAGCCTTGGTACACACGCCTATTTGTCACATCAAAAAAAAAAAAAAGCAAAAGAAATACTGGCTATTTAAACATGACAACATAATCGAATGACTGATGCCCCTTGCAATCCCCAAAATGTATAAGTTCCAGGACACGTTGTGGATAATAAAGTCCATGATGTTAATGACATGGTGGGCTTCATATAAATCAGTTGGAGGTTTATGTAGCAACTTGGTGTCTTCACTATTCCTTGTAATACTTGATACAGTGGAGGCTGTGTCAGTAGTTGCTAATAGTAGTATAAATTAAATAATAAGGTTGTTATACTCTATTGTTTAGGAAATAATAGCAATAAAAATTGGCATGTGCTCAATAGAGACAGAATTTTTTTATTTTTGAGTATTTTAAATCCACATTTGGTTTTAATCTGAAAAGAATAAACCACAGATACAGAATGCTGACTGCTTACAAAAGCAAAACTAAATTAAGTTGGGAAGGTCAACTGTAAGACGCCTCCTGGCCTTTGAGCATAACCAATGGTAGATAGAAACAATCACAGATGAACTACTAGGGTATGCCCGAGATAAAAGAGAATATATCTAGGTAAGAGAGACAAAAAAGAAAATATTAGTAGTGAAGAGATGTTTAATACAGATAGTGGCAACTGAGGGTTTCGTTCCTTGAAAGAAGCTCGATACTAAGGCTGGCAAATGGCTCGGTGGGTAAAGACATTGCTACCAAGCCTGATGACCTGTGTTTGACCCCAAGAACTGATTGTCCTTTAATGTTCACCTCTGTGCAGTGGCATGGCCAGCCAGCAATCAGTACATAAATACATATAAAATATAAAGAAGAAAGAAGACGAGGAAGATGTAATGGAAGAAGAGAGAAAATACTCTCCAAGTATAAAATTAAAAGAAAAATTATCTTCACAGTTTGCAAACAAAAATCTAGGTAGAAGAGTTGGGATTAGTCTCTACCTGCAGCTTTGACTTTCAGGAAATCCTAAGTCAAGAGACCAAGTGTAATTTACGTTAAAAAATAATTACTGTTATTATTATCATTATCATTTAATGTGTATTATTATTTTGTCTGGATGTTTGTCTGTGTACCACATACATCCCCAGAAGAGGGGACGAGAAGAGAACCCTAAGTCCCCTGGAAATGGAGTATCAGAAGATTGTGAGCTTCCAGGTGAGTGCTGGAAGCTAAACCTGTGTCCTCTACAAAACCAGCCAGTGCTCCTAACTATAGAGCCACCTATTCAACCCTGAAATTTAGTCTTTATTCCTGGGCCTAAGAAAAGCTGACCGTTTAGCTTGCTCACAGGGGATATGACCTCCTGGGTGCCACAGTAACTGAGGGAATCTGATCCTGTCACTTGGCCTGGTTCCAGATCCTAAAGATGGCTAGAATAAGAGGCTTTTTGAATGGGAGGAGTTGGCATTAAGTAGATGAGCAAAGCCAACACTGTCACACTAACAAATAAACCATAGAGTTGTGAATAGTCTAAGAACAGGTGAAAGAAAAGATGAATTTACCAAAGTAGTGTACTATTTCAATAAAATGTATAGATTAATTTTGTGACTGATTTGGAGATTGATATTGATATCTCAAATAAAAATATGCATAAATGATTCAAGAACAAGTAGACTTAATAATGGCATAGACAAAATTTTCAACAATAAAGGGATGATAAGTGCTGACAGAAGAGGCATGCTTTCTATCAATAGCTATTATAAGATCTTTGCATATATTCATTTATTATCATAACCCAAAGACTTATATATTATCAATACTCGTCAATGTGGAGAGAAAATTTAAATACAGTGGTAAAGTACCTGACCCAAAGTCAAACAACCTGAAGATAATTTTGGCTCCAAATGCCTTAGACTATTGGGAAAACAATAACAACAACAACAACAACACAACTTTTCTGAAAGTCAAAGGTATTGACATTACACAGAGAAGTGATAAGTCTTTGAGCTATAGAATCGAGCTAATCTGACAGGAAAGCAAAAGAGCCACCCCCCCCAAAAAAAAAAGAAAAGAAAAGAAAAAGAAAAAAATGAAGTGAAAATAATACACCCAATTTGAGAGCTTCAGCATTTGTCATATTAAAAATGAAATTAGAAATAACAAAAAGTTCTAAAGCAAAACTACACAAACCAAAATCACACCCCACCCCACCCCACCCCCACCCCAGACACACACAACAGAAAACATGGAGTTCATTTTGTGTTGGCCAACTACTCCTTGGCATGAGCCCAGGATTGTGGCTGAAATCTGTCGCTGGAGAAAACTGATTTTCCTTTTGCCAGAAGGTACTAATTGCAAAGAGTTTGATTAGAAATGGGAGTATACAAAATGGTGGCACGTTCAATATTTGAAGATCCCATTTGACATTGTAAAAGTTTATACTATGCAGATTAATTACACAGAATAGAAGGTTTGTTATGATGTTTTCATATGCATAGACACATGTACATATAAACACCTATAACACCATGTGGTTGTACTCACCCCTAGGACTCTAACTTCCCTTTCCTTCTCTTTCCACTTCTCCCTTACAATCCTTTAATAGGTCCTCTCTTACTTTCACAACATTTTTCCTGTTTTTTTTTTTTAGATATGAGAGAAAATAAAAGATTTAATGTGTCTGAATATAGCTTATTTTACTTAGCATGGTAATCCCAAGTTCTACTCATTAGGCTATAAATTATATTATTCAATTCTTTAAATTCTCTATACTTTCACATTTTGTGTGTGGTGTGTGGTGTGTGTGTGTGTGTGCGCACACACACACACATGCATACATGAAAGCATGGGCTGATACATATACCTGTGCAGAAGTCAGAGGACCTGAGAGACTACCAATGATTCAGTAGATGGTCCTGTACCCAGACACACACCAGCAGCACTAAGTGGATCCACTGGGTATAAAACAAATCAAATCCAGGGAATTGGGAGGGATCAGTGGGAGGAGGAATAAGGGAGGAGTTGGGGGTAGGTAACAGACATAGATCTCTTGAAAATACATAGGCATACATAAATTTCTCAAAACATAAAAATATAATTACAAAATAATAAAAAAGAGAAGAAATCCAAGAAGAAAAGTTTTTTGCCTGCTTGAATTTATGTTCAGCTGATAAGTTCATCTTCCCTGTTGTTATATTGCAGTTGGCTGCTGTTAATCCTGCTTGCTCATGACATTCCTTGCTGACATCAGAAGTCACTTTGCCCTTCCAAGGTGGACCAAAGAGTGATGGCTGTGCAGGTCTTCAGCAGCAGCCTGGACTTGAGAGGCATCTGCATTATGAACTGAGCAGCTATCAGTTTCTTGGTCTCTTAGAATGAAGAGAGCCTACTAATCAGTCCATTCATAATAGCCAATATGTCATCCCAACTGTTGTTCTAGAGGTCCCCAACTATCATAAGTTACCACGATTAACATAATACCATATGATGTTCACAGATTCATCAGCTTTATTCTTGGGTTATTTTATTGATATGAAAACATTTTCTGGCTTCTTTCTCATCAAATTTATTGTTGGTTAATATAATTTATGTATTGATCCGGCATCCTACAGCATTGCTAGAAGTCGTTGTCAGACTGGATCTTCTGGTTTCCCACTTAGACTGCTTTACACATATGATTGTATCATCCTCAGATATACTTGGATCTTCTATTCCTCTTTGTATCCTGTTCACTTCTTCCTTTCACAGACTGCTTTAGTTGAGATTTCAAACACTAGAGTGAATAAGAATAGTCATATTGGACAACCTTGTATAAGTCCTGGTTTTGGAAGACATGATATCCATTTCTTCACTTCCAGAATAAGGTATAGATATAGATTTGCCATGTACAGACTTTATACGAGTTATAATTATTCTTACGCTTCTAGTTCCACACACCCTACCCCATGGCTTTTCTCAAAAAGGAATGTTGAATTTTTGCCTAAGGCTTTACTGTATCAATTTTATGATTCCCTCACCCTTTGATTCTATTTATATGATGTATTCCTGGATAATACATTATATGCTCTGAACAATCCTTGCATTCCTGAATTGAAACCAACTTGGTCATAGCTTATGATCTTTTTAATGTGTCATTGATTTCAGTTTGCAAGTTTATTGAGAAAGTTTCCATCCCTGTTCACAGTTTTAATATTTAATAAATACAAAATGCCTCTAGAACAAATGTTCATTGTAATTCCTTAACAGAAAATGAAAATGATGAAAATAAACATCTCTAGATGAGTATGATGTGTTAGGTAAACAGTCAAACACATGGATCAGAGAAATAGATTAATATTTTAAAGCAACCAAGCAGAAAGATGTTGTTTCTCTACTATGGTGGACAGTTAGATTGACATTGCTTTTTCTTTAAATCAGGAATAGGAGAAACCATTAATTCAAGTTTAAATATTAAACCATAATATCTTTAAAATTAAACTAACAAGTAAAATTAAGCTCTTGTTTGTTTTAAAATCAGACAGATTGCAATTTGCAGGTTGAAAAACTTGACACATTAATGCATTTGATTGGAGGACAGAATTTTCAGGCTGACCCTAAGGACTGGAAGACAGTAGGATGCAATGAAAATGTACCCAAATGGTAAGTGAAAGAAAGCCTGGGATGATGTCTCATTGTGTCCAGTGTTCACAAAAGGACCTTCAGAAGCCAAAACTTCTATGAGAAGTTCAGGTATGCCCTAGGCCTAGAAAGAAATGAGTTTGAAATCCCTCCCCATGCTAATGCCTGGTCTGGCATGGCCTTGGTAAGGATACAGAGACATGATTTCTGCCTCTGGGATAGAGCCAGCAGGCATGGGCCTCTATGATGTCAGTGGCTGCTGTAGGTGTAAGGCTTGTTTGTATACTACTGAATGTAATTTTATGTTCTTCCTCCAAGAAATGTCCTCCCTGTTAATGACTCCATGATAATCAGAGATAGCATGAGTCCAGGAGGCAAAGGTGAGGCTAGTGTCTCAACAAAATGGTAAATGCTGGGACATTCAAGACAACTCTGTGGAAAAGAACTCCAAAAACATGAGTTAAAAAAATATATAGTTTCTCAACTATGCCAAACATAAGGATGCAATAGGAATTATATAAGGGGCTTCACGGATCTAAAGGAACAAAGGCAACTGGACTATGAGCCAACTATTTCGGGAATGGTGATCACAGGAGATCCCACCCAGTGGTTTTGTTTTTTGTTTTGTTTGGGTTGTTTTTTGGGTTTTTTTTTTATTTGTTTGTTTTTGCTTGCAAAGGCAAACAGATTCCTGAGTTCAAGGTCAGCCTGGAACTGAGGGAATTTAGGTCTAGGTCCAAGGATGGTAGAAATGGTAATTTCGGGGTGGGATCCTACCCAGCTAGCTTACCATCTGTGTTTAACTGAGGCAGAAAGATCTGTGAATTCTTTTGCAAAGTTAAATGTTAAATGTTGTCCTCCATTAATCAAAGGCCTGGGGTCCAGGGAAGCTGATTTCCAGGATAATCAAAAGGGAATCTGAAGTCAATGGCTGGATTGATGTTTAAAAGAAAAGACTGGGCTTATGATCTGCCAGAGCTGAGCTATGGAGAGTATGTTTTAGAAATGCAAGAGAGAACTGCTTTGAGAACTGTCTCCTGCAGAAAACCAAGAGACAGCTGTCTGGCAATCTCCACAGAAAGCAATCTGGAAAACTGTCTGGAGGGTGGAACATAGGCCGCCAGCTTGGACCCACGATTTGACTTCTGAGTCATTTGTTTTCACCACTCCTAGATACCCTTCCTTTCAGAATCCCTCTCCAAGCTGAGGCCAGTTCTTGGAAAGCTAGCGCAGGTCAACGAAATGAGAAAGCAGATTCCTAAGAGCAGTTATTGGCTATGGCAGCATCTAAGAGCACACTGACTCTTGGACCACAACCATGGTTGCTAGGTCATTCCTGCGGTCTGGACTTTGCTTGAGGTTCTTTGGTGGCAAGTCCTCACTCAGATTTGCACAGGGAACCAAGGTTCAAATTTTGCACAACAGTCCAAGGTTACCTCGGTTGCAGAAGGAAATGGCAATGCTTCCTGTGGCATTCCTAGCAGATGCCACTTTTGTGCAGTGACGGTCACTGCACACTTACAGGTAACAGATGCACTAAGATCACACACGCCTGATGAGGTGACTGCGAGAGCTAAATCTGTTCTGTCATAGTCCTGTTCATGAGGAAAGGCCACACAAACTCCGATGGATACTCTTGAGAAAACTAGTCTACAAGATTAAAAACCATGGCAATACACAACTGAGAAGAGATGGAGACCATTTCCAGGTGAAGTGATTTAAAGTAAGGGACAGCAATTCAGCTCCTGATGATTTATTGGCATTTTTCCTCACAAAGAGTATTTTGTGATGAGTAATGCAGTAATGTAGAGAACCTAAAGAGGGCTTGAGATTTAAATACTAATAAACGTATTAATTTTCTGAAATACTGCTAGCATTGTGGTCATTAAATATGTCTGCTTATGAAAGTTAACAAACACTTAAATGCTGTTTTAGTTTGAATTTTACTGAAAAGGTATTCTTGGCGTTTGACGTTGGTAACGTTTTATAAAATTAAAGGTCCTGTATACTTTCAACAAATACGTGAAATGAAAATGAAGCAGTGATAGTTAGCTTAAACATTCATTCTATGTCCCATATACCCCCTATATATACATATATATACATACATATTAATTTTCATGACAGTTATTACATTTTTATACCAAGGCAACAACAAAATAAATTCCCAGTGTCATAAACCATAAAGTGAATATGGATATAGCTCTGAGCTCAATTTGTCATTAGAGACTAAGCTTTTAGTCATATAGAATATTCAATGTTTTTATATTAGATGGCTGAGAGAAATGACCACAGTCTCATATCTTTATTAAAGAATGAATATTAGTAAGGGAGAAAAAAATAATCAGGACATCTAAAAGAAATACTCAGAATACAGATGTTTTTCCACACTGCTGGGGGTTACTAACTGCTAGAAAACACCATGTAAAATTATTTAATAGAAATTAATATATTTTATTGTATAAATCCAAGAAAATATTCATATAGATATTTTAACTAGTAAAATGGCTGGGGAGACACTGAAGGGAATGAGGGTGCCTGCCTCACAACCCTGACACCCCGAGTTCAATCCCCAGAGGCAAAACTGACTCCAGAATGTAAGCCATCCTTTACCTTCCACAAGCATGCTGTGGTGTGCACAGGCTGGACCTACTTATTTCTACTTCCCCTACCCTTACACACACACACACGGATATTAAAAAATAGTTTTAAAAAGTTAACCAAGTGACTGAACAATTAAAAAATTAAAAAACAGACGAATGAAAAGACAAAACAAAACAAAACCAAAACCCACTACTTGCAAAATGTACTTGAAAAAAAAAATGCAGGTCATTCTCAGAAAGAAAACAAAAGCAATCAAGTAAAAGTCTACCAGAATAAACCCAGCAAAGACAGACAGACTGAAAATGTCCATGGAGAAAATGGTAGAGTTATATTGAATGACAGTAAACTAGCCCCACCAATATACCATACTAATATATGGTAAAAGAATACTAGAAAACAATCTAATTTTCCAACCAACCTTCACATGAAAGTATAGTAACAAGCAATGAGAGAAGCCCCCACACCAGGCTACCATTGATGAACAGCCACATGGAGAGATTTATGAAGACATGTATGGTATATTTTACAGGGCTCTGATTGAAACATCGTGCTGTCTGTAAGCTAAACCATTACACAAATTGTCCACTGGAATTAATAAAAACTACACAGATACTAGTATATATGTTTTAGCTACACATATAAATATATTTACTACATATCTATAGCATATGTATAGTAATACTCCATACATACACATACTTATTCTATACCAAGTCAGTTTGCACATTTACCATTTACACAACATATTTCTGAATGCACATTTGTCAATATAAAACTTAAATATGTATTTTACAATATATTGTATATACTAAACAAGCATATATATAGTACTATGTATTAATGATTATTTCTTCTCTGCCCTAGTATGTTTATTACCACATATATATGTGTATATGTGTACATATACATGGGCATACATATTTATATACATGCCCAAACACATGTGCATATGTGTGGTCCATACTGTATAATGTTACATACAGTGCTGAACTCAAGACTCTAACAAACTCCAAAACTTCCAATTGCTTCAATGTGTTCGTATTTTAAACTAAATGGTATAATAAATCACAATGTTAAAAAAATTGAATTTCATGAAACATGAAGTTATAGTTAGCTAAAATAGAGTTATTGAGGAGTAAGAAATTCTTCTTACAACCGTAATGCAGCCTGGCTGTCTGTGTTTGTGAAGTCAGGGTCCTGAAGTGCCTCTGCTCTTCAGCACACTCATAATAGACACAGAGGCTTCTAGCCCTGATTTCTTCAGACCTGCTGAGTTCCCTGCTCTTGTTTTTAATCTTGCCTTTCCTATAGGGAACAGCATTTATCCTCATAAACACGTAGCATTACGCAGCGATGGCCTACACTATTCAGTCCAGAGCTGCCCTGCGCTCCTGCCTACACCATTTGCCACCAAAGGAGTGACACTGAGCCACAGGTGTGTGCATGTGTGCTCTGCGCTGTCTGTACATTGGCAGGATTGTCTAGACATGCACTTTCCAGAATGCATCTCTGAGAGATCCCAGCTCTGATTCTCCCACAACAGAAATCTAATTATAGACCAGTGTAGAAGAATGGCTGATTCACTTGAGAGTGGAGTGAAGTGTTTTGATCTCTCGGGGAAAACAGAAATAGACCTTGACCTCATCCTATGCACAGACTGTGTGGATTTTTCGACTGAATGTAAAAGAGAGCATTATATTTCTGGAAGGAACTGGGGATGAAAAGTCTTAATGCTTTAGGAGTTAAAGGAATGATTTTTGAAGTTCTTAAAGAAAAGGCCACGAGGAGGAAAGCTGAAAAAAAATTTACTACATTAAAATTAAGGGTGTTTTGTTCGTCAAAACCCCATGTATACAGATGCATAAAACATTTACATAGTTATACGTACAAATAATCACAAATAAATCTGAGTAAAAATGAGCAGATATATTCTCGGTACTCCTATTCCTTATTAGAGTAGTAGGTTTGATACAGAATCACGCTCTGTAGCCTAGGCTATCCTAGAACTATGTAGACCAGCCACTTGGTGCTCATCATGCCTAGCTTCTTCTTCTTCTTGTTTTTTTTTTTTTTTTTTTTTTTCCTGAGACGGGGTTTCTCTGTGTAGCCCTGGCTGTCCCCAGGCTGGCCTCAAACTCAGAAATCTGTCTGCCTCTGCCTCCCAAGTGCTGGGATTAAAGGCGAGTCCCACCACTCCCTGGCTCCTAGCTTCTATTTTTATTCTTATTTATTTTTATTCTTGGAGCATCTCTATCTTTGAAATCATCTCTAACGAAAGGATGGATCATCTAGAGAATACCATACCTGGGGATCCATCCCATAATCAGCCTCCAAATGCTGACACCATTGCTTACACTAGCAAGATTTTGCTGAAAGGACCCAGATATAGCTGTCTCTTATGAGGCTATGCCGGTGCCTAGCAAACACAGAAGTGGATGCTCACAGTCAGCTATTGGATGGATCACAGGGCCCCCAATGGAGGAGCTAGAGAAAGTACCCAAGGAACTAAAGGGGTCTGTAACCCTATAGGTGGAAACAACAATATGAACTAACCAGTACCCCACAGAGCTTGTGCCTCTAGCTGCATATGTATCAGAAGATGGCCTAGTCGGCCATCACTGGAAAGAGAGGCCCATTGGTCGTGCAAACTTTATATGCCTCAGTACAGGGGAACGACAGGGCCAAGAAGTGGGAGTGGGTGGGTGGGGGAGTGGGGGGGGGAGGGTATGGGGGACTTTTGGGATAGCATTGTAAATGTAAATGAAGAAAATACCAAATAAATAAATAAATAAATAAATAAATAAATAAATATGGATATAAGAAAAAAAAAGAAATCATCTCTAAATAAAAGTATTTTACAACATAAAGCCAAGCAAGGCACATATACTTGGAATCCCAACATTTGGGAGCCCTGAGACAAAAGAAACTGCTCCATGCTCTAGAGCAGTCTACATTTCATGGTGAAAGGCCCTACCTCTCTCTCATTGCCCCACCCTCCCAAAAATGAGAAAAGCATACAAACAGGCAATTCCTAAGGAGAAATAGAAGGATCACAGATGCATGAGAACACCAACTTCAGGGACTATAAAGGAATTCTCAAGGGATTTAAAGGAGACTGCCTCTGTCTTCACACTATTCATAGGAATTCCAGGGTTAAAGAGAACAAATCAAGAGTGATGGAAACATGGGAGTCACGTGTACTCCTGGTAGAAGGAGACACTTGTCCAGTGAGCTGACAGTTCGCACAAGAATAATGCAAGTCATTATTGACAGCGCAGTAGTCCAGACAGCGACCCAGAACAAGAATGCTGTTTCCAGGGCCTTACTGGAGTCAGTTTCAGGCTCTGCCTCTTTCTTTAGCACCTGGCCTTGGCAAGGCACACACCCTGCAGGGCTGGCTTAGGTGCTGGATCTGCCAGTCAGACAGACAGATCTGCATCAGATAACGCCAAGGAAGCCACTGAGTCAGCACGCCAGGCGATTGTTTCCAAATATACAGACCTTTGTTTGCCAGGGCCAAGTTTTACACCAGTCTCTTTCATCATGCATGGTGGCAAAGGATCAAAATCATTCCTGCTGTGACATTGGCCAGAGTGATGAGGGGTGGGATTTGAGAGTGGAAGCTTGATTAAAATAATAAATTTCATCATCACCACTTTCTTTGGATATTCTGAGCACAGAGTGGAAAAGAGCAGAAGGTATTGTTCTTGCAGAAGTGGCTCTCATGAGTCAGAGCTGGAAAGGTTCTCTGACACTTTTGAAGTTTCTCCTTTGTGACAGTTTCTCTATGGAACAGACAAGGTACTACCACACTCATGTTGCGACAGCCCTCAGACGACAGATACCCCTGCCCTCATTTTAAACAGTTAAATAATATTTGCCATTGAATATTGAAATTGTATACAGTTCGCTTCATTTCTATTTATGCCTATGCTGGCTTGCATGACTTTCTGGAGATAACTTTATTAAGCCAAAAGTGTTATGACAGGATCAGCTGCTCATGTCTGTCAATCACTTCTTTCAATCACAAATTTCATTGAGTGTCAACAAGGTAATCCATCGTGACTCCAGTGCTGGAAATAATAACAACTAGCATTTAGTGAACATTTATTATGTGCCACACACTGTTCTGACAGTTTTATATGAGTTACTTCACTTGTTCATGCCAAAAAGTCCATGATGTAAATGCTGTTATCCCATTTTACAGGTGAGGAAATCGTAACAAAGGTTAGAACTAGTAAATCATAGATCTAAGTCTAAAACCCAGGCGTCCAGTGTCAGAGAAAGCAGATTTAAATACCAGGGGATTATGTGTCTTCTAAACAGCAATGGTATTTCACATCAGCAAAAGTATGCACAAAACGGTTTTTATTGACCTATAAAATTTGTACATCTTTATAGACCACAATTTGATAACTTGACATGAATGTAGAGTGTGTGGCAACCATGGGGGCGATTAGCCTTCCTTGTTGCACAGGAATATTGCATTGTGAAACTTGGATTCCAGGTCTTTATAAAATACATAATAAATTGTTAGCTATAGCCACCCTACCATGCTTAGGACATTAGAACATTCTTCCCTTCCAATGGTACCTCAGGATATGGTAGACTGTTAGCAAGGCACAACAGTACATAATCACTTCCAAAAGTGGATGTTTGCATAGTGACAGTTTACCAGCTTTGAGCCTCTGCTTCTTGTCAACACTGTTGGCTTCAGTGTCATACATATGGTGCTGGAGACTGATGCTTCAACCTCAACTCTGGGACTCATAAAATAACTAAGGAACAGAGTTCCAAAATGGAAGCAGAGTAATAGGATCACGTCTTTTGGAAGCAAATGGGCAGAAGATTATCAACATATCTGTATGATAAAAACTGGTCCTTGGGAGACATGGGTTTCTAGCACATTTCTATGCTCATTCTAGAACTCAGTCTTGATATATCTGAGCTCCTGTCCAGGGCTCCTGTTTCTCCTTTCAGCTCCTTCGTTCCCCAATGATGAACGAATGTTCAGGGCTCCTGTTCCTTATCATGAAGTTATGTTGTCCACATAGTTTTCGAGGGTCAGAACAGAGCAGATATTCTTTCTGAGAGCCTCTTTGGCTACAAACGTGTTATCAGACTCCAATCAATCCATCTTAAAAGGAGGCTAGCTACATAAAGCCTAAAGGATAAATTGTTGCCAACAGCTTCCCTCTTATCTGCAACAATGTCCACAGAAGATTGGGTCAGAGGCTTCTCCTGTGCATGGAGGATTTGTAAAACTGTAACTTTCTAGCTTGTTAGTGTGTCTTCAAACTAAACTAGCACTTCCTTAGGGCACAGATAGCAGCAATACTTATTCATATTTAGAGATTTAACTTTAAATTATGTTTATATGTGTCTGGGGTTGGTCCGTGGGTTAATTTATGCATGTGAGGGCCAGAAAAGAGTATCAGATCCCCAGGAGCAGGAATTAAAGGCTGTTGTGAATTCTCAGCCTAGGTCCTCTCCGAGAGTAATATTCCCCCTACCCACAGCACCATTTCTTTATTTTATTTTGTATTTTATTTATTTTTTAAGATGATTAATCTTTAGAAAGCATAGACTTTCCAGCATACAGAATCCCATCACTAAATCGTGTTGAGGTGATAGAGTTGATAACTGTTCCATTTACAAAGGACTCTCACGACAACGTTCCATTTGACCAGCAGTATGTTGTGATGGACAGCTAGTGGCCACATCTCCTGAGCCCTGACCCCAGCTTTGGCTTTCAGGTGGGACAGGCCATATTAGATCACTCTTGGATATTGTTGGCCAAGTCAGTCCCCACGCCTGGTTACCTGTAGAATGATAGAGCGATGGAGAACTAAGGCAGATGTTCTGGGAGTTGTAAGCTAACATGTTTCCCTTTAAATACATTTCAAGTAACACGAAATGCTGCGTGTTGTGTTACTGACAACTGACAATTTTATAAGATTTGAGACCAAAAAAAATCATTTCATGTGGAGAAAGGTTTAAATTTTCAGTGTGATGTCTATAATTTTTCACTAAATGCTGTCATTTAAGATGTAAATAAAGTAACTGAAATACATACTAGATAAAATAAAGTATGGAGAGTTTATTACAGATGTGCCAGGAAGGATATTGTGCATAAAAGGAAGGGAAAGTTACTCTTAAAATTAATAGTAGTAGTAGTAGTAATATAAACCGTGAGCTTAATGAGATTCTAGCAATATCCAGTAACAGTCGGTACCATGCCTAAAACATAGCGCACACTAACTATTAAACTGGCAGTTGGTTATAGTTAAACAAATACTTAAGATAATTAATAGTTAAGTTATAATGTGTGGAGATTAGATATTTAAGAATAGTGTCATAGAAACCTTTGCATTACATGCCTTTGTTATATTGTGTAAATATTACATGTTATAAATGTGCTGGAAAGAACCACCTTCCTCCACCCCAAAACAAGTTTTACTTTAAAGGTTGTGAACAGTATCAGAACTTTGAAATGTTTTGGTTAAACACATACTGGATGAAGTGAGCATATGTGCTCAATTTCATTTAGTCTGATGTGTTGGCATGTGCATACATGCTCACATGAATAAGAATGTGTGTGTGTATATGTGTGTGTATATATGTGTGTGTGTGTGTGTGTGTATGTGTGTGTTTATGTGTGTGTGTATCCATGTGTGTGTATGTGTGTGTTTGCATGTATATGTGTGTGTATTTGTGTGTATATGTGTATATGTGTGAATGTGTGTATATTTGTGTATATATGTGTGTATGTATATATGTGTGTATGTGTGTGTATATGTGGGTGCATATTGTGTGTGTGTATGTGAATATGTCATAGCATGTGCTTATTTCACTGAGCTTGTGCTGCTGATCTCTACTCAGTGTATATTATACTCAGCCTCACCCGTTCATTAACCTTTGCTCTTTACAGTCACCCAATTGCTTTGATCTCATTTCTTCCATACATAAGTTGAGAAGAGATAAAGTTTAGTTGTGATGCCTCTACATAAGCTAAGGTAATGGAGACTATATCATAAACACACAATAAGTAATAGCCATTATTATGATTCTATCATTATTCACTCACCTTTGGATAATTGCTTGTTAAGACATGGGGAAAAGAGTTGCAAATTAGCACTTAGATCAAACAAATGCTACTGAACATGGCGGCCACGGGTATGCACGAGAGTGATTGTGCAGTGCTTTCTAAACTCACGGTAAGTGGCAGATACTCACCAAAATGGTTTTAATGTGTGTGATGGGATTAAACTTGTATCCTCATGCTTGGGTGGCATATACTTTACTGACAGAGCCATCTCTCTAGTACCTCAAGCACAGGTTCTAGGCTTCAATATGAGCATGTGTGTGTGTGTGTGTGTGTGTGTGTGTGTATCATTTCAATTAGCATGCAAGAAACAGGCCAGGGGTAATAGTTTTAACTTTCCATACAAGAAAATACATTACTTAGGCCAAAGGGCATGCTTTACTAACTTCTGAGTTTCCAGTGCATATCAGAAACTCAGTAAATGTTTATTACATTGAATTGATTTTCTTTAAGAGAAAAAAAAAACCTGTAGAAATGTGAATAGGGAAGGCACAGTCAAGCTTGTGAGAATTTTTTTTTTCTTAGCCCATGGTGGTGATGAGTTTATGACAATCTGTGACTTTCTCCCAGTGGGGGAAGTTGAATTGATATTATGTAGAAATGACACAAAAGTTCTCTCTAAACTTTGGTTAACTGCATCATGAGTCAGTAAGATGAGGAGAAACTACAGAGGCACAAATTCATTTTCTATATGAACAAGGAATACTCTAACAAATATTAATCTGTTGGCTGACTCCTTTAGTGTTGGTAAGTATATCTACAATTGAAATGATAGATTCCATTTAGTTAAAAAGTCCCATATTGTGTCCTTTGATGAGCACAGCTGTAGTGTTTTGATGTGTTAATTAATCCATAATGTTTTTCTTTTCACCTGTTGTTAACAGCTACAGTCATCTCTACGTAGATACATTACAGCATTTTCTGTCATATGGTAATGTGGTGCTGCTCTTCACTTCTGATGATCATACTCTGAATGGGTTTTAGAGTAGGAGTTGCTACTTTAATAGGATGCTCTTGAGTGAACTGCAAGTGATCTCAGCGACAGGATCTGTGGGTGTGTGCTTGGTGAACAAAGAAGCAAAGACAAGGGCACAAGGGTTTCTTGGTTGACTCGTACACATCCTTTGCTTTGTTGAGCTTTCAGGAGTGGGCCTATGACTATATAGAGGAAGCTCATGAAACACAACACAGTGCATGAAGAATGGAGCCTGGCATGCAGGGTGGTACTGGCTTTCTCCCACTGACTCCCAAGTAGTCTGCGGTGAAGCTGTGCATATCTTTCAGCACCAGAGAGGAAAGTATGACATGGGGCCTAAAAGAATGACCTGGAATCAGGGCTGTTGGCTTCTCCATCCACCTGCACTGTGGATTTATGTGAAAGGCTTCGGCTATGTGTCTGTTCCTCATCTTTTGAATGAGCTGGAAATAAAGCATGCCTTGGCCTTTGATATCCCTAATGACATTTTCTGGTCGACCCTCGGCTAATATTTTTCATCTTTTCCATCTGTAAATGATACCAGAAGATCCAATGAGAACCAACTCTCACTCTGGAGTCTCTGAAAACAACGAATTTCTCCAGGTACTTACTCTTCTCCCAGTGTGTGTGAAACTAATCACCGCTGTGTTAATAACTAAAATGCTTGTAGCTTTCGAAAGTCTAAAAGGTTGGAAAATTCCTGAATAAAAATTGCTCTATTATGTTAACCGGAATTACGCATCACTCTACTTAAATGTTGATTAGTAGGCCATAAAGATGCTACATTTGCTTAAAAAAAAAAAGGCATGCATGGTTGTACAATGATGGGAGGATTTCAATGGTGGAGGGGTGGAGGTAGAAAGTACTTTCAGTCTGAGCCCTCCAATAAGAGTGAAGGATTCAGCCTGAGTCCTCCAATAAGAGTGAAGGATCATGTGGTTTCACTAACAGTCTGTGCAATGAAAAGGTAAAGTTGTCTTGCTCAGGAATAGAACATACAGTAGAGACACATAAATTTCCCATCAAACCGAGACACTTACATACATAGAATGTCCTAATTCTACCCCTACCCCTAACCCAATCTTACTGACATACCGAGCACACAGGGATGCATCTCACACACCCAGAGGAGCCAGACAAAGGGCAGCCAGCCATGGCATGGCTCTGGTTAACCAACTTCCTGTTAATGATTAAGTGGGAAGAATCCACGATGTATATGCCCTCTGTGATTTTTCATGTCCCGGAATGAAGCATCGGCTGGTGATGACTTAAAGGTCCATTAATGATCACTGAAGGTAAAACCTCTGGGGTGACAGCTCCCCACTTTTTCTCGAGGAATTATTTATCTCCTTCGGGATCAGCTTACAGAACTTTTGATAAAAATATTAAAATTCTATTTAGATGTACAACATTTTAATGCAAATTTTTAACCATAAAAACCAAACGCTCCGTTCAGTTAAATTAATAGAATTACAAAAAGATGTAATGATAGCAATTAAGTCTTGAAAATGCAAATTTTATAGTCAAGGACAATTACCTCATTTATAGTATATTGGAATGGTGCCAGACGAAGGTAATTTAGAGCCCCAGCTCAGTTACACCATGATAGATATCGCCATTTCATTAGTACAACAAAGATGGGCAAGAAGTTAGACAATACATAAAGAAGAACTGGAGAGTATTTGACCTTTCTAGTGTAACTAGAACCAGAATTTATTCACTAATTTATCAAGCACTTAATGAGTACCAATTATCTAAAATATTAGTGGTATATTTTCTTCTGCCTTTGCAGGAAGAGAAATAGCAGAGGCCTTTATTTTCATCATCTGCAAAGCCCTGGTTTGTAGAAATCAGATTGATTGTCAATCAGGCTGGGTATTGGGTGCTTGAGAGTATATTTATGCAAGATACAGATGACCTTTTGTGTGTGTGTGTTTGTTTGTTTTGTTTTGTTTGCTGGAGTAATACCAAGGCTCCCCAAAAAAGAACAAGAAGTTTTCATTAATTATCATCTCTGTCTTTGAAGTATGTTTAAAGAATTGTTGGTTTAATCAAACCATACACCTCTGGATACCGTGATATAACAGTAATTATGTTTGCTGCTGTGATATTTTATTCTGTGCTCTATAATACTTTGTAGTTGAAAGGTATACTCTGCCTCTGGTGAAGCATCCAGAACTTCTACCCTTTCCAACTAACCCTAAACAAAAATCTACCTTAAAATCACAGAGATGTGTAGCACTAAGAGCAGACTTTGCAAACACTGGTATCTATTTTCTTAATGCAATCTTTTCCGCATTTACTTATTTAAAGTACTGACTTGGTTCATCAACCCTTTTTCCTCCCCTAGAGGGCACTAGATCATATGTCTGCCAGTGAACATGCCTTAGACATTAGGCCTACCTGGTGCTATTAAAATCTTCCCTACAGTCATTAGGAAGAAAAACAAGCCCTGTCTGCTAGAACCAATTACTACAGTGAGAGAGCACATGTTGTTTTGCTGGGGTTTCCCAAACCAAAGGAGCGCTGAGCACTCTGGTGACCTAGGGAGCTGCCTGATTTAGTACAAACTGGAATCTTGCTCCTCCTAGAAGTATCCTGTAGATTCAGTGTCTGCCTCGCTTTCCTCATCTATAATATGGGTACAATAATAATATGGAGAATGTGCATGACAGTGAGATTAAAAAACTTTCCATCCGTAGAAAGAAGTTGGAACAAAGAGTGCCTATAACAGGTGTGCAAGGAATATCAGTTATGGCTATTATCTTCTTCCACTTTTTTTTTTCACCATACAGTCCCAAAGAAAGTTTCTGTACTCCTGTTTGTCCCTAGATTCTCTTTCTTAATCCCTATGATTCAAATAAGCAAGGCTTTAGTGAACTCTCTGAGAAACATGTGACTCTGCCTTCAGGAGAGATGTTGATTCAATTCTCTTTTAAAGAAGCCAATGCCACCCACATCATAGATGTTAGAGCAGAAAGTATAATCCTTTCTAAGTCTGTAGCATGACTTTGTAGCTTGCATCCTTGGTCATTCTTAGAAAATAATCCCCTTATTCCAAACATCTAGAGGTGATTGCTCTGAAAGGCTGTAGAAACATGACATCACACACACACCACCACATCACACCCAAATAGAGAAGAGACATACAGACCTACAATATACAGAAAGATTTGTGGTAGATTAGATATGGAGGCCCAGATGTTAAAGGTTTACCCCAACCTGCAGTTCTACACGAGTTGCTTGGCACATTAGTCATTAGAGACATGACCTTGAAGGAGTTATTGGCTCCCTACCAGCTCTTCCTACCAGCTCTTCTCATTGATCTGCATTATTCTTTCACAGACTCCTAGCCTTTGTGCATTCCCCTGTTGCAGGCACAAAAACAGTGGGGGCATCCGATTGTGGACTGAGACCTGAGCAACCAAGAGATGGATTAAACCTCTCTTTCCTTTGCTTTTCTTAGGCTTGCTTCTCTAGTGACAGAAATTTGAGAAGCAGTGAGACTCCTTAAGGACTTTGCCCTTACAATTCTCATAATCATTTGAAATTCAACATTCGTTTCTAGGACTGGTGGCTATGTCTTTGTAGAATGGATTACTTTGTCAATTAGTTAGTAGCATGAGAGTCTTCCTAAGGAAGACGATCTTGTTATTGGTGGGAGTGACATTCAATCTATTTTCCCCTCATATATATGTTATTTTATTGAGATCATGATAAACATTTATCTACATTGCTTCAAAGGAGCCACTTTAGTAATATTCTAAAATGCTTGTTCTAAGTTTGAATTGTCAAAACATTATTACAGTTTAATACAGTGAGTAACACTGTAGAAAATCAACTGAATCTTTGGCTGTAGAGTCCTACAAATAAATATTTAAGGAATAGAAGTCTAGAGAGAGATGTCCCTAGCAGCTTGCCATATATGCTAAGAGTGTGGGTGAGACTCTCTCCTTGATGCAAATACCTGGTTACATATTTATTTGAGCTTACTTACTTGTAATATTCATTCGAACAGCAGTAGGAGTTTATCAGTGAGTCAACTGGGAGCCTTGCGCCATCACCTCGGATAGATGTCACTGTCCTAGGGAAGCTCAGTCAGGCTGAAATCAACAGCCGACCCTCTGTTTGGGTTCTACGTCTAAAATGGCCAGACACTCAAGCACCTTGTAAGAATGTTCAATCTATTTGAATTCAATTTGATTATTAGTAATTATTAGTATTAGTATTATTAGTAATTATTATTACACTGCTGGTTTTATTATTAGTAATTAACAAATAGGCTCACAGAATCCTAGGTAATTAGATGATATAGCCTAATGATCAATTCAGCTGTATGTTAGTATAGTGTCTCAAGGCATTGCAGGGGAGTGAACCATAGATGGCCCGGCCATTGCCATCTGTATAGATGCATATCTAATGTACATGCAAGACTACAGTTGATTTATTTATGTTCCCTCTTTGTAATTGTGAGTCAACATGAGTTAACGATCTTATTTTCCTGATTTGAGGATATAATTAGAAGGTAAGGCTTCATTTCTTATTCAAAGAGACAATCAGATACTATTACTTGATATGGCTATGGAACACTACCTAATTTCTCCAGAAAAAAAAAAAAAGCAACAGCAAAAACCCAACCAAACAACCAAACAGCCAAACAACAAACAACAAACAAAACCAAAGAGTTTTCTGATACCCACACTGCTTTGTCTTTCTTGTAAAATTCCCATCTGTGATCATAATGGGATATTGATTAGTTTGGATACCATACAAAACTGAATTGCATTTCTTGGTGGAGCACTAAAGGTCACAGCTTGATTACTCAATAACTTTTCAAGTACAAGAAATGCTATTTAAAAGGATGCTTGGATGACTGGGCTGGCACAGAAGAGGAAAATGATGCTGTCTTGTAAACAGAGCCTCGGACTGTCTTCTATTTATCTTGAAAATTCTGTAATATTTTATAATGTTTGAATGAAAACCGTGATATTAAATTGTACATGTGATATTTACCCTCTGTGTGATATTTGATTGAGGAGACACATAGTTCAACTAGTTTGCTAGGCATTAGCAGAGTTAGTCACTGGAACCACCTCATACTTATTAGCATGTGTTCAGTGGGATCATAGATGTGAGAAATTCTGCTTTATGTTATAGAAAAAAACGTTAAAAAAGAAAGACAATATTTACCCCTAATTCTGTGATTATGTTTAAATTCTGCTCTTTTTGCTCACAAAATCAATATAAATTTTTTGTCACTCTAAGTAGGTAGAGTATAGTACTTGAAGGCAAATAAGAAATAAGTATAATGTGTGTATGTGTGTGTATGTAAGAGAGAGAGAGACAGAGATAGAAGATAATGATGATGGAACCCATTATTTTGCATTATAACTAAAAATTAATTTAAAAAGTAAACATAAATAAATAATGAGTTGAGTTTCCTTTGTTTTGGTTTGGTTCTGGATATTTCTAATCATTGGAGGTGTACAGTTTAGGTCCCTTTAGCCCCATGACACTATTATTTTATGTATTTCTTTTGCTGGAAAGAGCAGAAAAATTAAGTACAACTCTCTATTTATGTAGTCGAATTTGTATCAAAAATTTTCACCTTTGACCATTTAATTGTTTATACCAACCAAAAGTTTTTACTTTGGTCATTTATAAGGAAAAAAAAATCTATGATGCCTGTGGCAGCTTTTCTCTTAATGTAACTTTTGATGCTACTGTCAAGAAAAGGCACAATTTCTAAGATATATCAGTAAAGATGCAATATGCTCATACTCACATATGTGAGTAGTGTGGAAAGTCCAGCTGGGATTGGTTTGGAAGCACACAGGGAAAGAACTGATGGAGTGCACAGAGAGAGAGTGTCTTCCCACACCTGATGTAGTGCAGAGGATTGGAGTAACGTTTGTGGTGTAAAAACCTTCAGGTCTGGTATTAAAAGAATGGCTAAGAACCAGCTTAGCTTAAATTGAAGGAATGTACAAGAAATGTGTCCAAGTGTGAAGAACATGCTAAAATGAAGTCAAGCTACAAAGCATGTGAGAGCTCCTATAAATGGTTAAGCAGGTAAAATGGAATCCATTGTGGAACCTAAAGCCAGTCATAGGCACAACCACACCAAGGAGGATGGCCACGACATTCTGAAGAGCTAGCATGCCATAACAATGCCCCCCAACAAGTTAATGGCAGAAATATGGGAGAGCTGATGTTAACTCTAGCACTGTTAGTTTGTAAGGATCATGAAATACAGATTAAAATGGACTAAGAATAAATACAAAGGCAGACCCATTAGCAGGCTACTGCATAGTTTTAAGAAAGCTTATAAAATTCTTAACTGGATTTTATATGGTCTTCTGCTGGAAAGGGAAATCATTTTAAAAACTGCAAAACACACTCATCAATTCACAGTGTTAATTGATAACATCAAGAACTATGAAGATAAGAGTCAAGCCTATCTCTCAAAATTTCATATTTGCCTGATCCTGTAAGACCCACCAACTACAACAGAAAACACATTGGAAGTTATCTCATTGTGATTTTATAACCTTAAAGCACTTTGGAACCCTTTAAATGATTATATCAGGAAGATAGCTGGGTGTGGAGATATGTAGTCCATACAGTGATTCTGTCTGACTGTCTAAGTAAGGTTTTCATCTACATAGAAGTTGGACCGTCTAGAGACTGCCATATCCAGGGATCCATCCCGTAATCAGCCTCCAAACGCTGACACCATTGCATACACTGGAATGGGTGTGACAAGTCCAAAAGCTTGGCTGCAGTCTTGAGGCAAAAAGTTTCATGGAAACTGGTTGCCTGGAGTCTTTGGTGTCCCATAACACGGATGTGGTCCAGATAGTTGGTGACAGGTTTAGTGTGCTTTCTTTTTGTATTGTTTGACTATAAGTGCCTCTAAGGAATGATTTGACGAATAGCTAAGCTAGATTGAACATTACTTTCTGGCCTCCACCAGTGTCCCAATATCCTAGGCAATCATTGAGCTGACCTTGTGCTTTGGATTTTGTAAGAATGTTACTTATTCAGATGAAATGCCTCCAGTGTTGAAAGAGAGATAGTGAAAGAAATCAGGCATTGCAGTTTACTGGATAAGAGTAGAAATCTCAGGGCAAGTTCTACAAAGTAAACTTGGAATTCACATTATAGTCAGGTATGGCAGACTATATTACATATTAAAAGAAAGTTGGTGGGCTCCTCTGTTAAATGAAGATTCCCTACGGATACTTAGAATAACAGCGGAGTCACTTCCACATGCAGGAATTTTCAATGGTCTAGGAAGAAGGAGGGTTGTGGTTTAAGAAGGAACTAGAATAAATACTTAGAATAGCAACTGAGTCACTCCCATATACAGGAATTACAGTGGCCTAGGGAGAAGGTGAATTTACCTCAGACTAGACTTGGAACTATGGCTAGGGCATGAAGCTCTTGCCCTGGCTTTTAAGAATAAGCTGACCTTAAGTAGGGCTGATTTTTATCTCAATTGTAAACACTGCCTGGTTTCTGCAAACTTTTATGTATGCATTTCTGTTTTGTGTCATTATGCATTGGATGACTTCAATGTACCTTGGCTGATGTGTCACCTGACTCCCTTGTTTTCTTCTGTAATATAAGTCTGATGCTTGCTTTGAGAAATGCATTCAGATTTAACACTCTCTTGTGTTCGTGTCTGTTTGTCACTCGCCGACTCTTTACCCACCTCAGTACTGGGACTCTGATTTCTCCTCCGGTTGAGGGACCAACTGAGTCCAGCCTGTGGCAAACCACACCTTGTTTAATTGCTAAACTCCACACTCAATGTTTACCTATTACAAGAAAAGTATCATAACATAAGGTGTGTGTGTGTGTGTGTGTGTGTGTGTTTGCCCATAAAGTACTTCTTTTTGTCCCCTTTGCATTTACATTTTATGTAATACTGACCATGGGGTGTAATTTCATTAATATATATACATTATTAACTGCACATTTATAGAAAACATAAAGGTGAAAATTGTCTATGTTAGTTGTCTTAGTCAGGGTTTCTATTCCTGCACAAACGTCATGACCAAGAAGAAAGTTGGGGAGGAAAGGGTTTATTTGGCTTACATTTCCATACTGCTGTTCATCACCAAAGGAAGTCAGGACTGGAACTTAAGCAGGTCAGGAAGCAGGAGCTGATGCAGAGGCCATGGAGGGATGTTCTTTACTGGATTGCTTCTCCTGGCTTACTCAGCCTGCTCTCTTATAGAACCAAGACTACCAGCCCAGAGATGGTCCCACCCACAAGGGGCCTTTCCCCCTTGATCACTAATTGAGGAAATGCCTTACAGTTGGATCTCATGGAGGCATCTCCTCAACTGAAGCTCCTTTCTCTGTGATAACTCCAGCTGTGTCAAGTTGACACAAAACTAGCCAGTACATTAGTGTCCTATTGTTGTAAACAGTCTCCATGACCAAGGCATCTTAGAAAGGAAGGCAATTAATTGAGGACTTGCTTAGAGTTTCAGAGGGTTAGTCTATGACCATCATGACAGAAAGCATGGCAGCAGGCACACAGGCATGGAGCTAAAATAGGAGCTGACAGTGTGAATCTTATCCAGAGTTGGAGAGGGGGAGGGGGAGGGGGAGGGACTTTTAAAATATTAACTTATTTAAAACAAGACTTAAAAACACCTCAAAGGTAATTTCTGGGGTTGTTTGTATGGTAGATTTTGTTCCTATTTTGGTGTGCGTGTTTTGTTTACTATTTATTTTACTGTCTACAATGCTAAAATTTGAATCTATTGAACTGAAGCTTCAATAGATTGTCCCCCAAATTAATCATGTACTAAAGCCACCAGTTTGTGTCCAATGACTGGAGCAAGGTGATGAGAGAATGACACAACAAATGATGTGTTTCTTAACATTTTTTTTTTTTTTTTACTGAAAACACTCCAAAGCCACTGTGGAACTGGGCTTTGAACCATGAATTTGAGAACTTTGTCCAAGACGAGCATTAACATAGGAGTTTCACGAACTTCAAGAGTCAAAGACCCTGTACAAGAATTACTGTAAAGACTAGAATAAAGCTTTGACTTTCAAACAGTCCATCCAAAAATGTCCATCTTTAGATAAGGGCTCTAGCCTTAACCTAGAGAGCAGTGATCCTTTTTAGACAGTCGGTGTACATTACAGTTAGCATACTTTATATTTGTGGCTTTTTATTTAATATTCTGTATGACATAGAGAGAAGGCTGGTTTACTTAAGAATGTTCAAATACTTGAGGATAGGAACTCATTCCAATATCATTTAGAAGAGTTATGTGAACTTGGTCTAACCACACACTCTCTTGTCTTCATCTCTTTCCAAATTGGCATTAAAATAAGTTTTGGAATTCGGAAAAGGATTCCTTTATATGTCTTTTAACTAATGTTTAAATTATACAAATAATTCAGGAATTCACTTTCATAATAATTTTCAGCTTAGACATAGCCACTATTATGTGCTGGTTGATTTTTGTCAATTCGACACAAGTTAGTCATCAGGGCAAGTCTATGAGGCATTTATTGATTAAGGATTGATGGGTGAGGGCCCAGCCCACTGTATGCACAGCTACCCCTGAGCAGGTGGTTATGGGTTGTTAAGGAAAGGAGCTGAGCCAGGCGTGGTGGCACACACCTTTAATCCCAGCACTCGGGAGGCAGAGGCAGGCAGATTTCTGAGTTCGAGGCCAGCCTGGTCTACAAAGTGAGTTCCAGGACAGCCAGGGCTATGCAGAGAAACCCTGTCTCAAAAAAAAAAAAAAAAAAAAAAAAAAAAAAAAAAAAAGAAAAAGAAAAAGAAAAAGAAAGAAAGAAAGAAAGGAGCAGAACAAGCCATGGGGAACAAGCCAGTAAGTAGAGCTCTTCCATGTTCTCTACTTTTGTTCCTGCCAAGAGTGTCTACCCTAGCTTCCCTTGACAATGGACTGAGACATGAATGTATAAGGCAATTAAGCCCCCTTTACCCAGTTTTTCTTGGTCATGGTGTTTATCACAGCAAAAGGGAAGCAAACTAGACTACATTAATTCACATGTGCACTCTGTTTATCACAAATGAAAGAATTCTAGCCTCTATTTAGTTTTGACAGTGTCCTTCCTGGTTTTGTCATTAGAATGCTGTAACCGTTCTCTCTATATATCATAACATCTTGGTAAATGTCTTTTAACTCCTCTTTGTTGTTATATAACTAATGCTCTTCTTTCAAAGCTTTTGAGTTGAAGAATTTAGTAGTTCAGTTGAATTTCTTCTTAAGTAGTTGTAAATATTTCAAGTCATTTATATAAATGAGATAGGCGCATATAATGATATATCCTTTTTTTCTTCATCTTAATAGAGATGGAGCCCAAGGCCTTGCACATCTAAGCAAGTACTTTGCTCGTGAACTACATCATTTTTCTTTATAACTCTCTCTCTTGTCTCATTCTGTCTCTCAGACACAAGTTTAAATATAATAATTTTATTAATGCTTTGATAATTTTGTATGTGCATACAAGGTGTTTTGATCATATTTGCCTCTTACTTGTCTCCCCTAATTTCCCCCAGATTCATTCTCAACCTCTGACTTCTCTATTTTTAGGTGAAGTTTCATGAATGTGTCCAGGCTGTTCTTGAACTTGCTCTGTAACCCATGCCTTCTGCCTCAGCTTCCTTAGCAGCTGAGATTGCAGGCATGTTTGAATACTTTTTACTTTGTGTATGCATGTGAATCTTAGTTTGCCTTAGCAGAAAGCATAGGTACCTACAAAGACTCCAGACAAGAAGAGAGTGTCCAGCAAATGCCTTTCATTTAAGGTGCTCTATTCTCTAGTCTCCCTGCAACTGACATCAAATTCTAGCCAGATCTCTTCTCCTAACCTCACTCTGCATGTGTATCTTGCTATTAAAATGAGAGGTCATCTTTTTGAAAACTGAGTAAATATATATGACAAATTAATTGATGAGGAAAATCTTAGCATAACTTTATTGTAATGTAAATAGTATCAGTTTTTAGTGTTATAATGTTACATCAATTTGGGGAAATATCGTTCTCTTCAGTTTAATTATTTTCAAAATGTGTTTGATGCACATCTACATCCTGAGAACACTAAGAGCTAAGAACAGAAAAGGCTCTGCAATCCATGGAAAGAACAGAGAGAAATTGAACCAGACTATATCTATCAACTCTGAACAAAGATAAATAAAGTTAAATCCAGAGAGAAAAATCATGTTTGTCCACTGCAAAGAGGGCATATGAAGCCAATAATAAGAGGTCCTAAATCAAGTAACTATAACACAAGAATGGTGGTCTGCAGAGCTAAGACTGAAGGAGAAAATCAGGAAAAATGAATGCCTATAGTTGGGCGCTATAGGTTTATTTGGAGGAAACGACTTTTATGAAAAGCTTCATCGGTAAGTGGTAAGTATGCAGGCATAAACACACATACTCACACACACACACACAAATGTTGACATGGAAGAAACTATGATTCCTTGAACATGATAAAATAAATCAGATTAGCTGACATAATCTATGGGAACTTAGATGTGACTCTTTCTCTGCTGTAATTACAGCAAGTGTCTGCCATATTGATAATGATGTCCAAATCACTTCTTCAGGAAGTGTAGCTGACATCCTGTGAGCTCATCTGAGTTGATATCCTAAGGACTTGGCTGGAGAAAGCATTGGGAATTCCAGAATGCCTTGAATACTGAGTGGGGGAGTTTGCAGAATGGGAGTGTATTCTATACATAGCCGCACAGTGGTCAGAGAAGGGGAAGGAGGCCAAAGATCTCACCTAAGGAAATGAAGACTGTGGGGAATCGGCTGTATGTACTGTGTAAAGTTAAAATTCCGTATCTTCTTATTAAACCAAGAAAAGTACAGTGTCACAGGCCACTGAGTACAGATGTTAGCGATTAGCAGCCTCTGTTCTCATTGTTGTGGAGTCTGCTCTACTCTCAAACCTGTGTTGTTTTAGATCTCATTACCATCAGAGAACTTACTCAGCTTCATGGATAAGTGTTCTTCCTAGCTCTTATATCACTTGGGCCCTTTGCACAGTATGGGCATTTGATGTTTCTTAACTAGGTAATGGGATTACTGTGGTCTGAAATAGGCCCTTTGGGACAACCTGTGTGCAGTTTCCTGTTTCCTGTCAGTATGGTTTAACCTAGGCTGGGATGAGGAGGGTTGTAGCAGGTTTGGATATTTAAAAGCAAACCTGGTTTTGTTGCATTGCAGTGATTGCTATCACCATCGAGGCTGCACCAGGCTGGCTGCATTCTGCTTTCCCCAAGAAATCCTGCAAAGCTTCCTTTTGTCAATGGCGTCTATCATTCTTAAGTAACAGCTAGACATACATACGTTATTAAGTTTGTTGAAGCAGTGTGGACTATGATGAGGACTCTGGACTCGGCTCCCCCACCCCCCTTGTTTGCTGGGCTCTGCTTTTCCTCTTCTTGCAGTGCTTTAACAGGCAGGGAATTATTCTCAATTAATGATAGCCAATTCCTACAGTGGGGAATATACACTAAGAGAATTATGACAAATCGCCACATACCGTGTGATCAGAGTATACAAATTATACCAGAAGCACAAAGTAGTTATGCTTGATTGGAGCAATTAAATGTTTTCTTAAAAAAAAACCTCCAGTGAGAATATTTTAGAAAATGGCTTTTTAATCATCTGTAGAACTGCAAAAATTGCTGTCTTATCATACTTTTAAAGAGCACTATGTTGAGAATTAACTATAATCCCCTCGCAAGGCCATGAGATTCTGTATACTCAACACACACACACACACACACACACACACACACACACACACAAACCTGTTTGCTTTAAACTTAATTTTAACCACAGACTTGAACTCATCATTTTGAATGAAATTATGACAATTTCTTTAGGGATTAAAAAATAAGGCATTTGACACTTACAGATGAGCAAGTACTATTCACAACCACACCCTAAACAAACATTCCATCTTTTCACTTCACACCAAATAAACATGGGCCCGGTATTTAGAATAAAGTTCCATGCAGCAGCTCCTATACAGTGTCTAGCTTATTTTCTAGGTACATTATGCAAAGCCTAAGCAGTCAGTAATCTTATCTGAGAATGGAGTGTTGAATTTAGGAACCCTATGAGGTAAGGGAGAAAGAATATTGAAATGCCTTATTTTACGGTGTGTTTTAGTCACTGTTTGAGTGCTCTGGGAGACACACCATGGCTAATGCAAGACTTGTAAAAGAAATCATTTAACTGGGGACTTATTTACAGCTTCAGAGGCTAAGTCCATTATCAACATGAAGGAGCATGGTGGCATGCTGGCAAACATGACGTTGGAGAAGTAGCTGGGAGTTCTACAGCCAGATCTCCAGGCATCAATCAGGCAGAGAGAAAGAGAGACACTGGGCCTAATGTAGGTTTTTAAAACCTTAAAGCCTGTGTTTAATGTAACTTTTCCTCCATCAAGGCTACTCCTGCTCCGACAACACCATACCTCCAAATCCTTCTCATCTTCCAAACAGTTTCATTCCCTGGTGACTAAGCGTTGAACTATATGAGCCTCTGCAGGCCATTATTCAAATCATCACACCATGTATGAGAAGATACAAAGAAGAATGAAACAAAAGATTTAATGAAGTAAGAATAATAAATTATCCATCCCACCAAGGTCCAGGAACAAAGTTCTGTCCTATTGGGCCAGTGTCTTTCTTTCTGTTCAGCTTTGCTCGGTAAGAAAGCACAGGCACCTTAGTTGAGTCCCTGTTGCTATAACAGAATACTTGGAACTGAGGGTTTTATAAAGAACATTGGTAGAGAGTTCAAGAGCAAGGTGCCATTGCTCAATTGTTGACCACAGTCTAATGGTACTGAAGTTGACGGTAAAACACAGAAGGGAAACTGATGTGCACAGAGACATGGGTGAGGAGCCTTTATGTTAAACACTCATCGCTCCATGAGAAAAGCATGAATATACTCATGAGGTCCATGTCACCCATAACCGAGTCACCTCTCACACATCTCAATCTATTTCAGGAAAAATGGTTTGAACAAGAGTTTTGCAAGTAAATAATATCAACACCACAGCACTTAAATGCCTTTCTGATACTTTAGTTAAGTTAGTTAAGAGTGTACAGGAATGTCAGGGGACATGCAGAAGCAGAGCTGGTTTAAGCAATGGGAAGTGTGTCCAGTACGTAACGAGAAGACAGAGGAGGGGGAAGAAGACAGAGGGGCGGGCGCCCCAGGAAGCACAGCCAAGCAGTGCAGACTTCATTGTGGCCATCACTCACGAGTCAAGTCCCTGGATTTTTGGACTCAATCTTCAGGAATTTATCGTGACTGTGGGTATCTTTCATGGAGGCAGAGGCAAGATATCAGTCTACTTAGCTATCTGAAGAGCCATGTTTGTGTTTCCTGTCAGTAGACTAATATGCTTTAATAATCTTCACTCTGGGTCAGTTTTATAAACTAAAATTTAAGAAATCTTTTATGACAGTATGTTTCTGGTGGCATCCAGAGGGCCCCTGGTGGTATGGGAACTCCATGTTTGAATGCAATGTACCAGAGGCTAATATATCTATAACTAAATCCCAGTGTGACTAGATGCCTTCTTCTAACATGCCTCCTTTAGAAATTTCCCTGAATCAGAGGCAGGTTTTTTTGTTTTTTTGGTTTTTTTGACTTACTAAATGTAAGCACCATGGTTTACAAGCGCTGGCATAATGAACCTTGACAACATCCATTTCTACGATGGCCTTAAAAATAAGGAAGTTAAAGTCCAGAGACATAAAAGCAGTTTCTCATAATGAGAAAAATCTAATATGGGATCATAGAGGGAAATTAGTTGCATTGAGTTTCAGAGACCATATTAATCATAAGACCTATTCCTTCTGTCTGGACAAACGAATATGACTTATTTTGGCGGAAAGCCTTACCACAGATTTAACATTTAAACGACAAAAGACACCATTAACCAAATACCCAACAGAATTTAAACCTATTTAAAAATGTCTTTCCACGGTAGAAAGCAGCATGAGTATATGAGAAATCACTTTCATGGGTACTTACAGTGATGTTGATTCAAATTTAAAGGCCTTTCATTAAGCATAATTTTAAATTATTTAAATTGTCATAAATTATTTCTTATGGCACTATTTTAGTGGCTATATGATTCCTTTAATTAATTGACATAGTAATTTTTCAAAAGTAGATTAGGCTCATGTCTTAGGTTTGTATGTTTGTAGATTGATCTACCTGGCCCAGGTTCCTTTTAATTTTTAAGTTTCATGCATGTGTTCACATGAGGATGTGGTTTTCTCAAACACCTCCTCTTCCTGGGCCCATCTAGAGTTATACAGCATCTGGGGCACAGCTACAGTGTTACCAGGAGCACTAGAGCTTGGATTTTTGAACATGCTGTAAGGCACACATTAGCTAAAGGTTTATTTCCTACATTTGTATGGGAAGCAGTGTAACTTGGAGGAGGTGGGGCCTAATGGAAGTTACTGGACCCCCCTGGGTGGGATCTTGGGACTGGGTTTTTTTCTCTCTCCCTTTCTCTCTTTTCTGTACTTTATGAGCTGAATGGGCTGTCCCTCCATACTCCACTCTGATTTGATTTCTAACCATTTGATTTCTAAGCCAGACACAACTTGACCACGAAACCATGAACTGAAATCACCAAATCTGTATTTCCAAGAATCCATTCCATTTTGTAGCTTGATTTGTCTTGATTTATCATAGGGATGGAAAGCTAACTAATATAGTGAGAATTCTTTATTTTTTTTCTAGTCGGTATGCTTTGATAGATATAGAGTTACCAAACCTGATTCAATGAAGAAAGAGAAGTTCTTTTTCCGCACCCAAAGACATGTCCTGTAATAATGTCATTATATAATGAAAATCAAATGTTACAGGATTAAATTAATGTAGGATGATCTTCAGTGTCTCTGAGGCAAGGATGTTGCCTGACAAGTGGAAGTTACAGGAAGTGTTATCTGGTACCCTCCTGTGGCTTCCCTCTCATCCAGCACTCTCTCAACCTGCAGGTTTCCATGTGAGCCCAAGATTGCATTAAACACGCAAGACATCCATTTTGCCATTGACTCAAAGCAGAACTAGAGAAATTTCCAAAATGAATAACTTCTATCCTTCTGGAAAAAAAAAAGACAATTGATCAAATGTAATCACTGTGGTCACTGACATCCTGGAGTCAAAAATCAGGGTGGTCCAGTGGTTAGAGAGTCAAAGCTGAGACTGAATTTATAAAGTGGCAAGTGACTACATCATCTGTAAATCCCCAGCTCCATCTTCCATTTCTCATTTCCATATTTAATTGTTTCCAATAAGACCTCTTTGCAGCAAAAAATAGAAAGACGGCATGTGTGTGAGCGTCCCCGATGTGTGTTATCTGAAATCCACACAGGGTCTGCATCTACCTGCTGTGCTTAATTTTGGGATACATTCCTATGATTAATTCTGCTTTTCTCCAGTACATCAAACTGTTGTAAGTCATTTATGCTTTGCATATTGTGCTGTGGATTAAAAGAAACTTAAGATTCCTCACTAACAACACACTGTTATTCAATTTGAATTCTGAAGACCTTCCAACTAACAGCAGGACTCTTTACCTGAGACTCGCAGTCCAACACAGGCACACATTTAGATCCCCTCAAGACAATTCACAAAATAAAGGGGGGAAAAGAAAGACAAAGAAAAGGAAAAAGAAAAGGTGAAGCTGACTGGAAAAAATTGCTTGAGTGTTTTTAATTTTATTTGGTGGGCAATTTTAGTGCTTCCTTTGAACTATATCAAAAAGGCTACAGCAATATGAACCATCATTACAAATCTGTAAGCAGTAGTAATCATAAATATTTGTTATATCATAGAATTTAAGGTATTGATCTCTGTTCATCACTTTGACAAATGCTGTCATATTTATCATCTGATCATTTTGGGGATGCTGAGGGTTGAACTAAATGTCGAGTTGACTAGGCAAACACACTCTATGAAAGAACCATAGTGTCAGGCCTTATTAACATTTGCTCCTGAGGGTAAGTCACACAAAGTCACCCAAGCTGGTCTGGAATCTCTTGATAGCCTAGGTAGGGCTTGAACCTGTGATCTGCCTGCCTCAGCCTCCCAAGTAGCTAAGCTCACATGCTTGGGTCATCAGCCCCAGTCAACATGTAAACACCTGTAATATCACAAACTTGGTGTTGCTGTTTAATAAATTGACAAATACTTGTGTTTTGATAACTTCAACTACAACCAATATCCTGAGTACTTCACTGTATCTTAATTTGTGTCTTAAAAAAAAAGTTATTCTGAAGGTAGATCTTTGGGCTTCACCAGATTGTTATCAAAATCCATGACTCAAAATCAGTCAACAAGCTTCTTCCAGGTTATAGAAAACTTTATATCAGTCTTACAGTGGAAAAAAAAATCACTCTCAACTGCACATAACTGATTATATTAGGGTTTCATTAAAACTTGTTATGTAACCTATATTTTCCATATATACATATATATACTCATGTTTCCATAAAGTACATTAATGCACCCTTTTATGACTACTTGCTGAACATGTAATCCGCTTTTGCTTCTGAGCCAGGTATGAAATCTACAAATGCTAAATATGCTTTCTGCTCTCAATAGCTTTTGAGTCAAGCAGAGTCCACTAGGCTACAATTTAACAAAACAAATGGAGAATTAAAGTCGTTCTAAATATTCAGGTGGTAACAATAGGTGCCAAAGATGAGTTCAGAAAAATAAAACGACAAGCATATGGAGCCCAGATGTTGAGGAAACTGGTGTGCAGTCAGGAGGCAGGGTTGGAGTTCCAGTAAAGAAAGGAGAGGCAGTTCTCACTGCTAGACAGACTAGAGACACACAAGCTGAACAGAAGCAGCCGCACTCTGCCCTCTCATCCTGGTTTATTTTTAACAGAACACTCACGGCAGCTTACTGTGCTTCTATGAGCCCACTTCAAATGTATCGCAGATAAAAATATGATATGTGAACAATTATTTCCTTCTAGGACAGTGGTTCTCAACCTATGGGCCATGACCCCTTTGGGGTAGCATATCGAATATCCTGCATAGCCTATGTTTACATTATGATTCATAGAGATAGCAAAATTACAGTTATAAAGTAACAGCAAAATTAATTTTATGGTTGGGGTGACCACAACATGAGAAATGGCACTACTATAGATTCTCAGCATTAGGAAGGTTAGGACCACTGCTGTAGCACTTATCCGGAGAAGACCAGATCGAGTCTTCTACACAGTGGCTACAGTAAATACTTGTTAAAAGAAGGAAGGATGGGAAGCAACATGGGAAGGAAGGATGGAGAAGGAAAAGGATGAATGAAGAGGAGAAAGGAATCTGTATATTCATGGAAACAGAGGGACCCAAAACCATCAGATGGAAACCAAGTCTATAGAGAGAAGGCAGAAGACACACGTGTGTGGAAGGGTTGACGGTAATCATGCTTGTGATTCCATCGGCACAGCCAGTACTGGGAGACTTTGAGGAGGAAAGCAACAGGGCGCTGTGGTACTGAAGGACTTGCGCATTGAAGTAGCCGACACAGGTCTGAGAACATATGGAGGACTCAAAAAAAATTAATTCTTTCTTTGTCACTGTTACATGTTGTGATGGTTTAAACCTCATCTAATTACAATAGCTGCTTCATTTGAGGTATTTGAAAGTTTAAAAAGTAATAATAATAATAATAACCCACAATATAACCTTTTCCCTAGGACATCTTTACCCCATGGAGTCTTCATGATTTGCAAGTTTTATACTGCATGCTCACTTTTAGCTCCCAAATTTCTACAAGTGGTTCACTTAACACTTAAGTCAACATTTATTAAGAAGCATGATGATTAGCAGTTCTAACGCCCAACTTAGAGAAATTCAGCTGAATAACATGTTGGAGTTGTAGAATGAGTGATATCTGTTTAGTATGGCCCCTTTCTGATGTCCCCCAGATTTCTGCTGAGTCCTTAGTTACTTACTCCCTTGAGGGAAGTTTCAGTAGAGTGACCTCAAGATGTTTGTGTTATTCTTACCTCCAAGTGTCAGACTCTGGATTCTATAGTGCAAGGATTCAATGAACAAGTTCAAAAGGAAGAAAGGGAAAATGAATTTACAGCATACTTGCTTGGGCTGAGCATTTATGTGTGTGTGTGTGTGTGTGTATAAAGACCATAGGTACTCCACTATATGATTTTTAAAAATCTAAGTGCGTAGAATCATGGGATAATTTAGAATCATAGTGATACCTCCAATTTTTATATTAGTTAATAAAAAAAGGAGAATTGTAAATTCTATCTTGAGCAGCTAAAGATGAACTTTTACACATAGCTGTGGTGAAAGGTTTCTTAGCAGTATGATTTGTGATGAAGGGGCCGTTTAGGACAAAGTCATGAATTCAGAAAGTAAAGGGTCTAAATGTGTGTCCCAATCCAACTGACTTTATCCCTTTTACTTTAATTATCACAGAAAAGGGAAAGCACCAATATGTTTCCCATGGGTGATGGGAAAGTTTTTTTTGAGACTCAAATGAGATTAACTTGGGGTTTGCCTTACAGGTGAAGAGAAACAGTTGTTATTCATATTTCTCCAACACGCTCGGTAATAACCCTGGGCTACAGGCAAAGATTAACCTTGACAGTGGCAGACCTGCATAAATAATTGTCAGCTAATGGATCCTGGAACACTGACCTGGTGTTAAGTTTTTATATTGTTCTATACATGACTGAAAAATCTCTCATTTCTGATCTTTTAAGTCCATCATACCCCTTTCCTCTTAAGTGCATACCATTATTACTAAGCACTTTGTGCACACTATTACTAAAGATAAAAGAGTAAAGTGTTTAGAATTCAGTGCGAAAGTCAAACTGAAGCCAAATTCTTGGGTGTGAGGACAGTGTACCTTCCAAAGAAAACATAGGTGGATTTCATTCCTACTGGTTATCTGCAGTTCTGATGGTGTGAGATTGGAGATGCGGGTGTCAACAAAGAAGAGTGAATTGTCTCATGCATAGTATCTGTGGACACCAGCATTCTGAAGAAAATCAGATGAAGCCACCTTGTCTCTCTTCCCTTGCCTTATTTCATCATATTGCATGATGGGACACGACTATTGAATAATATGTGGAGGGGTTGCTGATAGGACCCAGTGGGTTAACTGCTTGCTGCCCAAGCACAAGGCCCCACATTTGGATATCAAACATCCTCATACAAGCCAGACACGGCAGCACTTGCTTATAACTCCGGTGTTGGGTTTTGGGAGGCACAAGCAGATGCTGGGGGCTTACTGGTCAGTCAATGAACAACAGGTGAAGTGAGTACCTATGGAAAAAAAATCAAAGAAGAGCAATGTAGAAGGACAGTAGAAGATTACCTATGGCAGGAGTATATACAGGCAAGCATACTGGCACATACACATGTACTCACATGTATGTAGTACACACACACACACACACACACACACACACACACACACACACACGAGCACAGATTGCTATATCCCTTAGGCTAGAGCATGCATCTCTCAAATGGAGTACCTTATTGCATTAAAGCAATTGATCCACCAAAATGTGTTATTATGCCAGGCAGTGGTGGCACACGCTTTAATCCCAGCACTTGGGAAGCAGAGATAGGCAGATTTCTGAGTTTGAGGCCAGCCTGGTCTACAGAGTGAGTTCCAGGACAGCTAGGGCTACACAAAACGACAACAACAACAACAACAAAAACAACCAACCAAAGAAACAAAACAAAAACAAAAATGTGTTATTGTTTCTAGATCTTCAAAGAGTAGATTATCAGGTAGCCTTAGAAAGATGTAAAGAAACATCAACAAATATCCAAATTAGATAGCTTTGCATTTGTCTGCCTACCTTTATTGACCAGTACAGACACGGATGAGAATGCCTTTCAAGTGTGCATACACATACACACATACACACACACACACACACACACACACAAACACACATGCAGACATACATAGACTGGAGCATGAATGGATCAGGCATTGGAAATATTTACACCTGCCCATCCTCTGATGAATGGAAGCATAAGAAGAGCAGATGGAGTCCCGTAGGCCTTGCAAGTGAAAAGCAGGGGACTGCTTGAGAGCACCAGGGAACACAACCAGCAGGGTGGAGGGCATCAAGGTGCCCTACTTGTGAATGGCTCCATGTCAATCAAGCACTTTGATAGCCGCCTTACATGTTTGCCAGTGTTTTCTCAGAAAGCTTCACTGAATACCTCTATCAGCTAACAGAGAGGTAGAGGGGTCATCAATGACATTGGGAAGGCACTAAATAACTCTGGCAAACAGCACAGTAAGTGAGAGAAAGAGGCATCAGGGGTAGTGTAGGGCCACAACCCAGAACACACCGGAAACTTCTGCCTTTCTTTGCCTTAGTTTTAAATGCTACAGGAGTACTTTGCCCCTTAAGCTGTTGCTCTTCAGTTTCTATCCTGTCCTTCAGATTGGTAGATTTCAGAATTAAACTGTTGTTCAAGATAGAAAAACAGAACTCACACCTGCCCATCAAATATGTGTCCTCCATTTAGAATACTTATGCCAAGATCCCAAACACAGAAACAGGGCTGCTCATAGTGTCTCCACATGCATTCCTACCGAAGGGCTGGCCACTTCCACTCAAGCATTCATGAGTTTCTCTATGTTTAGCTTTTCAAGCAGTGCCCTTCTTTAACAGCATCTTACTCCTAAGTCAGCAGTATTGATCACTTGGGAAATTAGCTAGAAAACTGCAAATGACAATCTATCATTACTTCTAGGGAGGGGTGTCTTTCATATCTGAAATATTATGAATGAATAGGCCTTTCAGATGAAGTACATACATATAAGAGCTTCTATAGTCATTTGACCTACATGAAGGGAAGAGTGATTTAGGTAAGGTTGTGATTTTTGATTAGTATGAATGAAATCAACTCTGTAATAGATAATGAAGCCATCTTCTTCTCCCGGCATATAGGCTAGAAGAAAGAGTATGCAAACAGATTATTTCTTACACAGGTAAAGATTTTAAGAGAAACTAAAGCTTTTTCTCAATGTTTCTTGAAATGTATGCATTGTTAAAATTCCAAACTATATAACTTTAATGCCTCACCCCGAAGGTCTGTGGCTAAGCTATTAATTTGCTATCATGTTTTGGGGGAAGTTGTCAAGTTCAAATTTTTTTTCTTTCTTCTATATCTGCAAAGTGTGCACACATTTGAGTTATGACTTTCCTACAGGAACTAACAGCTGTATGTGCAAACCATGCATATAAATCAATTACCAAGGCCTATGTACTATAAATGCACCCATTAATTAAGCAATGTCAGATGCTATGAACCATGAAGTTCATTACATCTTTAGCATTCAAAACGAAGAATTATTTGAAGAAGAAATACTAAGTTTACCTAATAGTTAATGAAATTAAGGCGGGTTGTTGCCAACATTCTTATTTTATGCCTAATTCGATGTTTAAATGTTTATGAATAAAACACTAACTGCTGAAAGCCGATCCGTTGAAATGTAATTACTGGTAAGTTATAACGCACTCGAGGACTCATTATACCAGACTTGGGAGTTTCAAGATCACCAGTGTAACACACTCTCCAAAAAAACACCGAATTTTTATGGGCTAAAAGCTGGAAAGACATAAATGCTGTTGAATTTGTCCTGACTGAGTGGAAATTTTGATGATCGCCGCGCTATGATTTATGAGTGTAACATTTTCCAGTCATTACGTGGTTGCGGTTCAGCATTGTGACATGATTTGCATATGTGAATATCCCAGCAAATTAGCTTCTGATGACTGCTGCATCTGCCCGGGTAAAGAAGTCCTTATCTTTAACACAGAGCAGCGGCTGCTACAAAGAGACCTGGATGGAGCAGAAATGTTCAGTCCTGCGTCCCTTTGAAATAAATAGTCAGTGACTCGACACACATGGGTTCAATTTCGGGGATAAATATATGCTTGAAATGAGTAGGTTTACACATCTGTAGACATTTTAATATCCCTTAAGTTGTCTGCCTCACAAAGACTTCCTGGATGGTTCAGGGAAGCCTGACACCTTTTCCCACACGCCTTCGTCTGGGCTTGGAAATCCCATGGCTCTCTGTCTGCCCCCAGTAAATTGCCTCTCGCAGCCTCCTACATCGAAACCATACTCACTTGTGACTTAGGGAATAGGAACTCATATTAGTATATACATGTGCATTTGCTATACGCCTGCACACATGCTACCAATATCCCAAGGTTAACCTGCTCTCATTAACTCCACCGATTTCTGCTTGGTTCTAAGAGTTAAATAAAATACTGCTGTTCCCACAATTCAGGAGTCTTTCAAAAGGGATAATATTTTGATTTCATAAATGAATTTGAATTTTTGAGGTCTCACATTTCACAAATGCAATCAGTTTTAGCATATTTTAATTCACTCTTTGAAAATTTCATACATTGTATCCTTATAATATTTGCCTCCTCCCGTGACTCATCATAATTCCTCCCAGATCCATCTCCTGAACCATCTCCTCCAATTTTGTGTAGGATGTAGGGGCATCTACACCCTATTAGGGGTCATAGCCTTAAAGAAGATTGACTCTTTCTTTCCTATAAGCCCGCAAATGTGAACAGTGGTTCGTCTAAGGGGCAGGGCTTAGAAGCTCCTTCTCACGCCATGTGGAGTGGTCAGTGTCTCGATCTTGTGCAGGTTTGTGTGGGCAACCACAGCTGCTGTGAGCTCATAAGTGCAGAGGTCCCATCATGACGTCATGCCCAGGGACAATTGTCTTCATTCCCCAATGCTTGCCTTCATTCCCCAGAAGATGTTAACAATATTTTAAAGGAAAATAAAGGTTAGGTAAAGGTGTTTTTCTAAGTCTTTCTTCCCTCTCAGGTTAGCTGTCTAGCCACAAGTTCTCAATACATACCCATAACTGACCTCAAATTTGCTATCATATGGTCTCCTTCTTCTGGGCCTTGAGATTACAATCAAGTTCGTGCTACCACAGAGTGTTTTAGATGACTTTAGTGACCGGATGGCTTACTATTTCATTTCTAACTCTGAATCATCTATTTGATTTTTGTTTTGATATTTTTCCAGACATGGGTCTTACCCTTTTCTTTCTCACAGTATTGCTCCAAAATAATCTTAAGTAAAAATTTCCTGTTTTTAACACTTAATAGTTTTGCTTGCTCTAGGCATTAACAGTGTAGTCTTAATTCTTAGATGTTTGCATAACATACCCCTTTTTTGGTGCATTAGGTATGTGGTTTTTATATTCTATAAATGTCTTTTACCAACTGAACTTGTCGTGAAACTCTTGGCATGTACAGAGAAAGACAAGTTTTAGTGTTTCCTTTCAATGTTACTATCGTGAAACTCTTGGCATGTACAGAGGAAGACAAGTTTTAGTGTTTCCTTTCAATGTTACTAGACATCACACCACAAATGATGCTCTATAGATGTCCATGCTTGAATTTGATGTTTCTGGATTCCTATAAATGAGGATCATATTAATTTTTAGTTTGAGAATTTAAAAGTGTTCTTTCCAATTTTTGAGAAGTATGCCAGACTGGATTTTCTATTACATTTAGTTTGGTTTGTCTCTGTGGTCTTGCTGTTTAGTCCTAATTAGTCTAGCATGAGTAATCTGCCTACACTTCCTAAATGCTAGGATTACATATAATGTTCGGGGTCAGACCCTAGCCATTATGTGTACTAGTTAAGTGCCCATCTATTGAATGACAGCCACAGCAAAGAGGGATTTTTATTTAAGGAAATGGGTGTTGGATATTGAACTCAGGACCCCACAATACTGATTCTCTCATCTGCTTAATTCAAGTCCAGTTTTCAGAAAACAACTTTTACCTATGATCATAACACTCTGAACATGGCGACTCTAATTTGATTTTAGAAGGTAGGCAGGTCTGGACTGGATTAGTACTTACATGGGAACAGAAACACCTCTCTATGCCTGTAGGTTATACATGCATTAAAAAAAAAAAAGGCTCAGTGATTTCTACAGATGGCCCTATAGTGTGTGCACACATGCACACACACACACACACACACACACACACACAGTAAAGGACACACTATGACTAGTTGATGAGACTCTGGCTTTGGCTCTTCCATATAGCAGGAAGGTGCCTTTCTAGAACCAGCCATCTCTTCTGTGGCTTGAATAGCAGGTAAGACTGAGATGTTGAAATGACCCATGAGTCCTATCAGATACAGTATACACTGCTCATTATGATGAGTCCAGTCCATCCATTAAGTCCAGTCAACTCATAAAACTCTTTAAATAGGATTTAATGTCTACACTTTCAAGTTGTCTAATTTTATGATCACCTGGGATTGTTTTTTTTTTTTAATCATAGTTTTGTTTTGTGACAAAATGTTACAGATACATTCCAGGCTGTTCTTGAACTCACTGTGTTGACTTTACACTCAAATTTTCAACCCTCCTGTCTAAGCCTCCCGAGTGCTGGCATTATAAATGTACACATGCTTACTTCAAATGTAAACAATAATTCTATTGTGTTATTACTTTTTAAATCTATTCCTGGAAGTACCTCATTTCTTAAAAATCATCTCATCTCATTCCTCAGATAAAGTCCTCTTCATGAGCAATGTGATATCTTTTCACATGCATATGGCAAGTTACCAAAGTTACATCCACACAGGAAGATCTGTGTTACCTCTGACATGTTCATGAGAGACCACAGAGCTCTCACGAAAGAGTAGTGCGTCTCTACTCTGTTCTTTGAGTGGAAATTTAAACGATACTAAATCAATATTGCTGTAGAGTTGATGTTATCCTAGCTACAAATCATAGCACATGATAGAAGCATCAAAGGTCACTTGTTTCTTGACATGTGTAGTATGTCATTCAGAGTCATGCAGAGTAGAATCAATGTTCTTTGTGTGGTGACTCACATGATCCCGTTCCATGGGGCAGTAGTTATGTCTCCAAGTTTGTTAATGGCTTGCCCTGCCATGTTAATGAGAAGTCCCTGTTTTATTTTGCTATGGCCTTGAACACTCTTAAGAGGTAAAGAGAAAAATCCAACATGGGCCTGATCTAGTTTTAGCATGTGCCCTGGGAGTCAGGTTTGGGTAGGAAGTCCCTCCCTTCTCCTCCACTCTATTATATAGAATATCTCTCCTTTGTCAGTAAGTACTGTTACCTATGTAAGTGTCTGTGCTTCTATACCCCATCCTTTAACATCTCAATTGTTATTCTATGACAAATTATTTACATAAGGTGGGTTTAAGTAGTTTGCAAGCAAGGTTAAAGGAAGAAAGAAATATACAGAATTTTAAACTAGTAGAGGTCATTGTATTTTGCTTTGCTTTGATGTTTAAGCAAAACTTTTTTAAAATTTTTTAATCTTTAAGAAAATAAACTCCTGGGCTGGTGAGATGGCTCAGTGGGTAAGAGCACCTGACTGCTCTTCCGAAGGTCCAGAGTTCAAATCCCAGCAACCACATGGTGGCTCACAACCATCTGTAACGAGATCTGACTCCCTCTTCTGGAGTGTCTGAAGACAGCTACAGTGTACTTACATATAATAAAGAAATAAATCTTTAAAAAAAAAAAAAAGAAAAAGAAAATAAACTCCTGTTCTCCTTGGGGAAGAAGACCCCAGAAGAACCCAAAACATAACTGGTTATCAATGGAGTACACATCTCTGCTGAGCCAACATGGCATAAAGCAGTGCAGGCTCATGGAACCAAATGGCAGCAGCATGACCATGAAAATATTAAAGTCTGCACTTGTTTTGCAAAGGATCCTTATAAGGGCATTTAGGGAATTTTAGTTATTGATAAAATGTAGTAGAATATATTAGTAAAACCGTCTTTAAAATAAGATAAATTATATTAATTGCAAGGTCATTAACATGCATACACTTTTAACAGTCATCTCAACAAATTATTTTCAAAGATGTTAAAGAAATTCTTACACTGCTGTGACTGGGGCATTCTGGTTTTGGTTCATGCAGAAGGAATTATGTTGAACAATTGCCTAAGACCAACATTTGGCAAGAATCACAGCAGGCTACAAGTGGATCTGATGGCAAAACATTTGAAATGTTTAATCAGGTGACTTGTTTGTGGAGGAATAACTAAGATCCCTACTGCTAGTCAAACATTGCTCTCTGTCATGGTTGAATGACTGGTGAGGTTGCTATAAATCTGAGAGAACTGAGCGTCACCACCACCTGCAACCCAGTTTAAAAAAATTCCTTACTAAAGTCAGACCATGGAAAATTATGACCCAAATCCCCACCATTGACATTTCTAACAGTCTAGATTGGAATTTTTAAATGTCTGATATATATGTGGAAATTTATAACATGCTTTGTGTTTCAGTATGATATAATTCTCTTCCACTTGGGGCAATGGAATGAGGTAACATTACTTCTCACAAATAACAAAAAACTGGGAGATAGAAGACAACTAACTATGTACTAAGGTTGAATCTTCAATGTCCCCCAACAAAGCTCATGCTTTGGATGTCTATTTCCAAACTGGCAGATATCTTTTGGGAAGCTGCGGACTCTTTAGGAGACAGCAAGTAGGTCTGTCAGAAGTATAACACTAGATTGGGCCTTTGAACGTTATATCCAACCCCTGGTTCCCACTGCATTCTTTGTTTGATTCTCATGTTTCCTCTACCAGGATGGATTAGAAAACCTTTTGAAAGTGTTTGTCAACGTGGATGTTTCATCTAAGGGGTTTCTGTTGGGAACTGTGATCCACAGTGATGAAAATGTATCTGACTCACAATGTTCTCCCTAAATGGCAGAAACTGACTTAAGGATGAAACACATCATATTCTGTACTCAACTGATCTTTTTTACATGTTCAGGAAAAGTATCTATTAGGATCTCACATGGGGGATAATTTTAGATTGAAAGACAAAAAAAAAAGTTTAGCATGAAATTCCAAAATGGAATTTTTATATGACAAGATGTCATCTAATGCAAAGGGAGAACTAAAGGTCACACTTTTGTCTCTGGGGATAGTGGGTTGTTTCCCTGGTCCCAGCAGAGGCCGAAGCAGAAGGTGTATGAATGTGAGGTCCAGCTGAGTTACACAGACAGTTTGGGACTAGCTCAGAGCTTATCTAATAAAAATCTAGAAACTAAAAAGAAAATGCATGCTTGTTCCTCACATGCATAAAATCTCTATAGTTCCCCTGGAAGAATCCGGTCATGCACCAAGCAAAGGGCTTTCAGCAAGTGACCTAGTCACTGAAGGGTGAAGTGCAAAATGAAAAGTAAACGTGATTGTTAACGGTTATCATCTGCTTACAAAGCATCCTGGAGAAGTTACTACACACTCAAATAGTAGTCTGGGAGACTCTATGGTAAAGTGTCAATAATGATCTCACAGAAAACTCGTTATTGATTAAAATAACAGTATCAAAAGTAATATTTATAGTCTTTCCATTGCAAATTTTACAGAAAAATATGCTGCACATAGATAATGCTAATAGTAAAAAAAATGAGATTAAATAGAGACCAGAGCTTACTTTGTCAAAGATAGGAATAATTTTTACAGATTAAAATATGTCCAATATTTATGACATTTTGTAAAAATATAGCAAGAAGAATATTTATTTAAAATAACAGAAGTCACTCTTGCCTCCATGAAAAGCCTCATTAGTTTTTCTTTGATAATTAGCTATAACTGCATCAAAAATTATTAGCTAGAACAAAACAAAGGCTCTCTGGAAAGTGAGCCCCCATGAATACTTACTGTGAGTAAATTAAATTGAAAAAGCCTTGATTGAGCAATATACACCTAATTTCACACAAAATGCTGATTTCTCCCCAAAGAACAACTATAGACTCCATTAAAATCGGAGAATTTCATATGAATATCAATTAATCAGAAATTGTATATGTATGAGAACTCCAACTAGATTTAAAAGCTTATACTACCGTGCGTATTTTAAAAATGAGATGAATTAATGTCAATGCTACATATCACACAGCAGCCCAGTGGACAAAACTAAATCCATCCTGTGAGTTTATGCTCTTACACCAGTCTTGGTTACTCCCTTCAGTACACTCGTCTATAGGTGAATATGTACATTCTAAGATGAGTGAGAAGTTGATATATTTTAGAGTATATTTTTGCTATGTGTGTGCAGGCATGCGCACACCACAAATGTGTAGGTGGGTGTGACTTTATCATCCTCCACTTATTTACTAAAGCAGCATCTCTTGCTGAACCCACAGCTACTTTGGACTATGATCTAGTTACATAGCTGTCTCTGCAGTGATCCGTGTCCACTTCGTAAACACAGCAAGGCTGCTACATCCTTCCAGGTCCCTGAACGTCAGGGACTTTTACTCTAGTTCTCAAGCTTAAATGCAAAGCACTTCCTAATATTTTTTAAAGTATTTTTTTTAGCAAAGCATAGAATGTACAAAAGTGAAAGAAAAGGCAAAAAACAAAAACAAAAACAAAAAACCCAGGGGATCCAAATTCGCAGTAACCAGCGTGCATTCTTCCCAGTGCAAATATTGATAGGCTGCAGAAATCCCCACTTAATGAGCGCTCCTTCTATTGGAAGTCTTGCCTGATTATAGGAGATAGCCCATTCAGGCTTCATATTCTCCACTGCTAGGAGTCTTAGCTAAGGTCACCCTTATAGATTCCTAGGGGTTTCCATTGTCCTAGTTTTATTTTACATAAACATTTGTCATTCTAAAACACAGTGGTTGGGTCTTTTGAGTTTAAATGTTTGACAAAAATAACCACAATCAGGATGATCATGAGTCTTTAGAAATTCCTAACAGACTTAGACCAGAAATGTCAAGTGACATTTATATAATACAAAGTAAACTATTCAACTTCTCTAGTAGGTTTGAAAGAAGCCTTCAATTCAAGAACAATTTTCTTCTAAGATATGAAGATTGCATACAACACACTAATATTTGACAATGGTTGGTGAAAGGATTGGGTGACCTTTTTTTTCTTGAAATTTTTATTAAAATAGAATGTATTTTCTAAGCCATACATGGAGGCTCCTGCCTGGATCTAATTCTTGAGAGGCTGAGGATGGAAAATTGCCATGACTTTGAGACAAGCCTATGCTACAGAATGTAGATTCCCATGTGTGCAAACTTTGTAGAATTAAGCTTCTGCTAAATACATTTGTATTAGTTAAGTTCCTACTCCCAGCCAAAGGGTTCAATGAAGACCAATGGCAGAAAAACAGTTCTATGTCTTGGGGGGGGTGGGGGGGTGAAGGGGCGATGGGGACTAGCCTGTTCTCCATGATATTCTTGAGCTGATCTTAATCTTGTCTATTGGTCATTGTAAATCAAGGTTCATGATGTCAGCAGCTCTTTCAGTCATTTAACTGTTCTTAACATTCAACATGTTGTGGTGCAACAGTTGCCGGTGTTAGGAAGTGGAATGTGCAGCCCCAGGACCATAGAAAGACACTGTTTTGATCTACACATGGCTACACAGTCTCAGGTCAACCTCAGGTCAAGTCTCAGGTCAATGTAAATGCACACATACAAGAAAGAGACAAAATGAAGAAAGGAAGAAAAAGAACAGAAAGATGCCAGTTTCAAGTCCTGAAAGAAAAGTACAAATGTTTTTGACTTTGAAACAAATTTAATGGATATTGAAAGAGATTCAGGTTATTCAAATACATCTCACCAAGTCACACTTCATGACAGAGTTGGGGCTAGGATCCTCTCTCATAGCTGTGACCTTGGGTTAGTGGTTTCTGATAGTTCATATCCTAGGATATACATCTCAATTTCCAACCAAAGCAGGCATACTGATTCCTCAATGTAGTAACATTATTCTTCCGTTCTTCTGAACAATCTGGAGCATCCTCCTGACACTACTGGTGGGTGTGATCAAGCAGACCCACACGCAAGAACTTCAGAAATACTTTACACCAAAAGTTCCACTCAAGAAGATGAGCACTGTCAAGTCCAACAACCACAAGAGAAGACATCTTTTCTCTTAAAAAAAAAAAGCTATCAAATACCTGTGTCAAAATTACTAACTAGTCACTGTAAAATGTCACATCAAAGCAACCAAAACATTCTTCCACACACCTTCTTACTGTGGCATACAGAAGCATCTAATGGCATTTACTGGACATCACTTTTTGCTTTGGTAAGATGAAAACAACAGGTTTCTCCCCCCCCGCCCCTTCATCACCTGGTAACAGTGTCCTCTCTCAGGCTAAGACCTTGCATTCCAAGTTAAAGCCTGGGGCGAAATTTTTATAGCTGAATTATAAATCCCTGAAAATAGAGATTTATAATGGAAATTCTAGGAACCCATACCTAATAGATCCACACTACCAAGAGCCCATCTAATGAAAAGGGCCTTGTGCCTTGCCTTCAGATAGCTTTGCTAATAACATTAAATGATAAAAGCATGTACAGATAAAATATTTAAGATACAACACTTTCAGTTTGATGCAGTAAGCCTTGTATTGTTGAATAGAAAAAAACAAAGAGAGCCAGCTCTGGCTTGACAAGAAGGTAAAATATGAAAAAAAAAATCTTTGGGGGAAATGATGGGTTATTCAAGTATGGCCTGTAATATCATAGTCAAAATCTATAAAACTTTTACAGCCTAGTCTTATTTTCACAGAGAGTGCATGCCCAAATCTCAGTGCCAAAGACACATGTTAATAAGCTCACAACTTTTAATTAAGCAATATGTAAAAGTAGAGTCCTATTAAGCTGTGATTTGTGGGTTAGCTCATTACAGCGGGTCTCAACCAAGAGACACGTACTCGATACAAACCAATCAAGCCCTCTGCAGTGTCCAGCTTAATGTGAACCTGGGGCGGCTGCTTTATTGCCAGTTCAGAAGAACAGTTTACAGAGGGTCTTTTCCCCCAAAAGATGAGGACAAAGATCAAAACCTAATGGCCCCGTGGTGTTTCTCTAATGAAGAGACGCTTCTGCATTGTTTATTTGCATAACACAGTCATTACTTATATGGTTAATTATCGTACATCGGAGTATCTGACCTGAGGGTTAAGAGTTGCTATTGACAGAAACCCATAGAGGGCAGCCCAGCAGTTGGTCTGGTAGTTGGGGGCAAGACTAAATATCCTGCCCTTGCATTTTAGTTGGTAAAGGATATATTAAGTAATTATGGTCTGGGGGAAACTGGGCCTATGAAAGGAAAACAAGACGGAGTCTTTCTTTCATAAGGTAAATGCTCCAGGAGTATTAATTGTAAAACACAAATAGATAGGGAAGCAAGGAAAGAGAATAATTCCATGGCTGAGTATTTTCAATAAAAAGAAGATGTAAATATAAGAAATCTGATGTACTTGACTTAGTAGATAAGAAAAAGATTCCAAACAAAATATATAAACAGCTTACCTTCAAAATTTTTAAATGATATATAGCATAGCAAAAATATGTGAATTAATTAATATGTAATCAATATCGAAATTTACCCATTGAATATTCAATAATTGTGTGTTGGGAATTTTCATAGATGAAATACATATATTCATAATATCTACATCACTGTATATGCTCATAGTTGGGACAGTGTATCTGAAAAATCTCTATGTTGATGATTTAGTTTACTCTCCTCCTTTATCAGTGTCTCTCTCTGTCTCTGTCTCTGTCAATGTATCTGTCTCTATGAGTGTATGTGTGTGCGTTAACTAATGGTAAAATTGCTCTAGCCCTTTGTTTGCCCCCACCATCTGGCCCCTCAACAGAAGAACAATGATATTGAACCATTCAGGACCATGCTTAAAATAAACCTTTCAGCTTTACAAGTGACTTCACCCAGGCATGTTGTTAAAGTAACGAACTCACAAATATATTCATCCTAACAAAACTCCTTTTCTGCATAGGAAGTTCTTTGACTTGTCTTGAACATTCTTTTAGGCTTCCCATTCCATTCAACTAATTTGTTTCTATACATTTCAAAATTTGTTTGTCCAGGTTTTCTTCACTCTTCTCTCTCTCTCTCTCTCTCTCTCTCTCTCTCTCTCTCTCTCTCTCTCTCTCTCTCTCTCTCTGTCTCCTTCCTCTCTTTCTCTTTTTGGTTAGGTATTACATGGTTAGAATTATACATGAGAATACTAGAAATTGTACAATTCACTGAAAATACCACCAAATTACCAGAATCAACAACGTGATATATGCATTTCCATTACCACTGTGCAAAAAAATATATATTACTTACATCTGTAAAGAAACAGGTAGATAAAATACTCTTTGAATTTAAGCAATAATTTATCTACTTTATGGCTGGGCAGTGGTGGCACATGCCTTTATTTCCAGCATTTGGGAGGCAGAGGCAGGTAGATTTCTGAGTTCGAGGCCAGCCTGGTCTACAGAGTGAGTTCCAGGACAGCCAGGGCTGCACAGAGGAACCCTGTCTCAAAAAAACAAAATAAAATAAAATAAAATAAAATAAAATAAAATAAAATAAAATAAAACAATCTACTTTATTAAGCTATAACAGCTATATTTCCGAGTCGGTTCCTGAATTGTGGGTAAGAGTCTATGTGAAGCTCCAGAAGGGATCAGCAAACTCAGGCTCAGTACATCTCACCAGAGCACACCAAGAGTTACTTCCAACCCTTCGAACATTATCCCTGGATGATTTCATGTTATAGCAAGGATGCTGAGAGGGTAAAAGAATGGTGTAGTTTGTGAAATACAAGGCTGTCACACAAGCACCTACAGTCCCTATACTAGAGCATTTCATAAAGAAATTCTGTTCCTGTCTTCAGAGCTTTTGAGAACATGTAATGCTGGCCAAAGAAACCTGGGTAAATCAGCTACAGCTACTTCCATACATTGACCTGGACCATCAGTTTGAGTAGCTCTGGCCTCACGCTTTGGTGATGTCTGATAAAATAGAGATGTGGAAAAGTGGTCCGAATGAGTAGTATACATTCCTTTGGGTTAAATATTGACAATTAGGATTTGTTTCCTTCCTTCAAGACTGTAAAGAATCCCACTGCAAGAGGAGGTAGAATTTATGTCACCAATTTCCTGGTGATTAATAGCATATATTTTGTTTATAATACATGACAAATAATACAATGTGAAAATACAAGTGTGATATATACATACACTATATGTATGTGTACATTATACACACTAAAATTATATGTATATATACATTATGTGTTTATATATTATGTGTATATGATATTACACACGCATAAATATATAAATATATAAATATATAAATATATAAATATATAAATATATAAATATATAAATATATAAATATATAAATATATAAATATATAAATATATAAATATATATATATATACATACATATTGCCTTCTTTAAAACATAAAATGGGATTTTAAGCTGTTCCTTAAAATAAATGACTGGTAAAATGTCTCACTGATATTTATTGAATCATTTTTTTCTTACTGAAAATTTCAAATGAACAATAAATTCTTCCAATGAGAGGCCAGCTCATTTTTTTTCCCTTAACTAATGTTATGTGCTTCACTAATAGACTTGGTAATGATGCTCAGTGACTATGGAAATATCACTTGTGAGCAAGATGTTCTTCAGGATGTATTGGTAAACAAACATTTATAGCAGTTTTGTAAAGTTCTTGGTGTGTGTGTGTGTGTGTGTGTGTGTGTGTGAGAGAGAGAGAGAGAGACAGACAGAGACAGAGACAGAGACAGAGACAGAGACAGAGACAGAGAGATTGCTGGGTACACCACCAGACTTATAGACACACATATCACTTGCCTATATACTTTAAATTTTTAGCAATTAATATTTTGTGATTTCAATTATTTAAATGGTAGAGAAATTATCTAGTTTGGGGTGGTTTTATTTAAACCAACCATAAATGTATTGTCTCATAACATTCAAAAGATCCTTTCTATTTCCCTTTAGGAACATATTCCAGAATTATTTGTTCAGAATTTAAATAGCTTCCATAAATTTATTCCTTCTTTTGAAAATTATCTGCATTGTTAATACATTTGTATTATCCACCAAACACCATATATACTGCTTTTTATGTTATAACTGCATTATGTGTAACAATACCTCTAGTCTCTAATGCGTCTTTAATTTTTTTGGTGTCAAATTTACTAGAAGAAGAAACACGCTGAGCTTCAATACATTTAAGAAACTATTAATTATAACTAATATTCTAATTAGCTTATATTCTATTATTTTATGAATAGCTTTTGGATTTTGTTCTTTGTATATTTTCCCAGTTTCCCGATGCATTTAAAAACTAATAGCACAGTCATCTCAATGCAATTTTCAGATTGCACGAGGCTTCGTAAACACTACTTTAATTACTTCATTATCAGCACATTATTAATAGCTTATCTCCGCAAATGTTTGTTTCCTCTATGGCCCACAAGTAATTTTAAAAATTCTTTCTATTTATTCTTTTTATATGGACTTGTGTCCTCCTTTTATTATTTGTCTCCATTATTATCTCAGTGCTTACTGCATAGCTTGTGCTGTGTGCGCAGCTTTACCAGGTCAATGTATGGGAGAGTCTTGTAAATGCAGAAGCAACATCAGAAAAGATGTTTGTTGTTGTTGCTGTTGATGATTCAGTAAAGCATTATATAGGCTGAACTGTGTGAATTCACCTGGTTTAGAGTGTTCTGGTTCAGTGTATAATATTGATATCTACATCAGTGAATGTCTAGAAGTTGGTCAAAATTCCATGTGACACTTTTGAACAGATTTACAAAGCTGTCTATGTTTTCCTGACTCAAGCTAATAAAGGTTTACTAACAGCTTCCCTGTAACCCTTACAAAGAGATTGGTGACCTTTCTTGGTACAATGTGTTTGCTTGTTTGTCTGTTTCATGAAGTTAATTTAAGGATTCTCTTCTTGTCTCTTCAATGGCTGTATAGACTAGTTATAAGTGAAGGGAGCTAAACCCATATGCCTATGGGTTTCATGTGATACAGTTTTAGGAGCCATGGACTTTAAAAAGAAAAACTTAATCAGATTTAGTGGGTTCTCTATGGACAGGGCAGGTGGAGCGAGATGCAATTTTTAAATACAGGAATGAATGTTAGCATCCCCGGAGAAGGGTCCATTTGAACAAATGCATGTGAGATGAACATGTTAGCCAAGTGGACCTGTGGGAGGAATATAGCTTTGCAGGTGTTAGCTGTAACCAAGAGCCCAGTGCAGACTTTTAAGCAAAAAGAACAAGGGCATTTGAGAACCAGAAAGAAGTGGGAATGAGCGAGCCTGAGGAACTGGGACAGCCAGCAGAAGTGGCAGTGCTGGGCAGGCTGTGACTGGCTTCCCTCTGAGGACTTTGCAGCGTGTTCTTCTCTAAAGTGGGAGCTGGACCAAGAGTCCCACAGCCTAGCTTCCATTAAGTGGAGGATATCAGTCAGTGTGCTGAGAGAGGGCAAATTAAACAGGAAGGGAGCCCACTGCAGAGGCCCAAGCGCAATGAGCAGCTCAGACTGGGGTTTAGAGAATGAGTTGACATACTGTCAGACTTTTGCAATTTCACTGCACATCTGTATAGTTTCTGGATTGCTAACTGAGGTAACAGAGAGGAGCAGCTAATTCAGTGCAGTTGCTGCTGTCGGCTCCAGCCCCTCTTCCCTAAACACCTACCTTCTGTGTACATGTGACTTAAGTTCTGGTCATCGCATGGGGGTATTCACTTCTATATGGAAGTCTCTTTTAAACACATATGATGAAATTACAGAAAGTACTTATAAAATGTGGTAAATAACAGCTATACTATGCAGAATTCCAGGAGGCATGGAGGATGACCATATTGAGGATTTTAAAACACTTACATTTTAAGCTAGCCATAACATGGGATGTACATGATATATCTAATAAAATCATATTCTTCTACCTAAAACATGGTAAAGATAAAATATTGTTACCAGCATATTTCATATGACTACTGACTGAGATTCATCTCTATTAAAAACAGATGAATTTTTAAAAACTGATTGTCAGGGAGTGGAGTGCACCATTTGCAATCCTAGCATTAGGAGCCAGAGGCAGAATTATTAGTTTGAGGTCAGCCAGGGTGGTATAGTGAGTTCTAAACTAGCCTGGTAAACAAAAAGGAGGAGAAATTGCTGAGGAAAAAAAAAAAAACAGGAAGACAGGAAAAGCAGAGGAGGTGGAAGGGAAAAAGAATGTTGGGACGATTAAAATTTCACTGACAAAGAGAGCTCTGACATAGAGCTAGGACAGAGACCAGTTGAGGAGAGGCACAGTAGATGGAGAAACAGGTTGATGGGGCTTTACAGGCTCCAAGGAAGCAGCTCTAATTTGTTTCTTATTGCTGGGATAACACACTGATCAAACGTACCTTGGGCAGAAAAGGGCTTAGGCTAGCTTACAGGATATGGCCCATCATCTAGCAAGCCTAGACAGGAGCTCAAGGTAGGAATCTAGAGGCAGTGACTGAAGCAGAGACTGAGACTGGCTCCCCAGGGCCTTCTCAGTTACCTTTCCCTCACATAGCGCATAATCACCAGAGGTAGCAATACCTACAGTGGTTCAGAGGAGGTAGCAATACAGCAATGGCCATTTTTCAGTGGAGGGACCCTTTAAGATAACAAAAGCTAATCAGCTATTCTGCCTAGAATCTCATGGACCAACAGAGCTGCTTAGAAAATACTCAGATGACCTGAGCCTCCTGAAATGCTGACATCCCCTGCCCCCAATCTGTGGAACTGCTTGCAAGTCCTGTAGTGCTCTCTAGGGTTCTAGCTTTCCTCAACTGTCACCCACGGTGGGGTGCATTTTAGTGGTGCAGCTGTCTTTGTGTTATTTCTGCTCCTATAATTAACCCCTCACCCATATTCCTCTAAGCAACCCCAATAAAACTTATTTATTCGCCAAGTTGGACTTTGAGGATACCCTTACTTTGGTCTGCCTTTAATTCTTGATCTGTGGTGAGTAAATATTTGTTGACATCTCTCCAGGAACAGTGTCTCATAATATACCCAAAGACTTTGTCTTTAGCTTGGCACTATTGGGATGGGATGGTAGATGCTTCAATAGGCCCACCATATGACCCAGGTCAGGGTTAAATACCCAGAAACCTCTATATCCTACCATAGACATATTTGTGCATCTGTATTTACCATTGTATCATTCAAAATAGATAGGACCTCTCAAGCTGTCCATCAATAAGAGAAAGGACAATGAAAATGTGATATACATATATAATGGAATTTTATACAACTGTAAGGAATGAAATCATGAAATTTTGAGAAAGACTGATGGATCCACCAAGTATTATTGTAAAGGATACAGAAATTCAGACTCAGAAAGAAAAATTTCACATTTTCTTTTCTAATGTGCATACCCTAGCTTATTATATGTGTGTAAGCATATTATGTACATATAGAGATATAGATATAGAGATAGAGATACACATATATGTGGGCAGAAATGACTGTATATATAGGATATGAAACAAATATGGAGACTGCCAGAGGAGATAAGGATGTATTGAAGAAAGAGGGGTAAAGGAATTTAACATTAATTTATGAAGGAGGCTGGAGTTAGGTTAATACAAGTTTTTTCAGAGGAATGGAAGAGAAGATGGCAGAGAATCAACAAAATAAATTGTGTTTGAAAAATGCTATAGTAAAATCAAATACAGTGTATGTTTGACTAATTTTTAAAAATAAGCAATAAAAACGAATCTCACATGTTAGAAGGCATTCCTGTTAGGTATGGGTTCTGAAAAGATATTGGAAAACTAACCTTATTCTTTTTGCCCAGCCATGAGGTGAACAACTGTGCTCTTCTGGGAATTATGCACCATGGTGTGTTGCTTTATCATGGACCCAAAAGCAAGAATGCCCATAGACTATGGGCAGAAACAGAACAGACCTTTTCTCTTTATAAGTTGACTGGCTTAGGCATTTGTTACAGTAACAGAAAGCTGACCAGTACAGTGGCCAACTCCTATAGTCATTAGTAGTTCACAGCTACTCTAGTTTCTGTGTAAGAAGATGGCCTGTTCAAACTAACCTACACAGTTGAAGCTGGAATCAGGCAACCTGCTTGGACAAATATTAAATGAATTAAACTGGTAATAAGGTCAATACAAGCAAAATGTGTTATGTGCATGTAAGAAAATGTTATAATGAAACACATTGCAATATATAATTATCATATCCTAATATGTGTAATATGCCAGTGGAAGTTTAAGGTCAAATTAATTCTCCAAATGATGCATTCTTCAGCCTAGGTCCAGGAGGGTGACAGTGACACAGTGCAAAGCTTCCTCCTTGATGAGGAGGCAGCATGGCAGAACCTTTGCTACTGCAAGGCACTGAACTTTGGGTGGTGCTTGTCACTACGCTGTCATCTACCAGGTTGACATAGGATAATACCAAAACTCTCACTCAAGCAAATGGAAAATTGATTGCCCATCAACTGGGTTGCATGAGAATGTGGAGAAAGAAGTTTAAAGAGGAAAATGGTTTGTCAGGTTGACCTTGTTTTAATTGAAATGTTTACTCCAGTGGAGCTGTCTGTTAGACACTTGAAAATTATATTTAAAGTTTTTCTATCAGTATCAGGGCTAGAAACCTAAATTCAAACAATTATATTTTACTCGTGTCTTTTGCTACTGCCACAGATCACCCTAGACTGGATAATTTGCAAAGAATAGCAATTAATTTCCCACAGTTCTGGAGTCTCTACTAGTCACTGGCAGCTGGTTGTTCAAGTTCAACCAAACAAATAAGACCCAAAGGTCACCTGCTGTAATCCCCCTGCCTCACCCCGATGCACAAGCAATGAAACTAGCCTTTCTCTTCACAGCAGCCCGCCAGCTGTAGGAAGTGATATGTTCAACAGGCATTAGTCATGGTAATTGCCCCAACTTTCCCAGGGAAGTATGCTGCCCATTCATTACTAGTGTATGAACCTGTGGAAAGTATAGCAGACTTGGGAAGAGATGGAAAAATATGATACAATCACAGTGTCCTTGCAGGGTAAATGAAATAAGAAGACAGGATATGACTACCTGAAAGCCCCGAAGGTCCCTTGAGAGCTGCAGTCAGGATTTTAAAGTCAGATTCATGCCAATGTCCATTTCTCTACAGCTGCATTTAATTGCGTGGGAGTGGGCACAAATTAGGCCCAGGTGGCTCCAGCAGGGCTGTGGTTTCTTCAAGTGATAAGAGGAAATGAGTGGTGAGAGAAACAGGAGCCGTGGAAACAGGGAGGGAAGGCAGTGCACCACCACAGGAATGAAGCCAAGTGAGAGGGAGGACACAAAACGGCTAAGAGGGAGAAAGGGAATGGCCTATGAGGAGAGAGGCCATGGGCTGGGGAGATGAGACATGGAAAACAGTGGGGGTATTACTTAGAAACAATGGATTCTGTCTGTCTTTCTGTCAATCATCTATCTAAAATCTATCTAACATCTATATCTATCTATCATATCTATCATCTATCTATATATTTTTATCTATCAATCAATCGATGTATCTATTTTCATCTCTATCAATTATCTATCGTCTATCATCTATCATCTCTATCTTTCTATCTATCTATCTATCTACCTTTATCTTGGATCAATTAATCGATGTATCTATTTTCATCTCTATCAATTATCTATTTATCTATCATCTATATCTATCTATCTATCTATCTATCTATCTATCTATCATCTATCATCTATATCTATCTATCATCATATCTATCATCTATCTATATATTTTTATCTATCAATCAATTGATGAATCTATTTTCATCTCTATCAATTTTCTATCATCTATCTATCATCTGTCATATCTATCTATCTATATCTATGATCAACTAATCAATGTAACTATTTTCATCTCTATCAATCATCTATTTATCATCTATATCTATTTATCATCTATATCTATCATCTATCTCTCATCTATATCTATTGCCTATTTTTACCTATGTATCAATTGATGTATCTATTTTCATGTCTACCAATTATGTATGTATGTATGCATGTATGTATGTATGTATGTATGTATGTATCTATCTATCTATCTATCTATCTATCTATCTATCTGCAGGATCAAGTCTGCCCTCTGAATCGAGCTACAGTTGACTCTGCACGTGTTTTCCACTCTTGGGAATCCTTCCTCCTCCTAATTTCCTTTTGGTTCATCACCCTGCTGCTTGTTTGCAGGCTTTTCCATTCTTTATAGATTTCTACTTCAAGCTCATAGAAGAGTTTTCTCTACAATGGTCTAGAATAGCATTTGGAGCATCCCTCTTGGGCAGGTGGTGTTGAAAAGTACAATGCAACTTCTAATTTTACAAGTGATAGATACCATGGGACTTTTTCCTCTCTTCAGTGGTTTTCACACACAAACCACTTGTCTCAGAGAGGATTATAAAAGCATCATGACCTAATCCTGAAGCATATAGAAAATATGGGATGGTATTAGAAATCAATTAAAATTATCAATCATACCATGTCAATACCAAGTAGCTAATCTTAATATACCTGTGTGCCTTTTGGATTCTTTCTATAGAAAAACATTTTTATAAGAGGAATCAAAGTATATCTGTCCCAAATGATGTTTTTGCATACTGCATACCAAATATTTCCTCAACTTACTATTTATTAACTGTACATATGACTTTAATGGCTACCTAATATTATTTATTTTGCTCCATATATCTTTTCCACTGCTATGAAAACTTATAAGATAGACTCAAAAATAGAAAAACAGTGTGTGATGATCCTTCAGACATCTGTGACTAGGTCCAGTATTCATCTTCCTGATGTGCTCAATTCTGTTTGTACCTTTCCCCCATGTTGCCAGCAAATCATCCTGAGTGGTATTCATTTAATGGCCAGGTAGTCCTGGTTTATCAGTGAACTACATAGACTGAAGGAATCGACACAAACACGGGAAGACTTAAAACGGTCATGAATGAAACACACGATTCTAGTGGGGAAAGATACTCTAAATGTGCCTCTTATATAACAGAAGTGACATTTGAAAATAGCAGGGAAATGGTTTAATTTAACAGAAAAACTCTACCACCACACACAATTAAGCAATTAATAATCTTGGTATAATTTAGCAATATGAAGTACTGCCAATGTTTTTACTGAAGTCAGTAAATATTTATTATTATAAAACAAAAAGAAAGACAAATACACGAACTGTGAATTCTTGTTATAATGTAACATCAAGAGTATTTATAGGAAGATCGTTTTAACTTTTTTATAAGAAAGTATTTTCTTCACTGTACGTCAGTAGCCAGTGTCATTTTCTTCAACCATTTACTTACCTGTCAACCCCATGTCTGTCACAAAAAAGAAAGCCTATGTGAACTGTGCTGGGTTAAAAGAAAATATTTTAGATTAAAAAAACCAAGCAAACGAGGCTGCTTGCTGTTACTTCATCAGAGGCTCCTGAGTCCTGAGTCCGACTTTCCCCATTGCCACCGGGCTTCCCCGGTGTTGTCAGCGGCTCTCGCGAGGTCCTGGAAACCAATCAAAGTCATTTCAAACCACTGGGAGGATTTTGTAAAACTTACCATTGGAAATAGTCACCTTTCCTATCTCCAGAAGAATTTCAAGTTAAGCAAGCTGACCAGCTGGAAATGATGTCACAGCTGGGCATGCTTCACGTAAGTGTGAACCTGGGAGTGTGAGGACTCGTAATGACTGAAGTGTTCAGGAAATGCTATTTAGAAGGCATCTTGGACAGACATTCACAAAACAGAGATGCTACAGAGGCATCAAAGCCATTCCTTCTATTTATCCAAGCTCTATTAGCTGATTTCTCTAATAAAAGTGAGGACCAAGGAAGAGTGGAAACACAGCTTTCCGATCACAAGTGTTCATGCTGAGATCATTGAAGTGGGAAGTAATTTGATTTTAATGCTGTGCGTAACACTTAGCACCCTGCTTAACTAAAGGAAGAAAATCACTCATTTTTCATCTTCTTCCTTAACTGACACGTAGTGTGATCTATCTATTGTTACTGAACTTAATACAAAGAGCATATAATGTTGTCACTTTTATTCATATTTCTATTCCTTTACAGAACGACGTTCCAAATAATCTGCTCAAGCAATAAGGGCACATGGGTAATAACAAAAGTGAGCCAATAAAAGAGTTTTTTATTTATAGTTTCTAATTATAATTCAATCCGTAGTGTGACAAAAAGATCAAATTAAATAACAATTAGTACATGTCTCTACGAAAGAGAGATTCTAGTGAAATCACAGAAAATATATGCATAACTTATAGATACTATTTTGCTAATACAGTCTTGAAAAATTAATTATTAGCATCATAAATTATCCTCAGTAGGCTAAAGGAGAGAGAAAAAAAAGACACCCTGACGACTCAATTTACAGATATATAGTCCCCTAGAAACCTATCTTTAATTTTGAAATAGTCCTTTGAACTGTATATAAATATGTACTCTTTCCTAAGGGCACTGTGTCTGCCGCATTAGAGCTCAGCTCTGCAGAGCATCTGTTTGCAAATATGAGTCTCGTCTCTCTATAGCCACAGAATCATTAACTTTAGTTCATAAAGGACCACAAAACATAGAGGCATCTGGATAGAGGCTCCCATCCTTCTCCTCTCTTTTCCTTGTGAACTGGACCAAACACCAACATCCTCAGCAAGTAAAAAATTAAGTAAATTTTTTTCAATACCCGTGCAAATGTACTGCTTACCCGTGATGTTGACAGCATCAGATTTTTATTTCATTACTCTGTTGCATGACACAATGCGCACAAGCATCAGAAATGTTCTTTTTAATAAGAGGGGAGAACTCGAGAGAGGCATTCGCATGAATCTTTACCACAGACCTCTATAAATAAGCACAGCATCAACAAAGCTTTACACAAACTCAAGGCTGAACATATTATCTACTCCTGAATGTCCAGTAACATTCATGTAAAGGTAAGGAAAGCAAAATAAAGAAACAACAGAAGCAAAATATTCTACAGACTACCACTTGAAAATAACAAAACCCACACTTTCCAACAATGCATTAGGTGATGTGGTGTAGCTTAAGGAGAAGTATGTTCCCAGTGCCCGTCGGAGGACAGAAACTGTGGTCCTTAATTATGCTCGTTTTCCCACTTGGGTTAATGATCTCCTAAAAGAAACAGAAAAGGAAAAAGAAGTAACAATTGATTGATTGCTGATATCTTCTGTTCATTTAGGTCACTGTCTTAAAATTCATTAAGAATACAAATAAGAGCAGTTTGAAGCATCTGTTCGTCTTTTCATCCAATACGATGCACTATTACTAACCGAGTGTAGCAGCAAATAAAGCAGAGCATTGTCCTTGCCCTCACTGGGTTTAAATTTTAGTGAGACCTTCTCAGGCAGAAATGTCAGGCCAACAGCATTTTAACTCAGGTAAGCCAGTGGATGCTCAGTGTAAGGATGACATGGTGTCTTTAAAACTGAATTTATTTGACTCATCACCTTGACCTAATAATTAAATGAAATATACTTGCAGATGCAAACATCTAAATGTCTTTCTGCTTAGATTATTTTCTTCAGATACGTGTTACCACACAATTTAATTTAACATGTCTAAATCATTCAGGGGCTGCTCTCACCTTCTACATACCCGACAAAGACCCAGATCCAGCCTCACCCTGCTAACTTCCTCACATCTCTTTCAAGCTGAAAATCTCTACTGAGCCTCTGCATTTCACCCCCACCTCTGTTCTAGTTTCTGTTAATAGAAGGATACAGTTGAAAAAGTTCTGTTTGAGGCAGTGTCTGTGCTCATAGGAAGAGTAAATGTTCATGGTCTGTATACACAGCTGTCATGTCACTGTGGGCATGCACATCTGGTTAGTCAGGGATATCAATGGGGATATTGGTAGTAGCAGAAGAGAGTGAGGGGGTCAGTGACAGGCAGGGATATGTAAGTATCTGCAAGAAGAAACCACTTGCCTACAAAGAGCAGATATGATTTCAACTACATTTAAGTGAGTGTTTATTAGCTTTTGTGCAGTACTAAGAAAGAATATCTCCTAGTTTCTATATAGATGAGATATATTGACAGACATATGAACATGTGTTGGCTGGCCACTGAGGCTAAGAATTGCAGTGTATATGATAGGCTTGACAAAAGAGAGTGCTAAGTGTAATCCTTACTGTAAATTTCTTATGTGAGAATAATGTTGGCATGCTAGTTAGACAATAACTGGTACAGTGAGTAAAAAAACCCCAGCACAATCAGATACATATACATGGTTTCTCACTATAAGCATCAATCTTGCCCTTTGTAAATTACATTGTCTTCTATGTGGAACATGTACTTTTAATTTCTCAACCTTCCTTATAGATGCCAAGGAAGAACATAGGGCTGGGTATCCACTGCACTCATTACTATGTGAAGAAGTCAAGGATTCTTAATAGTATAAGTTTATTATGATCTATAAACCTTTGTGTAGATCACTAGTCATGTGATAACAAACCCCAGTCCAAACTTTCAGTTGAAATAGAAAATGAGAAAAGAATACAGGAAGAAGAAAAGATATTATACACAGAATAAAAAGGAAGGATGCTGTTTGTTCAATTTTGAGAGTTGAAGTAAATTGCAAAAGCCCCAATCCAAGTCACCCAGATGGGGCATGATTGCTGTTGTCCTAGAAAATAAAATATTAACTATTCATGTCATCTCATTTATGAGCTAGAAATATTTGTTGTTGATATTTAATTTCCCCCCTTAAAGTTTCTTTCATGAAAAATGTGTCAAATTTTTCAGCTAAAAATTATTTTCAGTGAAAAAATTCCAGGAGAGGGACTTTTTAGGCATGTTTAATCAACATCCTGTAGATATTTCCCTTATTCTGACTACATGAAAAACAAGCAAATGGAAACACCAAGAAAAACAAAAGCCACTTCCAAGTATGCTAACAATGTCACCCCATCTCTCCTCAAAGCTCAAAGCTTAGCACCTCCTTCTGTGTCAGCAACCACTATCCATGATCTACTCTTAAAGAGTATGCACCACAAGACACTGGCATGGGAGAAAAAGTTGAACTTCACCCCCTCAATGAGAAACGGTGGAAATAAGAATCTGACTCAGGGTTCCTTCTGGGTGAGTATCATCAGAGATAGTGATGACCCAATGCTCAATCAATAGAGAAAAATACCTTTTATGCTCACAGAGACTTCTTTCTCTTGTAAAGAAGCAAAGATTTCTCTCTGCACAGTGTCCATTTCTCTTATGTGTTCCTCAATAGGGGTGATCACTTCACTGGGGACAAACCTCAAGGTACCGATGTCACCAAACACCTAAAGGGTATTGAAAAGATGAATAAGCAATTCAATAGAATGGTAGAGGGTACTATCTATTTTTTCCCATTATCCCCTGGAGGAAGGGAAGCTGGATCTTGGAAACCCCTAAATGGACACTGTTGTCCTAACCAAAAGCTTATGGATTAGATTTCATAGTCCAGTACATTTCTAACCTTTGCAACAATTTTATAATGGTCCTACAAAGAATACAGCAAAACAGGAAACAATGCAGTGTAGATATAAAGAGTGAATTTTCTAATCTTCTGAAACCAAAACTGTATACATCAAAAACACAAACAGTCTTGAGGGCTAGGGAATTAGCTCAATGGTTAAGAGTACTTTTTCTTGCAGAAAACCCAAGTTGTGTTTCAAGTACCCACATATAATGATGAATATAGTTTGAGGAGATCTGATTCCTTCTTCTGGTACTCATGGGCATTACATGCATACAGTAAACACACACACACACACACACATTCCTCTAAGGAACAGTGATTAATATTCATGTGGGAGAGAAGTTGTCCTTGGAGATATTTTTGTAGACACAAGACTGACTGATCCTTCAACATAACTCCCATATACACAGCTTGAATATATTCCTTGACTGTCTATCATAATCACCAAGGTCCCTGACTTCATGTATATCCTGCATTTTGAGTGTATCTTGTACTTCCAAGCATTGTTCTGAAGGCTTATATTCCCCCAAAGTTGACCACTTTATGAAAACCTGGTCCATTGCAGCAAGGCAGGGAGCCACAACTATAGATCAACTTGGTAAATTAAATGAACTACTCTGGATAGCAATGAGGACATCTGTTTATCAGACAAGCTCTTCTTTGGTAGCAGGAACGATTTTCTCTTTCTAGAATAACTCTTCCATCCTCTAATGAGCTCATGAATCATGCAGCTAGCCAGTAATTATGCCTCTTTCCAGGGTAGGCGAATGGGAGGAAGGGTGATTGAAATTCCTGGAAGAGGAGTCTTACTTCTTAGAGTGACTTAGGAAGGAGAAAAGATGGGATGACGTAGCACACAGGGAAAATATTGTCAGCCAGAACAGATTAAAAAGAGAAGGGGTTTGACTTTGGCATCCAGATTCAGCTAATCCATCAAGCAGCTACAGCAGTTCCACTTTTATTTAACTTAATAAATTCTTTCATGACTAAGGAGACATAGATTGGATATTTGGCCCTTTCCCTGATTTTCCTGTTTTATGTAATCTTTCTTGCTCAGCCCCACTCACTGTGTAAGTGACCTACAGCTACCTGAAATTAAACCCTTTCCCTTCACTGTCTACCAACCTTATTTTTTTAATTTATCTATTTATTTATTTATTTATTTATTTATTTATTTATTTATTTATTTATTTGATTGGTCAATTGGTTGGTTTTTCGAAACGTGGGTGGTTTCTCTGTGTAGTGCTGGTTGTCCTAGAACTTACTTTTTAGACCAAGCTAATCTTGAACTCAGAGATTCACTTGCCTCTGCCTCCCAAGTGCCAGGATCAAAGGCGTGTGCCACCACTGCCTGGCACCTGTGATTTTTCTTATCCTGTGGTATAAGTCACAGCTCTCACCTCACAGAGAGTAAAGGACAGTTTCCTTTTAGTTACATGTGCGTATGTGTGTGATGTGCATGTGTGTCTGCCTCTAATCCCAGCACTTGCTAGACAAAGATAGGTGCTCCCTGGAACAAGGTGACTAGGTAAACTAGCTAAATTGGCAAGCTTTGGGCTCAAGTGAGAGACCCTGCTTCAGTACTAGAGCAGACACTTCACTTTTACACTGGTCTCCAAATACATGTGCCCACACACATGGTGGTCACAGCATTAGGAAGGATGGAAGAAAGTGATAGTGGTAGTGATATTATTTGCTGCAGGTTTAAGAACCCTGGCTCCTATCTGGATAATTCCTACTTGGGGTCCTAGACCACCAACTGTAGATTTTGAGTTATCCACATTCTTCTAATTGGCTCTGACAATTACAGATGCTCTGATAGCCCTTGTTAAGGCTGCTAGGTAAAGTACCAAAACACAATTGTATAAAGTGCTGGTCATGCACACGGGAGGTACTGGCTGCCAAGTTTAAGGAAGAGAGAATAAAAATGTAACTAGCCAGGATCACACCTGCTAAAGAAACATTTTGGTGTCATTTCAGGACTGGCTCAGCCTAAGGACACTTTGTTTCCCATTAAGTGCAATGTGACCACAGAGAGATCTTAGTCTGCTTTTTAATTTGTATCGTTTCTACCACTATTTTTTTTTTGTTTGTTTGTTTGTTTTTCGAGACAGGGTTTCTCTGTATAGCCCTGGCTGTCCTGGCACTCACTCTGTAGACCAGGCTGGCCTCGAACTCAGAAATCCGCCTGCTACCACTATTTATTTCACTCAAATGTCCTGGTCAAAAAGATGTTACGAATGCTATAGTTACATGCATTCCTTAATGGATTCTGTAGACTGATAGGAAAAAAATGTCTCCGGAAAACCAAACACATTATACATAACACTTTAAAAATTAGGAGAAAAAGAAAAACAAAAAACAAAAAACAAAAAGGCAAGCTCCATCAAATTAGGGAGCACCTTTCAAAGGCAAAATGGGGTGGGCCACCGTGGGGTGTAATACCATGATAGTTTGTATTTCAAACAGTGTAATCTGAGTGACTTACAGAAAGTATAGTTTCTGTGGTTGTATAAAAAACAAAACCAAACAAACCACCAAGAAGACCAAAATGCTGGGTGGCTATTTCCTTCTCTGCAGTTTTGGTTATATGTGTGCTCAGATTTCTGCTAGACAGGTATGCATATAGGTGCATATACATCATGCACATGAACATCTGTGAATTTGACCCAGTAAATCTATGTTCAGGATACACCTTTTCAAAATAATGTGGGTCACTAGTGAAAATAACAATGAACAGTTCCCTAAATTCTACTCACCCATAAAAGTAACAGCCGCAAAATATTTCAGAATTAACTTTTCCAGAGGAAATCTTATTCTGATCTACAGTGTGACTGAAGCTACAGCCTCATGAGCACTGGACTTAGGATTCTGCAGTCTGGTGTTAATGCTTATGATTGTGAACTAACAAAATCCAGTCGCAGGTACGGCCTCAGGACCACCAGGCAGTGTCGGAGGGCTCTTGCAAACACACAGAGCTGTTGTTCAATGGGGACAGCATGACAGTCCACTCCATCTAAGCTCCGTCTGTCTTTTGCTCAAAGCAGGACGGGTCCTCCTTGGTAGAAAGAAGTGTCTGCATGTCTTAAGGACTTACTTACTAAGCAGTCTTTTTGGAGGGAGTTAGCTAAGTGCTTGCTGGTAGGAGTAGGCATATCCCCAAATCTGAACTGGAAAAAATGAAGTTGGCATTATTTATAATGGAGTTCTTGGGATGGATTATTTCAAAAATGCCTAAAACATGTGATACTGATAAAGCTTCAAAAGACATTATAATCATAGGCAAGAACAAAGAATTAAATTCAGCACATGAATTTCAATTTCATTTTTCTACTGAATATGGGACTTCAGTATTCCCAAACCCAGTTCACTGTCTATAGGAAAATGGTAGTGTTTGGAGGCCCAGGTAAATTACAGATGGCTCTACAAGCCGGAAATCAGCAGGTATTTGCTGCTCAGTAGTTCAAAGAGTCTGTTCAGATTAGGCTAAATAATGAATCTGCAAATCTGGAAATAATCTGGCGCTCTCTGTGTTACAAGTGGAATCGCTAATTCAGAAGAAGAAAGCTTGCATTGTGATGAAGTAGAGCACTCAAGTGACCCAGCAAAGGACATACCTTTGCCCCTCACTCACTGAGGTGGGCAGAGGTGCCTATTGTTAGAGGTGCCTGGACCAACCATCACAGCTGAAAAAATTAAAAGCCACAGTCCTTTCATTTTTTGCAAGACTACACTCTCCTTGGTTGGGAAATATTCAAGGTTCTTAAGATTAAATATCTGAATATTGCTTCTGAAGGAGCAGCTGTCACTTTAAATTGAAAGTCTAGTTTGTTTACTGGCTGTATTTAAATCCTTTAGAAAATGACACAAAATAGCAATAAAATCATTGTAAGTATTCTACAGGGGAATATAAATGCCCCTTGGTTACACTGTACATATCTTTATACATAATTCTAGTTTATTTTCCTCGTGATTATGTTAAATATGTAAAAAGCCTTTTCTCATAAAGGTAAAAGCGCTAGATGCTTCCATGTTGTAATTCAGCATTAGTGTCAAGATTGCTTCAGAAAATAAGCCACTGTGACTATTTCATTCCTTTTAAGTGTCACTCGGCATACTGGATGTGATTTTGCGCATAAAATAAACTTATATGATTTTATATCACTGTTTGGGAACCGTACGTAATGCTAAGTATAATTCAGAAGATACGCTCATAAAGCCAAGTGAGGCAAAGCAACTGAGAATTTTTTTCTTCATGGAAGGCTTTTTATGTGGTCTTATATTGTCATTAAATAATTATTTCAGACAATTACAGAAAAATCTGTCCTGTCAGGGAAGAGCAAGGAACTAATATTTATTAATCCTTAAAGAGAAATGATATGTCTGTAGCTAGTTCTGAGTTTAATATTGGCACAATTGCAAAATGCATAAAAATCTTGGGTAATACTTTTACATACAAACATAAGAAGATAGAATTTTATTTGGGGCTGGCTTTTTGCCTTTACTCAGAAGTGCATTTTTTGATCCTTCAAGAAGTTTGTATCAGGCAACCTTGTCAAGTGGAGGAAGATAAAAACTGTACATTCTGAAAATGCTCATTTTTAAACAGTTAACTTCTTATTTCTGAATTTCAAGCTTACTTATAATATTACAAAGATTTCTCTAGTAGTTTAATAAATTAAGATTGGTAATTTAATAGAAGTGTAAACTTTTTTCCTTTTGTTATCCTGAATATTTTTTTCAAGATCCAGTCCAGTGTGGGGAAAAATAAACAGATTTTTAAAAGAATGTGCTTTAATCAACTTGAAACATTTAATATTTTTAAATTGTGTAATACAGATTTAGTTTCTCACCTGTATAGTGTTTATTATTAACATTTAACCCCATATTTTAATTCTCATATTAAGGCTACTTTTGGACTATTTCACAACTGTCTTAGTATGTCTGTTAAAATAATTCTTAGGACTTAGAATCCAGGTAAGTTTTCCTTTTCAATATAATAAGCATACATCTGTATTTTTGGTAGACATGAATAAAACAATAGAACAATTATTTACTGTAGATTTTATAATTTTGGAAGCCTTGGAAACTCAAAAAATCTAATATTGTGCTTATTATGCAGTAAGTATTATTTTTTTTACTAAGTTTGAATTATTTTTCTTATGTGCATAAATTAAAAGTGTAGAATTTATAAGTTACAGGAATTTCTGAAGGCTGATTGCCCAAATATACGAATACCAACAAAACAGAGGACACAATATAGGATTGGGCAATACCAGCTATTTATGAAAAATCGGCCACGTATTAAAAGTCATTCTAGACACTTGTCTAGTCATTCTAGACAAGTCCAAGTTTATACACAGTCAACAGAATCAAACGAATCTTCATGCTTTGCTAAGGAAAGTGCGCATAGCTGTAGTAAGGACAACCTGGCCCCCAGAAGTACTTTCACCTGATAATTGAAACAGCTTTTTAAAATCAATGACTGCAGCACTTAAAAGGTGTGTGCAGGCTAAGGGGTGCCTTTACGTCTCGCACAAAAATAAACCTGTATCATTTTCCCAGTGTTACCAACACATATAAAAAATACACCAGAAAGGGTGAGCGAAGTCTGAAGTGAAGGCTGTCTTGGCATCTTGTGGAAGACAAGGCAAGAATAGCAAGTTATCCCAACTCAATTACTGGGGAGAAACAGAAGCACTATTTTGATAGGTATATGCAGGTAGCATGTTTCCCACGTACTACTCTGAGGAGCGTTAAATTCATATTTATCTAAATAATGGGTAAAATATCTCAAGAGAAACATTATATTCTAATACCCACCTGATAACTGAATTCTATTTAGTTCTTATAGTCTATTCTTTAATATCTTGATCATAGGATGCTTAAGTTTTAGAACCGAATGACACTTTACAGCTTATTTAAAGAAGATAATCTGTCTTCGTGAAAGGAAAAAGCAAAAACACATTAAGGACCTTATTTAAAAAAAAAAATCAATAGACATTGCAATTATTAAGTTTGAATATGAAAGCCAGCAATACAGGATATTAGTACAGTTGACATTCGTAGCAACATATTATTCAAAGCCACTACCATCTGCTACCAAGGTTTTCTTTCTGCCTGTTTTGTCAGTATTGTCGCGAAAGCACAAGATGCTCAAAAGACACGCTGTGCCTTCCTGTACAGGTGTTGAACACAAAAGGTCAAAGGCTCGAAATTTGAGGGGTGGAAAATTCTTCTTTCTTCTACTTTTGTTTGAGTTTATTGTAATATAATAATCTTCAGGGCCACCTAAAGCTATGCAGAATAGGAAACGCAAGAGCAGCCCCCCCACCCCCATTTTCCCTAGCAATGTCTTTCAACAAAAGAAGCTAATGGGGCAATTTTCTTCCTGAAAATGCAAAATGCCAACCATTTTCTTCAGCTTCAGGAATGTTGTCTACAGGCCCCCGCATTCCTGAATTTTCTTAGTGATTCCTTCTCCCCATTAAAACCATTTCCACCTCTCTGTCATGCAAGCCCCCACCCCACCCCACCCCTGCTCTCTCTCTCTCTCTCTCTCTCTCTCTCTCTCAGGGTGGGGGATATTTGTAGAACATAGACATGAAAAATGACAAATACTCTGGTTTATCATATCTGGAAGAAATTAAAGTAATATCATTCAAAAAGAAAAACTGATGATCTGGGACCTTCATGCTATAGTCATTGCATTCAAAGACAGACTTCCTTCAGGCCTTCAGTCCAGGCCTCCCCTCCGCTGCCTGCTCCGGTGCTCTCTGTACATGGCTCTTTGCACTGTGGGCCCTGGGTTTCCTGCTCATCAAAACACCCACAGCTGAGTAAAACCCATCTAATCATAAAATTGAGTCTGGCTTTTCTTCCCTCTTTCCTTCTCCTGCTGTTTTCTATCAGCAGAATGCTAATGCTAATTGGTTAATCTGTTATTTAGGCAAGTATTAATATTCTCATTTTGCAGGCAAGGAATCAGGCTTCCTGCTGCGTATCCCCTGGCCCTGGGTAAGGAGCTCTTCAGATGGGAGATTCAAAGTAGGTGAGGTTGGCCTCTGGAGACCCAAGCTGCTTGCCGGAAGCCTCCAGGAGGGCTGAGCTGGGCCTCCTTAGATCGCCGAGTTCCTGGCTCCCAGTTCTCCACTCAGACCACCAGGCGACACCGCCTCTAATGACAAAAATCCATTTTCCCATTCCACCCCAACCAATGCTCCGAGGACTTTCTTAATTGCGACTGCTACCCTGGGAACAGGAAGCTTATTTGTAACTTGATGAATCTCCACCAGGCTCGCCTGGGTTTCTAGGTTTTGCGGAACTAAAAAACTTTACAGTAACTTTGTGCTGACTGTATCTGAAGATCACACTACTTCTGGAACAAAGAGATGAAACGTTACTCAGTAGAAACCTGGTAAAATACACCTAGTCCAGAGAGGCTGATAAAAATAGGATAGTGAGAAGATGTACAAAGCAAAGCACACAGGACAGCCAAAGACTGTCGTTCTAGTGCACACGGCAGGGGTGGGGCTTGGGGTGGGGGAGCTACAAACAAGTTTTCAATAGAAAGTCCATATCTGACCTCTTTTGTACAAAAAATGTTCTTTTCAAAAAGTGTATCTTCTCAAATAAATAGACTTGAAGATAACTGTTTCCACGCCAAGAAGCTAAGGTTTAATTGGGAATTTTTTATAAGTGGGAAAAGATTCAGATCTGGCTTGTACTTCTTATCAGATTTAGGAAAGGCTTAGAGTCTCACGACTACACAAATAATAGCTTTGTCAATACAAAGGGGACCTGGGGCACTGGAGACCCTCCTTCAAAAATCCACCATAAAATTTTAAAGGGTAAAGTTCAAGTTGCAAGGGGCAGGGGGAGACCAAATTTCATCTCTTTTCATTTTGAACTAAGTATCATGACTGGTTTGTAAATGAATTAGTCTTAGACTCTGTGGACTGATTCTTTCATTATATAGAATATCTGACCAGAGTATGGCCTAAATTTACCCACATCTATAAGTAGGTCTACATCTTATAATGGCTCAGGCTTCCCAAAGGGCTACAGTGATAAGGACTCCACAGAACGGTAAGCCCATAAGAAGCACAGTTTAGAATTTAGATTCAATAAAACTTGATTCTTATATATACATATGTGTATATATGCATTTGTATGTGTATATATGTGTATATTCACATATGACTTCAGTATCTAACACAAAGACCACAACTCAGAACATGTCTCTGGCTGTTTAGAAACCACCACTTTAAAAGCTTCAGAGACTTTTCCTAAGCCTGGACTGTAATCTACCTACCTGTTTGCTGATATTTGAAATTTCTTTATATTTTTAAAAACATGAATTCTGTTCCTTGTTGTGACTCCAAAAGACCGGGTTCAAATCTCTTTCAATTTCAGGCTTTATAGCCCTCGAACTCAATAGCAGAGCTAACAGGGCTGCAGCTGTAGGGTAGTGCATTTCTGGAAAGGATAGAAGATGGAAAAGAAAGTAAGAGAGATGGGAAGGGAGAGAGAGAAGAGGTAGGGAGGGAAAGAGAGGAGGAAATGAATGAAGGAGGAGGAAGGGAGGGGAAGAGAGTGAGAAAGTGAGAGGAAGGAGGGAGAAAGGAAAGGAGGAAGAGAGGGAAGGAGGGAGGGAGGGAGGGAGAGAAGGAGGGAGGGAGGGAGACAGGGAGGGAAACAGGGAGGGAGACAGGGAGGGAAGAGTTCATAATAGGCAGCACAGCATTCCTGTGAGGTCAGAAGAGAGATAAAAAGACTGGCAAAGCTGTGAAGAGCTGGTCAGACATTGCAGGAAAGTGTGCCTACTCCTCAGTTAGCGCCAGGGTTCTATTACCTAGAGCTCCCAAACTCTTCCTGGGCATCACGCAAAAGATACACGATGAAATCCAATGCTCATTGACAGCATCAGAGAACACACAAGGAGGAGAGATGTTTCTTGGTGGAAAGAATGGCAGAGGACACAGATGAAGGAAAGCCTGACTGGGTAGATCAGGTGCACACAGGAGAGAGGGCAGGACCCAGTACCCATTCTGTGACCTGAATAAACAATGGGGGAAGGGGCTCTCTTTGCTGGGGTTTCATTTGTGCAAATGAACTCACTTGTGTGCCCACCACTTCTCTTTGTATTGGGCAGGCGATGGAAGAAAAAGAAGAGCCCAGATGGCTCTAGTGGCCACCACCCAGTCCTTCTTGAAGCTTGCTTAGTTTGTTTTTAGTGTAATATTATCAATATCTGTAGGGATGCTTACAAGGGTGAATGCATTTAATTGTACAAGATCCGTAATACTTTGCGATCCTTATTGTACCGTTTGAAACTGAGCTAAAAAGTACTTTGCAGATGTTATCTCATTAATCTACGCCAAATCCCCGTGAGCCAGGTAACGTAAGTATGCATAACCCAGTTTTACAGATCAGGAAATAGGCAGCGTAGTGAGAAATGACTAAGCCAAGGTTATGGAGCGAAAGAATGAGAGAGGGGGAACAGAGGACCCTGGTGGCAGCTGTGCTCAGGGGACCAGGACACCTCCCACCTGGCTCTCCAGCCAGGTGATAGAAGTATAACACTGTAGAGCAGAAAAATCTACCTTTGCTCCCCACCCCACCCCCAGTTCATACCACTTCAGTGCCGTAGCAAGCGCATATTTAAATACACTTCTGCAAATTTAAAAAGTGAAGTCACACCAGTTCATAATGCTTTTTTTAAAAAAGATTTCTACAGTAATGTCTCAGATGCCGAGACAGATCATGCAGGAGAAGAGGAGCTGAGAGCTGAGGACCAGCCTCTAAAGATCACATTGGACACATCGGATCCAGTGGGTACCAGCTCAGCTGCTGCCGTACTGAAATTCACTCATGACCTCCTCTTCTGTCGTGGCCAGGGAGGGAAGAGGGCTGGCTTCCTGAAGAACTTTGCTGGGCTTCCCTCCAAGTGTGCCTATGAGGTTCCTCAAGTACATATTTTACTCCATCCTATCTGTAAGATTGGGATTTGAACAATTTGAAATTTCTTCCAAGACACAGTGATAGGTTTTTACTTTTCTTGTTTGTTTGATTTTTTTTTCCCCCATCGGTTTTAAAGCAAATAGAGTCTTGGTCAGATTCAAAGGTGTGGGACAGACAGATTCAGCGATGTGCAGGCAGGCTGTGTGGCTGCAGGCTTTTCCTCTCTTGCCTTCATTTCCATCCCGATGATGTCTCCCCAGACTCCCCTTAAAGGTGATACCTATGTGAATGCAGTGAACCCCAGAATGGAAATCACTGTACATTTGGATTCTACGAATCTGGCGTAACATGAGTTCTTAAATTCAAAATCAGTCTTCTGAAAAATTAACATATTTTCAGGAGAAAACATGACCTTGAACTCATTCCCCAGTAACGTTTTCAAAAATATTCCTCAAGATTTAGAGATGGGGTGCTTTCCTGGATTTTTATGATTTTCCTTCGGAGAGTAATGAAACACCAGTACTACTTTCCTTGTGTGTGGATTCATTTGAGTGAAGGACGGCACATCTGAAGTACGGACTCACAGAGCTCTTCCACCAGCCTACTGATGTTTGTAAGTATTACCTAACTAAATCTGCTGCAGGTAGAATTCGAATTACTCCCTTATTTTTCCTGGAAGGTCTCCCCTAATGGGGTTATAAACAGAAACTTTCATTATCTTTATGCTGTGTCCTTGTGTAGGCAAAGACTAAGATGCATCTTTAAGCCTGTTACAGTATTACAAATACTAGTTAGCATCTATGTGCCCGGTGATGCCGATGTGTTTGACATCAGGTTTAAGTTCACACATTTAAGCATGTATAAATGAACTATAGCATGAGTATATATATATATAATGTTAATGAACTATAACATACAGAGCATTTGCCTTCAGGTATTTCTGTAGTAATACGTACCTCAATGATGGCGCCATCCGGGAGCCTGAGGAAATGGCGATACAACTCCTGAAGCCCATTGGGATAAACAGTATGTACTGATATGTGGGAAGTAACCCCTCTTGGACCAACTGCAGACTCAAAACTTTCATCCTGATGGTGGGGGTCACCGCTGGAGACCTTGGACTCGGTGTCATGGCTTTGGCAGATGTAATCGTGCACTGCCACCTAGTGAGACCCCCCCAATTTCCCCATACCCAGAGGGGGAAAAAAACAAAAAAGGTAATTAAGATTTGTCAGGAACAAAGTCAATTTTCCACGAATTTACAACAAATCTGAAATTCTGCTGTCTGCAGTGCCTGCACCCCGTTCCATGTGCCATGCGCGTTTTCCTGACATATATCTAAATAGCGAAGACAGACAAATCCCTGGTGTGTGCTCCAAAAAGTTAATTCTACACAGATGAAGCTGTAATTGGCTTCCATATTAACCCAAGGAAGGAAGATCAAGCAGGCTGGGAGAATGACAGTGTAGATTGGAAAACAAAAAATGTTTACAAATGATTTTAAGAATAGGCATGTTTGCTTTCTCACTGGAAAGGAAGGCTTTTTCTTTCCACTTGTTTGTGCTGCAATGTCTATGTGTCAGACCTCTCAGACCACTAAATCAATGGGCCAACAATAGTCCACAGACATCGCCTGCAGTACACAGGGCAGCTTTTGTTTGGGGTACGCACTGACTACTAAGTTTCTTCCTGATAATCCTGGAACTTTGGATGTATTGGATTTTATTTTTAATAAGGCTCCTCAGGTGACAATTTCACACACCCTATGTATTAGAGTAGAGGTAAATTAATTTAATTAAATTATAATGCAGTTGAAAAGATGTACCTGTATTGACTGTTTAGAATATTGCCAATGAAAATTTGACTTTGCCACCTTAAAACTTGTTTGTGGCAATAAAACTTCTGGTTTCTTATTCTGTTTCTTTTGCTTTGTTTTGTTTTGTTTTGTTTTGTTTGTCTTTCTCTTCAATTCCCGAGCTATACTGACATATATATATGTCTCTATAATTCCTCATTTTAGTATTCCAAGATTTCCATGATTTTAGAACTTAGTAGAGTTTTCTATGGATCCTTTCTGCACTAGCTTTTTTTTTTATTATTATTATTTGCAGACAGAAAATATTCACCTAGTGACCCACAAAGCCCATTTCAAATACAAAGCAAATGCTAAATCCTCTTAAACAACTCTTTAAGAGTACTGCAAATATCCAAGAACATGAATATAAAAGAAAATTCTGCCCAAAGACTAGTTAATGCAAGTCTGACACTGACAATGAACTTGTAAAATTTTAACCAGTGAGAAATATTTTTCCTTGAGGGCAGAAAAGGTATAATTAAAATATGGATGGGCAGAAGACGAAGTCATAAATTTTGTGAAAGTATTTGAAGGACTGAGAAGACAAGGATCTTAAGGGATTAAAAACAGTGGTTCTGAGTCAATATAAGAAATGCTTAAGAAACCCAGTGTTGCAGGGTTTTGCAGGAACATACACATATGCTAACTTTACAAAGTTTGACTACTATGATAAGTACATACAAAGAAGTTTTCTTCCAGATAAATCCCAAGTTTTCTTTCTTTTATAAGCAATGAATGTAATTGTCTATGGAAAGGGTGAAGAAAATGTGCTATACAGACTACATGAAATAATATGAAGCTATGAAATGGTAAAAATCCTGTTTTTCTTTTTTCTTTTCTTTTCTTTTTTCTTTTCTTCCCTTCCCTTCCCTTCCCTTCCCTTCCCTTCCCTTCCCTTCCCTTCCCTTCCCTTCCCTTCCCTTCCCTTCCCTTCCCTTTCCCTTTTTCCCTTTTCCCTTTTCCCTTTTCCCTTTCCCTTTCCCTTTCCCTTTCCCTTTCCCTTTCCCTTTCCCTTTCCCTTTCCCTTTCCCTTTCCCTTTCCCTTTCCCTTTCCCTTTCCCTTTCCCTTTCCCTTCCCTTCCTTTCTTTCTTTCTTTCTTTTATCAACATGGACCATGGAAAACATTAAATGAGATGAGCCAGCACAGAGAAAGCATGGTCACTCTGATTCACGGCATCTAATAAAGGCTGACTGACATCGTAGCTGTAGAGGGGAGGCTCCTGGTCGCCAGATGAGCTGAAAGAGAACATCTGATGAGCAGGTGAAGAGTTAGCTGGGATGCTAGTGACAATTGGTGCCCAGTAGGGTGAAACTAGATTTAATATGATGATTATCTCAAACTAGGGAAAAAGATAAGTGTTTGAAATGGCTCTTCAACTAAGTACCTTGATTTGACAATTACAATATATATATATATATATATATATATATATATATATATATATATATATATATAAACATTAGGTGATGTGTGTTCATCAACATGTGTGGTTATTATGCTTCTATTACAAATTCCAACGAATCAGTCTTGGTGGAATTGTCTTGGGTGCAGACACTGTGTGGGTGCTTCCAGCCCTGGCCTGGTCCTGATAAAGACACCGAGAGACAAAAGTACACAGGAAAGGGTTCTGTGATGTTATCATAGGAAGATGGGAGGCCAGAGGACATCAGGTGTGGTAAAGACTCCAGAAACTGAGTTAAGACAGCTTGAATGTCAGCCATAAACAGACTGCACTGACAGAAGTAAAACCAAGTGCAATGGGCTTTCACCTTAGAGGGCATGATGCTAAGACACTTAGCCAAGAAAAAAGAGAGAAGAAAGTCTTATTAACCACAGCAGGTAAAAAGATTAAAATCCTTTGCCAACAAAGGAAGTCTGAAAATTGGAAAGCCTTTGCATACATACATACATACATTCTCATGTATTCATATAGAAATCATGTTACTGAGCATGTCTAGTTTAAGAACACCATTTAAGAAAGAAAGATGGTAGACATATTTATGGGCATGCTTAACTCAAAGTCATGGACCACAAATTTAAAAAGCCAAAGTGCTGAACAGGGATGTATCGAAACATGTTCAGCCTGAGCCATAAGTTGTGTCTCACTACAGGGATTAATTGTAAAGGTGTCTACCCCACCTGGTGGTAACCAAGGTTGCGGATCATAAAGCTGAACAAATTAACTACCTTGTGGTAAAATCACAAAAGGATAGGCAGCCCATGGGACCAACCAGAAGGAAAAGACGCTTGCATTCGCCATATCCAAAGGGGATATGTGACACTACATAGGGAGAGTGGTACATAGGATAGACATATCTTGTCATCTCTGATGTAGAGTCTGGAGAGGTAGGGTGCTAACTAGAGGTGGGAATGAGATTTCTAAGAAGCAGTCAGGATAGATATGAGAAGGGACAAAAATCAAACCACTGGACATGTCTAAAGGAGGAATTTGTTGAACTACATTAGAACTGTGCCCACAGTTATAGTAACAGACACTGTCATATACAATTTAATTCTAAATCTGTTAATAGTCTGCTGATGACATCACCAGACCACGTTCCCTATTAGGTAACTTATGGAGTTATTGTTTACTTGTGGATCAGCTCTGAGACCGTCTGGGCTGTCCATCCTGTTCACCCAGCTCTGGTCCAGGCTCTCCATGGGTCTCTCCTCCCCTTTAGAATTAACCCATTTCTGATAGTTCCCAGAATTTGTATGTAAAACATTTCATTCCAAACCCATGCAGAAAATAAGGAAAAGGATAAATTTAGGTTTTGCCATGTTCTGGAGTTCTATAGAATTACCATACCTACCACAATATTAATGAGAGAAAAGGTACTGGACAGCATCTGTGTCTTTGAAAGTAGATCCTCTGTGTTTTGGAAATGCAACATTCTATACTCCTCCCTTGGAAAACACTGTTTACTTCAAGAAGATAGGAACACTATAGCAGTTACTCTCATTTGAGAAGCTGATTTCTTCCAAACTAAGTATACTGTGGAGCATGCGCGCGCGCGCACACACACACACACACACACACACACACACACACACACATCCCTTTTTACTTCAGTTTGTTTTCCCGTCTTCCTTAGTTCTTTGATTCTTTGATCACAGGAGTCTGAGGTATGAGAAGGAAGAGGCAACTTTGGCTGACACTGGAGTATGTCTAAGAAGGAAGTATGTAATGAGGAATAGGTTGAAATGTAAGTCAACATTACTTAGTGGCAAATACTCTATACACACACAGACACACAGACATACTGATATATATATACACATACATGCATATACATATATGTATATATATCATTTAATATGTATGAGGCTATATGCTACACATATATATTTGTATACATAAATTATAAATACATGTATAAAAAACTTCACATCTACAAGATATCAAAGGCTGTTTAATTGATAGCATTATGTCCATTTCATAGTCAAAGCAATGGAGGAATGTTAACTAATTTGCTCTAAGGCACAGATAAGCGACAGTATTACTGAGTGAGGCATTACCCTTATTCATGATCCACCTCTTACTTCCCTGTGCTTCTGATTCTAGTCTCTAAGTTTTTCATCCTCTCTCTCTGGAGAAACCAACTTAGTGTTTAGATCAGCCTCTGCCTTACTCTAAGTTTCTCTGTATTGGATAAATCTGGCTTCTGAGGCTGTGCTCTGCCCTGGGAGCCTCCATTTGACAAGAAGCTTTTGGCTTGATTTTGAGGAAGAAGGATGACTGAGGTCTAGAACCAACATTGTCTGCCTGGCACCACCCACACAGTGCTCCTTGATAAGTGATTGTTTGTGGGAGTGAAAAGGGAGCCACCCTGTTAATTTAAGATGGAGAATTGAGACTGTAAGGACATCTGGGTGTACTCAAGTCACATAAGAGAAACCAAGCCCTAGAATTTATCAGACACATCAGACTAAGCAAGGAATGGATGTAACTCCTTTAACCAGACCACATAAAGTGATGGACACAATACCATGATGACGTGGCCTTACACTGTCTGTCATCTGATAGCTGGTGTGTGTGTGCACGAGGGCAGGCAGAGGACTTCTTGGTTTCAGCTTAACTCTCTCCCGCACTGTTGACATAGTCTACTCAACAGCCTACCTGCCCGACAGTTCCCCCATCCATACCTAGACTTGAAAACACAATCCCTGTTCTCAGACCTCAGTTCAGCATTTTGCTTCACAGCTGGACTCTACAGCCTCACTCTCAAGCCCTGAATCCTATGGCTCCCACCCAGCACTGTTCTGACTCCTTATCTCCTCAATACAACCTATCAACCCGTGTCTGCAAGTTTGAACTCCACCATCGCCTCTTCAACTGACTCTTTCTGAAAACCATATAGATGCATACAGATAGATACACACATTTGCTGCACACTGTATGATATGAGAGTCAATATTAGTAATAATGATTTGGAAAAAGAAACTTCACTCACCTTGGCCAGCTTATCAGGTAGATGGGATCACGTGGTAAACTGCTGCCATCATTCATCCTTGTGACTTATCATTTTTAAAATCACTTCTAGCATTGTGAAAAGAAGCACAAAGCGTCTCCATTTCTCACGTGGTGTGATTATGACACTTGGGGCAGCAGGAGAGAGGCTTAAGCTTCTTCTCACGTTTTGGAGCAAGGCTGTTCCTAGAACTCAACGTCTCTACCTGCTCATATCTGGTTTAGCAAGAACACCCCTGTGGCCTGTGTTTCTGATGTCTACTTCAAGTCTCCTTTTTTACCAAGTAAAATAGTGTCCATCACCACAGAAGTCTCTATGATAAGGCAGAAACTTTTATTTCCTTTCTATGGATAAATTTTCACTTTCCCAGACCGTTCCTAGGAGATATATTATACCAGGCCCCTGAGTCCCTGACCATAAAGAGTTAGACCGTATTTGAGCTCAGGGAGCTCTGACTCTAAACCCCATGAACTTGCGACTACACTGTGACTCAATGTTTGATCACACCTATGGACATACTCTTGTGTTTTCTCTCTAATGTGCAGCCACAGGATGGAGACGTGTTTGGACATGACTCTAGAGGCTGGGTTTTCTTTTCAGCTCAGTGTTTATCTGGATGATTCTGAATTTTCTGTCCTGGGTCTTGGTGGGAACATCCTAACTTAAATGACCAATATCCATCCTTTCCACGAAGGTCCTATGAGGATTCTCAAGGTTCCTTGAGGATGAACTAGGAAAGACATGCGACCATATTTCTCTCTGCATTTGAGCTGTAGATGTCTACCAAAGCAGCTGTGCTCTTCCAAAGAGCTCTCAGCTGGCAAGTCTTGGAAGAGTCCGGATACTAAAGGCAGCCAGAGGAACAAATGGGGTCATGCAGTCACCTCACCTTCTGAAAAGGTAACAAAGACAAAGGGCAGAAGTCTAGTGTGTCTTTCAGAAATAGTTAAAGGAACTGAGGCAGACTTTCCCCACAGAAAAGTGTATTTCAGTTACCTGCTGAGGTATTAAGCTTTTTCAGGGGCTGTGAAAACACCCTACCCTGCGGGTAATTGCTACATCGTCTACCTTAAACCAAAGAACAGCCTCCAGCAATGAGGGATGCTTGGCTTTAAGACTTTGTAAAATCTCCCCAGGGTTAAGAAAGTAGGGCAAGGTAGGAAAAAAAATGTTTTATAACAGAAAAAATGGGAAGAGCAGATGATCAGAGGAGGATACAGAGGAGGAGAGAGATGAAGAAGTCATCTTTTCCCTTTTAGATTCTGAGGTTCTTTCATGAAGAATCTGTACATGAACACAATATTCTCTCATCTTTTAAATCTGTGCCCTTAAATCTATTTGCTGAGAAACAAACTGTGTGGCAAAGTAACCCGCATGATATTTGTTATCCAAAGCAAAAGCCTACATGTAAATGTCTCTCATTAAATTTTATTTCAGGCCACAAAGGCAATCTTAATAGAGGACAGGAAGGTCTGGTAAGGCAAATGACACAATGTAGACAGTCTCACCTAGACTAAGTGAGGGACCAAAAGAAAGATAAAGAAGAAAGCAGAACATGATTTTTCTCTAATCTACATTTTCTATACACTCTTTTGCCTTTTGTTTTTGTAATGAATAAGGGCTTAACTAGTTGCCCGGATAAGTGACTTCCATGAAAATCTGGCATCCACTCTATTTCTGTAAATGCATAGGGTCAGAATATGCTATGTTACTCTATCCTGGTGCCACACATAATCTGAGTTGGGTTGCATACATCTCTCTCCTGTCATCTAAAATCCCTTTCATCAAACCAACCAAACATGCCTAGCACTGCTGGGGAAGCCCAGAGTGAGTGAACAAATCTGCTGAGACAAGTGGATTGAGAGACTACACATATAGAACATATCTGGGGAGCGGATGCTGACCTCGATCTGGAAGCCTAAGCATATAATAAAAAGTAAAACCACAAAACATCAGCCCCACATACTGTAACTTAAATGAAACCTATCCTTCAGCAGGAGAGCAAGTTCAGGGCTGTGACTCAGTAGTATATGAAACAGGCCGGAACAGGTTCAAATACTGCATATTTCACAATAGAGCTTAATTAACACAGAACAATGAGGCTCTTAATTGCATTATAATAGTTCAGCATGAAATTAGGTCTGATGTGAATGTCCTTATAGTGGAGGTGTTTATGTTATTATAATTATGCAGTGGTACATAGATCTATGGCATTAGATATATCTTTTTTTCTAATAGCTTTTGGATTGATTTCTTTTCTTGCTTGGATTTACATTCAGTTTCTAAGTATGGCAAACCAAGCAGAAGGAGCCGGGGTCAGGAAATTAGGTCACCCTGGATGATGCAGTAGGTCTCCTGTGGATTTGATGTTAGAGTTCCAAATGAGTTGTGCTTGATAATGGTGATTTTCTTCACCATTTATTTAGGATTAGACCATTTGGTTAAAACCAAAACCAAAACCAAAAAACCCCCCAAAAAACAAAAATCAAAACACTCCCTCCGGGGTGGGGGGGGGGTCTTAGTAAAGGGCTCACTTTTACAGAAATGCTTGCTTTGCTTTGTCTTCGAAAGCAGTGTGTTGCTCTGATTATTGCTGCTATAACAGAATACCAGAGACTGGGTAATTTATGTAGAAAAGAAGTTCATTAGGCTCGCAGTTCCAGCAGCTGGGGAGATGAAAAAGGGGGGAGGGCTTTTGTGGTACATCAATGAACTGTAGAAGGCTCAAGAATAACAGAAGGCAAACAACGGAAGGGATGGGTGACTTGACAAACGCAGTCTGACAATAACTAGCTGGTTCCCACAGCGATGATTCTGATCCGTTCGAGAAGGCAGATGACCTACTCCCAGTGGTGATTAAGTTGCCAGTGCATGAGTATCTTCCCGGGTAGGAGGGGCATTCAAACCACAACATTCTTTTGAGAATCAAAAGGATGCAAATCAATTGTCTACTGGTGGACAAAAATCTCAAAAAATTCAAAGATTTTGTCTTCTATAAAATGTCACCTCCAGTTCATAGAAAGCAGAAGATGTGACAGGAGAGTAGGTTTTTTTCACAAGACGATGATGGATTGTCCTCCCTTGACTCATGCAGAATTGTTTTGGACTCAAAGCTGGCTCCTAGGAGAATCAAAGCCATGGCCTGATTTAAACATTTAAAACCTGGCACACACAGCGCCTTGGAAGAACTTCCCCATTTGATGCTTTGGCTTTTTATCCTGCTATTCTGACTTCTGTGCAGTCTATGTTGATCACTGATTTGACAGCACTTTTTTTTTTTTACCTATTTTGTGTATTTCTTGACAACAAAAGACTAAAGAATTAATAGAAGATTACGCCAAAATATGTTTCTTGCTTTAACAGAGCTATCAGGAAAGGAGTACTTAAGTAAATTTGCATCAATTTAGGGAAAAGTAATATTCTATGGAATGGCCAGCAAGCCATCTTTTTATACAACATTATTTCCGCTCAACTGAAACAGGGATTAATTATGTCATAGGAGTAAAGTGGACACACCTTCGTGTGCTTCTGGGAACACACTCTACCTTACGATTTGCAATTGAGCATCTCCAACTTCCCCGACCACCAATTTCCCATCGTTTATCTGTTGGTGGAAACATACTGTTTGTCTTCAGACGTGGCTGTACAAGGAAATCTCTTAAGAATTTCACTTCTGGTTAAGCCATTATTCAAAACTCTGAGCAACAGCAATAAATACAAGGGGAAAAAGTTGGGTGCTCTTTTATTAAAGGATAAAAATCGCAGGTCTTGGCAGTAGTCCCGAGGTTTTTGCCTCTGGATACGTATGCAAATGTTCATAATGGTAGCGCCGTGGCCATATTTAAACATACCACAGATTAATCTCAGAGCCAATGTCAGCTTAGAACAACCCCTCCCTTCTTCCAGTTTTCTGCTCATGCCAACAGTGGTTAAAAGGGAGAGAGCACCGCCAGCCCTGGAATCCTAGGTTGGGAGAGGATTTGGGGGCCATGGATGTGGGATTGAAGACAGACAGGGAAAAAAGGTAAGGAAAAAAAAAGCCCATGCATTTTCTCTAGCCACCCACTATGATTTTAGATAAACCCTCCAGATGGTGAAGGCATTGTTTAAATGCAAAGTAGTCCTAAATGCTGTGGCCAGCCCTGTTTCCCACACCTACACTCTACTCTAGAGTTACAGGAAGGAAAACTTCAAAGTCAGAGTGCCAAAAACAGATTGTTTTTGAAAATGAGACAAAATACCCAGGCCTTCTAATTTAGAGCCTACTTTTCTTCCCTTGACTGCTAAAAGTATTAGATCTATTTGATCTCATCTTTTATTTTATGCTGTGACAGAACTAAGGGACAGTAATTGAACCAGTTTACTTTAGATACCCAATTGTGGAAGTCCTGGGATCTGAAGGAAACAATATTGAGCAACTTATTAATTAATTTTGCTTTTTGTTCTTAAACTTGAAATGTGGTCCCGTGGGCCTGGCTAAAGTTGACTCAAATTCATAACTATGTTACTATGTCCTTGGCAGAAAAAACTTAAGCTATTAGCTTATATAAAGAACATTGACCCTTTCAATTTTAAAATAGAGTTCGGAAAAGTATGATAATACAAGCCTATGGAATACAAGTACCTACTGCACTTGGAAGATACTGAGATCCTGGGGCAGGAAGATCTCCTCTCTGAGATCAGGATTTGGAAACCAGCCTGGGCAACATGAGACCCTGATTCACAGAGACAGAAAGCTTAAAGCTGATACCTTCCCTACTGCTTTGATGTGCATGGCACTGAAATAGGAAATCCTTTTCCTTCTGTATGAGAAGTTTCTGTCTCAAGGGGTGACCTGTCGTTAATGTTCAGGTCAGCTAGCACTTGACTCTTAGTATATTCCTTGAATTGATTTCTCTACAGTGGTAGAAAAATGCCAAAATAATATATGCATTTTATTTTGCTTTCAAGATAAAGTATGTCTCAATCTGTTTTTGAATCATCTGAAATGAACAGAAAGCAGGCGAATGAAGAATAGAATGTTCATACTCTGCCTAATCTTATTTTGAATGCAAGTGGCACAGATTGGCTGCCTATCTAGGGAGAACTGGCAACTAGTGTGCTCCTATCTCCCACTGAGCATGCTCCTACACGAGCTTTGCAATAGGTGTTGGTGAGTTCTCCCCAGACATGTACTTGGCTTGTGGCCCTCCTCAGTCACTATTGTTACAAATGTCATCTATTAGTGAGGTCCACCACCCTAAGGGAGAGGCTGCAGCCCATCAGACATAGCCTCTGTCTCATGATTGGAATCACTCTAGCATAGAAGCATCCTATCAAACACCCTAAGCTCTTCTGTCTCTGCTTGTTCTTTTCTGCCTGTCTGTGTACAGATGCAAGGACACCTGGTTTTTTTGCTTCGTATTGTTTGGCTTGTTGTCATGCCTGTTTTTGAAGCTGCTGAAATCTATTTTATTTTTTTCCAATTATAAATTCCCATAATTCTTCAAATTGATATATATTAACACGTCAATGTATATATTGCTATCGGTGTTTTCCATTTCCCCAACAGTGCCAGTGAAGTGAACTCTCTACCAACATCCTACAGTGCAACGCTGAACTCCCTGTTTCCTAATCCAGGGAGCTCTTCTCAGTCACTCTTTCATCACCTCACTCCACCCACACCATCCACAAGTCAGAGACTGCTATGGTCTAACTTCCCTGGAACAATAGCCCTTCACACGCACATAAAACATCTACTTCTGACACCACAGTACATCCTGAAACAATCATTACACAACCCTACAAGTAAGAAAAGACTATCTTGATTTTAAAGAGTCATTTATTTTATATCTTAATGCATATGAGTGGTTTGCCTGTATGTAAGTGTGTATGTGTGTATGTGTGTGTATGTGTGTGTATGTGTGTGTATGTGTGTGTATGTGTGTGTATGTGTGTATGTGTGTATGTGTGTGTGTGTATGTATGTATGTGCACCATGTAAATGTCTGGAATCCACAGAGGCCAGAATAGGGTGTTGGATCACTTGATACTGGAATTAAAGATAGCTGAAAAACAGTGGAGTCAAAATGTAACAGCTGGACTCTCTGACCCCCAGGACCCAAGTTTCTAAATGGTCTTGGCTCTTCTTTTTTTTTTTTTTTTTTTTGTGTACCAGATATTTTTTTTTTTTAATATTTTTATTACATATTTTCCTCAATTACGTTTCCAATGCTATCCCAAAAGTCCCCCATAGCGCCCCCCCACTTCCCTATCCACCCATTCCCATTCTTTTGGCCCTGGCATTCCCCTATATTGGGGCATATAAAGTTTGCAAGTCCAATGGGCCTCTCTTTCCATTGATGGCTGACTAGGCCATCTTTCGATACATATGCAGCTAGAGACAAGAGCTCCCGGGTTCTGGTTAGTACATCATGTTGTTCCAACAATAGGGTTGCAGATCCCTTTAGCTCCTTGGGTACTTACTCTAGCTTCTCCATTGGGAGCCCTGTGATACATCCAATAGCTGACTGTGAACATCCACTCCTGTGTTTGCTAGGCCCCAGCATCGTCTCACAAGAGACAGCTATATTTGGGTCCTTTCAGCAAAATCTTGCTAGTGTATGCAATGGTGTCAGCGTTTAGAAGTTGATTATGGGATGGATCCCTGGGTACGGCAGTCTCTAAATGGTCCATCCTTTCATCACCGCTACGAACTTTGTCTCTGTAACTCCTTCCCTGGGTGTTTTGTTCCCAATTCTGAGAAGGTGCACAGTGTCCACACTTTGGTCTTCATTCTTCTTGAGTTTCATGCGTTTAGCAAATTGTATCTTAAATCTTGGGTATCCTAAGTTTTGGGCTAATATCCACTTATCAGTGAATACATATTGTGTGAGTTCTTTTGTGATTGTGTTACTTCACTCAAGATGATGCCCTCCAGGTCCATCCATTTGGCTAGGAATTTCATAAATTCATTCTTTTTAATAGCTGAGTAGTACTCCATTGTGTAAATGTACCATAATTTCTGTATCCATTCCTCTGTTGAGGGACATCTGGGTTCTTTCCAGCTTCTGGCTATTATAAATAGGGCTGCTATGAACATAGTGGAACATGTGTCCTTTTTACCGGTTGGGACATCTTCTGGATATATGCCCAGGAGAGGTATTGCTGGATCCTCCGGTAGTACTATGTCCAATTTTCTGAGGAACCGCCAGACTGATTTCCAGAGTGGTTGTACAAGCTTGCAATCCCACCAACAATGGAGGAGTGTTCCTCTTTCTCCACATCCTCGCCAGCAACTGCTGTCACCTGAATTTTTGATCTTAGCCATTCTGACTGGTGTGAGGTGGAATCTCAGGGTTGTTTTGATTTGCATTTCCCTGATGATTAAGGATGTTGAACATTTTTTCAGGTGTTTCTCTGCCATTCGGTATTCCTCAGGCGAGAATTCTTTGTTCAGTTCTGAGCCCCATTTTTTAATGGGGTTATTTGACTTTCTGGAGTCCACCTTCTTGAGTTCTTTATATATATTGGATATTAGTCCCTTATCTGATTTAGGATAGGTAAAGATCCTTTCCCACTCTGTTGGTGGTTTTTTTGTCTTTTTGATGGTGTCTTTTGCCTTGCAGAAGCTTTGCAGTTTCATGAGGTCCCACTTGTCAATTCTCGATCTTACAGCACAAGCCATTACTGTTCTATTCAGGAATTTTTCCCCTGTGCCCATATCTTCAAGGCTTTTCCCCACTTTCTCCTCTATAAGTTTCAGTGTCTCTGGTTTTATGTGAAGTTCCTTGATCCACTTAGACTTGACCTTAGTACAAGGAGATAGGAATGGATCGATTCGCATTCTTCTACATGTTAACAACCAGTTGTGCCAGCACCATTTGTTGAAAATGCTGTCTTTCTTCCACTGGATGTTTTTAGCTCCCTTGTCGAAGATCAAGTGACCGTAGGTGTGTGGGTTCATTTCTGGGTCTTCAATTCTATTCCATTGGTCTATTTGTCTGTCACTATACCAGTACCATGCAGTTTTTATCACAATTGCTCTGTAGTAGAGCTTTAGGTCCGGCATGGTGATTCCGCCAGAGGTTCTTTTATCCTTGAGAAGAGTTTTTGCTATCCTAGGTTTTTTGTTATTCCAGATGAATTTGCAGATTGCACTTTCTAATTCGTTGAAGAATTGATTTGGAATTTTGATGGGGATTGCATTGAATCTGTAGATTGCTTTTGGCAAGATAGCCATTTTTACAATGTTGATCCTGCCAATCCATGAGCATGGGAGATCTTTCCATCTTCTGAGATCTTCTATAATTTCTTTCTTCAGAGACTTGAAGTTTTTATTATACAGATCTTTCACTTCCTTAGTTAGAGTCACGCCAAGATATTTTATATTATTTGTGACTATTGAGAAGGGTGTTGTTTCCCTAATTTCTTTCTCAGCCTGTTTATTCTTTGTGTAGAGAAAGGCCATTGATTTGTTTGAGTTAATTTTATATCCAGCTACTTCACCGAAGCTGTTTATCAGGCTTAGGAGTTCTCTGGTGGAATTTTTAGGGTCACTTATATATACTATCATATCATCTGCAAAAAGTGATATTTTGACTTCATCTTTTCCAATTTGTATCCCTTTGATCTCCTTTTGTTGTCGAATTGCTCTGGCTAGGACTTCAAGTACAATGTTGAATAGGTATGGAGAAAGTGGACAGCCTTGTCTAGTCCCTGATTTTAGAGGGATTGCTTCAAGCTTCTGACCATTTACTTTGATGTTGGCTACTGGTTTGCTGTAGATTGCTTTTATCATGTTTAGGTATGGGCCTTGAATTCCTGATCTTTCCAAGACTTTTATCATGAATGGGTGTTGGATCTTGTCAAATGCTTTTTCTGCATCTAACGAGATGACCATGTGGTTTTTGTCTTTGAGTTTGTTTATATACTGGATTACGTTGATGGATTTCCGTATATTGAACCATCCCTGCATCCCTGGGATGAAACCTACTTGGTCAGGATGGATGATTGTTTTGATGTGTTCTTGGATTCGGTTAGCAAGAATTTTATTGAGGATTTTTGCATCAATATTCATAAGGGATATTGGTCTGAAGTTTTCTATCTTTGTTGGGTCTTTTTGTGGTTTAGGTATCAGAGTAATTGTGGCTTCATAGAATGAGTTGGGTAGAGTACCTTCTGTTTCTATTTTGTGGAATAGTTTGTGAAGAACTGGGATTAGATCTTCTTTGAAGGTCTGATAGAACTCTGCACTAAACCCATCTGGTCCTGGGCTTTTTTTGGTTGGGAGACTATTAATGACTGCTTCTATTTCTTTGGGGGATATAGGGCTGTTTAGATCATTAACCTGATCTTGATTCAACTTTGGTACCTGGTATCTGTCTAGGAACTTCTCCATTTCATCCAGGTTCTCCAGTTTTGTTGAGTATAGCCTTTGGTAGAAGGATCTGATGGTGTTTTGGATGTCTTCAGGATCTGTTGTTATGTCTCCTTTTTCATTTCTGATTTTGTTAATTAGGATGCTTTCCCTGTGCCCTCTAGTGAGTCTGGCTAAGGGTTTATCTATCTTGTTGATTTTCTCAAAGAACCAGCTCCTTGATTGGTTGATTCTTTGAATAGTTTTTCTTGTTTCCACTTGGTTGATTTCACCCCTGAGTTTGATTATTTCCTGCCGTCTACTCCTCTTGGGTGAATTTGCTTCCTTTTGTTCTAGTGCTTTTAGGTGTGTTGTCAAGCTGCTAATGTGTGCTCTTTCTAGTTTCCTTTTGGAGGCACTCAGAGCTATGAGTTTTCCTCTTAGAAATGCTTTCATTGCGTCCCATAAGTTTGGGTATGTTGTGGCTTCATTTTCATTGAACTCTAAAAAGTCCTTAATTTCTTTCTTTATTCCTTCCTTGACCAAGGTATCATTGAGAAGAGTGTTGTTCAGTTTCCACGTGAAGGTTGGCTTTCTATTATTTATTTTGTTATTGAAGATCAGCCTTAGTCCATGGTGATCTGATAGGATGCATGGGACAATTTCAATGTTTTTGTATCTGTTGAGTCCTGTTTTGTGCCCAATTACGTGGTCAATTTTGGAGAAGGTACCATGAGGTGCTGAGAAGAAGGTGTATCCTTTTGTTTTAGGGTAAAATGTTCTGTAGATATCTGCCAGATCCATTTGATCCATAACTTCTGTTAGTTTCACTGTGTCCCTGTTTAGTTTCTGTTTCCATGATCTGTCCATTGGTGAAAGTGGTGTGTTGAAGTCTCCCACTATTATTGTATGAGGTGCAATGTGTGCTTTGAGATTTACTAAAGTTTCTTTAATGAATGAGGCTGCCTTTGTATTTGGAGCATAGATATTCAGGATTGATAGTTCCTCTTGGAGGATTTTACCTTTAATGAGTATGAAGTGCCCCTCCCTGTCTTTTTTGATGACTTTGGGTTGGAAGTCAATCTTATCTGATATTAGAATGGCTACTCCAGCTTGTTTCTTCAGACCATTTGCTTGGAAAATTGTTTTCCAGCCTTTCATTCTGAGGTAGTGTCTATCTTTTTCTCTGAGATGAGTTTCTTGTAAGCAGCAAAATGTTGGGTCTTGTTTGTGTAGCCAGTTTGTTAGTCTATGTCTTTTTATCGGGGAGTTGAGTCCATTGATATTAAGAGATATTAAGGAAAAGTAATTGTTGTTTCCTGTTATTTTTGTTGTTAAAGTTGGCATTCTGTTCTTGTGGCTGTCTTCTTTTAGGTTTGTTGAGGGATTACCTTCTTGTTGTTTCTAGGGCGTGGTTCCTGTCCTTGTATTGGTTTTTTTCTGTTATTATCCTTTGAAGGGCTGGATTCGTGGAGAGATAATGTGTGAATTTGGCTTTGTCGTGGAATACTTTGGTTTCTCCATCTATGTTAATTGAGAGTTTGGCTGGGTATAGTAGCTTGGGCTGGAATTTGTGTTCTTTTAGTGTCTGTATAACATCTGTCCAGGATCTTCTAGCTTTCATAGTCTCTGGTGAAAAATCTGGTGTAATTCTGATAGGCTTGCCTTTATATGTTACTTGGCCTTTTTCTCTTACTGCTTTTAGTATTCTATCTTTATTTAGTGCATTTGTTGTTCTGATTATTATGTGTCGGGAGGTATTTCTTTTCTGGTCCAGCCTATTTGGAGTTCTGTAGGCTTCTTGTATGTTCATGGGCATCTCTTTCTTTAGATTTGGGAAGTTTTCTTCTATAATTTTGTTGAAGATGTTTGCTGGTCCTTTGAGTTGAAAATCTTCATTCTCATCCACTCCTATTATCCGTAGGTTTGGTCTTCTCATTGTGTCCTGTATTTCCTGGATGTTTTGAGTTAGGATCTTTTTGCATTTTCCATTTTCCTTGATTGTTGTGCCCATGTTCTCTATGGAATCTTCTGCACCTGAGATTCTCTCTTCCATCTCTTGTATTCTGTTGCTGATGCTTGCATCTATGGTTCCAGATTTCTTTCCTAGGGTTTCTATCTCCAGTGTTGCCTCATTTTGGGTTTTCTTTATTGTGTCTACTTCCCTTTTTAGGTCTAGTATGGTTTTGTTCATTTCCATCATCTGATTGGATGTGTTTTCCTGTTTCTCTTTAAGGACTTCTACCAGTTTGGTTGTGTTTTCCTGTTTTTCTTTAAGGACTTGTAACTCTTTAGCCATGTTCTCCTGTAGTTCTTTAAAGTCCTTCTTGATGTCCTCTACCATCATCATGAGATATGCTTTTAAATCCAGGTCTAGTTTTTCAGGTGTGTTGGGGTGCCCTGGACTGGGCGAAGTGGGAGTGCTGGGTCCTGATGATGGTGAGTGGTCTTGGTTTCTGTTAGTAAGATTCTTACCTTTACCTCTCGCCATCTGGTAATCTCTGGAGTTGTTATAGTTGTCTCTGTTCAGAGGTTGTTCTTCTGGGGATTCTGAGTATCCTCTGTCAGCAGACCTGTACAGACTAAGTTCGGCGGAGTCCCGGAGCCAAGATGGCGCTCCCTGCAGAGCAGGTCACTGTTCTCCGGCTGGGAGGGTGTCGGATGTCTGTGGCCCCAAAAGGGTGCTGCCTCAGCGGTTCTGTGGCTCCCGCCTGTCCCAGAAGCTGTCTGCCTCTGTGGTCCTCACTCTGACCTGTACAGACTAAGTTCGGCGGAGTCCCGGAGCCAAGATGGCGCTCCCTGCAGAGCAGGTCACTGTCCTCCGACTGGGAGGGTGCCGGATGTCTGCGGCCCCTAAAGGGTGCTGCCTCAGCAGCTCTGTGGCTCCCGCCTGTCCCAGAAGCCGTTTGCCCCCGTGGTCCCCACTCTGACCTGTAGAGACTAAGCTCAGCGGAGTCCCGGAGCCAAGATGGCGTTCCCTGCAGGGCAGGTCACTGTCCTCCGACTGGGAGGGTGCCGGATGTCTGCGGCCCCAAAAGGGTGCTGCCTCAGCGGCTCTGTGGCTCCCGCCTGTCCCAGAAGCTGTCTGCCTCTGTGGTCCTCACTCTAACCTGTAGACTAAGTTCGGTGGAGTCCCGGAGCCAAGATGGCACTCTCTGCAGGGCAGGTCTCTGTCCTCCGGCTGGGAGGGTGCCGGAAGTCTGCGGCCCCAAAAGGGTGCTGCCTCAGCGGCTCTGTGGCTCCTGCCTGTCCCAGAAGCCGTCTGCCCCCGTGGTCCCCACTCTGACCTGTAGAGACTAAGCTCGGCGGAGTCCCGGAGCCAAGATGGCGCTCCCTGCAGGGCAGGTCACTGTCCTCCGACTGGGAGGGTGCCGGATGTCTGCGGCCCCAAAAGGGTGCTGCCTCAGCGGCTCTGTGGCTCCCGCCTGTCCCAGAAGCTGTCTGCCTCTGTGGTCCTCACTCTAACCTGTAGACTAAGTTCGGCGGAGTCCCGGAGCCAAGATGGCGCTCTCTGCAGGGCAGGTCTCTGTCCTCCGGCTGGGAGGGTGCCGGAAGTCTGCGGCCCCAAAAGGGTGCTGCCTCAGCGGCTCTGTGGCTCCTGCCTGTCCCAGAAGCCGTCTGCCCCCGTGGTCCCCACTCTGACCTGTAGAGACTAAGCTCGGTGGAGTCCTGGAGCCAAGATGGCGCTCTCTGCAGGGCAGGTCTCTGTCCTCCGACTGGGAGGGTGCCGGATGTCTGCGGCCCCAAAAGGGTGCTGCCTCAGCGGCTCTGTGGCTCCTGCCTGTCCCAGAAGCTGTCTGCCTCTGTGGTCCTCACTCTAACCTGTAGGGCTCTTCTTTTAAAAGACATTTTAAAACTAAACTGTAGAGTAGGAAAATACTCTTGAAGTCCTCATTTAAACAGAACAAAGTGACTTCTTGAGTTAAATAATTTCGATGACATCTTCCTGCTCTAAAAGTTATGTTGGGGGATATACATATATGTATACAAATACATATGTATATGTGTATATATATATATGTGTGTGTATGTATGTATGCATACATATACATGTATATGTTATACGTTATATGTTATATGTTACACATTATACATTATATATTATATATACATATATTCAACAAAATCATGGCAAATGAGCTGCCTAGAAGATCTATTTTGTGACTCAGCTTTATTAGCACCTGCCACCAATAGTATATCTGTCTGCAACCGCCTCTCAGAACTAAAGAGGATTCAGAATTTCTCTCAACAGCATTGCTTGGACTACCATGAAACTTCAGGAAAAAAATGGGGGAAAAATCCTATAGAACTTTGGGTCTTGTTTTACTGTTCTTTTTTATTTGTAATTTAGATTGAAGGCAACTCAACGTTATTGAATCCTAACTAACGAATTAAAATTGTGTGTGCCTATGATACATAATATATAACACACATATGTTTGGTGTGAAATGGCCACAGTGATATTTATAATGTTTAGGTGCTTAATTCACTCTGAGTTGTGTTTTGAAAATACTGTCAGGCCGAGGTCTAATTACCTTCTTCAAGATTTGAGTTTCCAGTTTGCAACAGTAGTTACTGAAGAGAAGCACCTTGCCATGATACGTGTTCTTGCCATTGTGTTGAAGACCACAAGTGTTCCCATTTATTTCTATGAGTTCTCTCTCTCTCCTATTGTCCCATCGCTCTCTGTGTCTGTTTATATAATAATACCATGCCATTTTGATCACTATAGCTTTGCTGTATATTTCGAAATCATACAATGTGATGTCTCCAACTTGGTTGGTTTTGCTCTAGTGTTTGCCTGCTAGGTGGTATTTGAGGATTCATATAGATTTAGTATTTTCCATTTCTGTGAAGACTCCCATTGCATGTGGAGATTACACTGAATCTGAAGCTTTCCTTGGATAGTCTGTATAGTTTAGTTATCTTTTACACTGTTATTGTTGTCATCTTCTATTTGTTTCACCATTACTTAATAGATATAGCCAACATGTCTTTCATCTCCTTTATTAAATGAATTCCTATGTATTTTTTATAGATTTATGTATTTTAGGCCAATGAGTTTGCTTTTGTGATTTCTCCCCAGGATAGTTTATATATAAAGTTGCTATCATTTATCTGCATGTTGATATTCTATCCCACAGTGTTCTTGAATAATTTACTGGTTGTAATAGCTTTGAATAGAGTCTTTAGATTTTTTTCTATATAAGTCATTTCATATATAATGATAATTTTTCTTCATCTCTTGTTATTTCATTATCTACCAAAAGTACAATGTATGCACATTTCAAAAATGAAACAGGAAAATGTAGCATCAAGAAAAAAAAAAGCAATGAATAAAAATCCTTAGATGATGTGTGATTGGAGTCAGGGGACAGATGTTATACAGGGGCTGGTGAGATGTCTCAGAAGATGAAGTCACTTGAAATACACCCTGATGACCTCAGTTTTGCCGTGAAACTCTCTGAAGGTATAAGGATAGTACTGATTCTACAGCATTGTTCTCTGACCTCCTGACATACAGAATGACAATCCCCATATATCACCATACAACATATGCACACACACAATTAATAATTAATTAACTAATAATTAATCAATTAAAAATAAAATTTCCAGGATGCTGAACTGAAATTCTATTTTTAAAGATTTTACTATACTTATTATGTTTAAGTTTAAAAAAGTAATTCTAATAATTGATATATATCCCTAATGCAAAGAACGATAAGGAAAATTATCAGAAAATTGATACTACAAAAGATATCCAAGCAGAAATCCTATAAATAAAAAAGTACAGTGAGTGAAATGGCAATTTCCTTAGGGTTAGAAACAAATTGTACATACCAGAAGAAAGAAACAACTGCTTTAAATAGATTAAAAGTGAATTATCCAATCTGAAGAATAGAAAAATAAATAGAGAAAACAAATGGAGAAATGGGTTCACGTAATTTCTCCGTGGGTAGAGGTGCTTGGTGCTAAGCTTAACAACTCGAATTTGATGGAAAGAATGGATTCTCAACTCCAACAGGTATGTTGTGTCCATATTCACATATTTCTCACCTTAAAAATGTAAATGTAATTTTAAAAGTGAAACGACTAATCTGAAGAACAGGGAAACCACAAAATGCCAACCAGAAATAGAGGCACATCGGGAACATCCCATCACTCACAGGAACACAACTCCAGACGAAGGAGACGGGATCACAACCACAGATTTATGTTAGTAAGCAATGACAGGAAATCTCTCAAACAAGCAGGGGCACTCTAGAACAAAGCCAAAGAGTCCAGGTAGAGTAAAAAGTATAGATATTATTTAGACATGTCCCAGTCTAACCACCAAGAACCCCCTCCCCTTCTAAAAACAACCCCTGTAAGACAACCAGGGAATAAAAGACATCTTATTTAGAGAAAAATTATCTGAATCTTCATCAGACACAATGTCAAAACTAAGAGACAGAGGCTAGGTGACAATGGAACATATCAACCTGGAGGCTGAGCTGCTTGTGGTTGTTACAATGTAGTCATGGTTTCTTTGACTGTACATGTCACAACAACAAAGCCGGCAATGGACACATTGCACAAACAATGACCCAATCACACAATAACTTATGTTTTCAGTTTACTATGCTTCCCTATCTCTGAAGACCATCTTCTTCAGCAAAGAGAGTTCCAGGTCTAGACTTGAAAATGATTAATACATTTTTATCTTCAATCATGTATATGTCTGTGTTCCAGGTGTGTGCATGCATGTAGTGTCTGTGGAGGGGCATAGAGGGTGTCAGGTCTCCTGGAGTTGGAGTCACAGGTGGTTGTTCTCTGGAAGCACAGCAAGTGCCCATAAACCACTGAGCTATCTCTCCAGCTGCCCTGGATAGATTTCTATCATTTAAAGACCAGCCACAAGGGGAATATCTGACTCCAGGATTTCTAAGAGTTTTCCAGTTTTTAAATATGCACTAGAGTGCATTTGCACTAGAATAGAAACACATGAAAATATCCCAAATTGGTGCTGTAACAACACAGGAGACAGTAGTGTCACTTTATATTCTGGTAGGTCAGAAAGCTGTGGTAAGCCACACCCCCTTACCTTTGCTTCAATTTGAAAAAGTAGAATGCCAAAATAAATAGGTACAAATCATCACTCTCCCTGCCTACAGACCCATAAAATTAAGACTCAAGCGATAGAACACTACAGCAAACATTGCTCACTTGATGCCTGGAGTAAAGAAAACTGTTTTAAAATGTCTCTAAGATACTATTTACTAGCAGGAATCTCACCTGGTATTTGGTTCTTCTACTCTGGATGGTCTACACATACTGGACAAAGTTAATATCCTCTACCTAAAGAAAATGAGAGATCTGAAATATGCTCAGTAGTTAAGAGCACTTGTTCTTACAGAGAACCAGGGTTCGGTTTCCCAGAACCCACACGGTGGTTCACTACCAACCTTGCTCTATTCCAATGGATCCACTGACTTCTTCTGACCTCCATGGGGACCAGGCATGTATGTGGCACATGCATGTCCTTGCAGGCAAAAACACTCAAACACATAAAATAAAAGAAGTAAATATCAGGAAGGAAGGAAGGAAGGAAGGAAGGAAGGAAGGAAGGAAGGAAGGAAGGAAGGAAGGAAGGAAGAAGGGAGGGAGGGAGGGAGGGAGAGAGAGAGGGAGGGAGAGAGAGAGAGAGAGAGAGAGAGAGAGAGAGAGAGAGAGAGAGAGAGAGAGGTTTCCAGATCTGTGAGTTGTATATATTGGGCAACAGAAGATGGTGTTCATTCTCTTGATTAGTTGACATAACACTCGTTGGATAAGAGTAGAGAGCACCAGCCTTCCCTCTCCTTTCATGCCCACCCCCGACACACACACACACACACTCTAAATGTTGTAATCTAGATTTCAAATATCAGTTGAAGGACTCTAAAAGCAGCTACAACTTTTTAGTAACAAATTGCTACCATCTTTGTCAAACCTACAGCTTTACTATGTTTTCTCATCTGCAGTCTTATGAGTAGTGAGGTCCATGCACCCACGTGCGCACACACATGTGCACACATACAGAGAATTTTGTTGTCTAGTTTTTAGATGTTACGTCAATTCCATTTTGTTCTTAAAACTACTTAGAGGCAAAAATATCAAAATGTGTCTCCTTCCTTGGCAGGAATGGAGACAGAAGAGAGGTGAAGCTTATGTTCACTGCCACAAACATAACCTTGAGACAAAACCAAAGGTGTGCATATTAAATGGAAACTTAAACATGCTATAATAGCCTTTGATTGATTGATTGATGGGCAAATTAGAGTCTTGAAAGACATAATTCCATTATTAAAAATTGATTTCCAAACTAATGAATTAAAAATAATTAAAATCACTGTGTTTATAGCTAAAAGGTATTGTCATTGATTCAACTTTTGCTAAATTAGCTCAGCAGAAGGACAGTTATATGTATTTTAAATGCACATGCTGAAAACATCCAGCCCAGTTGGCCAATGTTCTTGATAACAGTATCTTGGCCAGTGGTATCTTGAACTATGGCAGGTAATGATTTGTTGGAGGAAATGGGCATTAGAGACAAGTAAGATGGAGACTGTCCAGACCTACAAACTGGGGCAGACAAATAGTTGGGGAACCAATTCACCTCCTGGAGACACCTTAAGAGAACAGCTGCAAAGTTCGCACAGAGCACAGGAGATGAAGCGACCTGCGGCTGTCTCAAAATGTCGGTCACTTTGACGGCTGTAATTTAATGTTTTTCATTCTTTGTCTTCTACATATCTTTTAGTTCCAGAGTCAACTAGTTTCAGACAAATACGTGACTGTCTGTGTACAGGAAACAATAGAAAATCTGGATTGGGGATTACAAAGTAATATTATAGTCAAGTTTACCTAAGTTAACTTATTAGGCTGTTACAAAAATTCATACAGACTGTGTGTCCCTACATGTGGATTTTTTTCCCCAAGAAGGACCATCAACACTTGGTGGTAATTAGATTATGTGTGGGAGGATTCGAAAGGATTTCTTGAAGGAGAAATACATGCACTAAGTCCTAAGAGCCTAGTATGAGAAACATAATTTAACATTATTATGGCCATATATAGTAACCAAGAAAGCAAGATATTAACTAAGAGATAACCATAAAAATAAAAGAAAAAAAAGAATTACTCTAAAAAAATTAACTGGGTATCTAAAAAAGGTTGAAATTCTAAATAGAACAAAATTATCTACCTTTGCACATGATATACGTAATGAGGAAATTCTCCTGTGGGAGGAAACTAAGAATTACATAGGAATGTGTGGTCATCAAGAACAGGTCATGACCAGCTGAACAATGGACATGTCCTGGAAAGGAAGGGAAGAAACAAGGCTGGTCTGAGAGGTGGTTCAAAGTTTGGAGACTAGTTGAACATCCACGGGGACTTCTCAAAGGCTAAAAAGGAAAAATATCCCAGAAAGTTAAAGACAGCACACAAGCCAGAGAATAAATGAACATTTAGAGCGAGAGGAGATGGAAGGAGCACAGGGAAGCCTGTCATAAAAACACACGTTGCATAATAGATGATGGATCAGTTCTATTATTTAACTTTCCCAAAGATGGAACAATATGGAGATACGCTAACCATCATAGTCAGCGCTAATTTACAGTGGGAGAAATAATTAGAATCTCACTTTTTCTGAAGAATGGAGTGAAAATGTAAACAGCGCTTCCCTCCAGGCAAGTACTTTATCAAGTTGACAGGTGCATTTGAATTACCATGGGTGGGGGATCTAATAGGTTATTTATGTGCCATTTTAATAGAAAGACCCAACCGTCAAGATGGACAGCAGACTTTATCAGTACTGCTGTTTGCAACTAATCCTCCAATTTAGCACCCCATGAAAATACCTGCAACAAAATCTAGCCATTTTTCTTTTACACTCCATTATGGAAAAATCAATATGGGCGCTATTCATCGCAAATCTCTGGCTTGGCGGGTGCCTGAGCTACAGAGTCAAAGAAGAAAAAAAAAAAGAAAAACGAAACAGAAAAAGAAAAAACAACCTGACAGTTCAGCACTCTCTGTTGCAGAACCCATTGCTTAGGGTTTTCATTCCACCTTGTTCTTCCACCCAGGATGGCCCAGCTGGCCTCGTATATATTCCAGGATCTAATATATTTACCAGCGACCCGAAATCTGATTACTTGAAGGTCAATTCATTTGGAGTTCATTTTAGAGTCAAGAATAGGAGTCGCTTGACTTCTGCACTTGATGGACTTAATTTTTATCTGCCTTTTAACATTCAAGCAAGGAATGGCAGTGAGCTAGTCCGTAAATACTAATTCAGTCAAACCGCACCTAAGCAAGGACTAGACATGTCACTGTTCAAAGGGTTGTCGGAGACATGTCCTGACACCCTGATTCTCAGGGTAATAGTCTTTGTCTCCCTTCTGAAATATCTCCTCTTGTCTTCATACCCCAAATTATATTTGTTCAATGAGAAGGAATTTTGCTGTGTACCAAAGTAAAGGCGTATGGTAGTTTGAGTGGCATGCACAGAGCCACCAAGGCCAATAAACAAAGGGTTGGAAAATCACTCCCTCTTGTATACTACCATCTTAAAGCAAGCCATGTACCAGAGTGCTCTGTTTCCCTCCAAAGTGTTGCCTACTTAGCATTTGCTCTCTTGATGAATGTTTAACAGAGCAAATATCTATCCAGTCCCTTTTGCTACTGGATATTTTAGAAAAATGCTTAAAAGTGGAAAATGATTAAAAATCATAAATGCTTTCTAGACATCAAGCTTTTAATAAAATTAAGGTTACTCAGTTGGGTGTATTTCCTGGAGCTCTGGGGCAGATCCTGAAGACTGGCTCACTCAGCTCAAGCTCCATACAGTTGCCACAGGGCTGCCAGAAAGGTAGGTAGATGAAGTCTGATACTATACTTTCCAACCATCTTTCAAGTATGAGACCATTTACAGGCCCCTTTCTTCTTAAACTCACTGTTGATTTCTCTCCTGCACATTCTATAACCCTGACCAGTAAAAAAAGGTAAGTACATCTCTATGGGGATTAGCAATTAAATGATAAGCTAGTATAGTGCTGTATGCCATTTTGATTTAAAGTTTGGGATTCAACAGCTTTAAGCTCATAATATTAATATTTCTTCATTGCCAATTTTCTTTACTGTAACATCTTTATAAAAACCAAATTCCTGTATTTTATAACTACTTTTGTTCCTAACACATTAAGATATGCCCTTATCTGGACATCATTCATGAAAATATCCATTTCTCTAGGCCTGGCGGCACAGCCTGCCATGCCCACTAATTCAGAATCTAAGGCAGGAACATCTAGAGTTGAACTTGTCTTGACTACAGAGTGAATTCAAGGTCAGCTTCAGTAAGACCCTATCTCAAAACGAAATTCTGAGACTATACTTCAGTAGTAGAATGTTGGAGTTGGTTCCCAAGATGGAAGTAAAAAATAAAAAGACAGACAGACAGATGGACAGAGGGAGGGAAGAAAGTGGGAGGGAGGAAAAGAGAGAAGAGTATGTGTTGAGAGATCACCATGATGTCTAGATGTCTGATGCTGTGGAAAGCAGGCATCCATCCCCTTGTGGCCAGGGTGTGCATGTTTCAGCACAGAGGAAAACAATACAGAGCATAGTCTTATGAGACCCATTGATCACATATGATACCAGTAGTGATGGTGCCAATGGGCCAGGAGAATTTATCAGTGCACTCTTTATTGGGCTCAATTCTAAGGAGCATTTGCTCCCAACAGTTCCTCAGGTGACAATAAAACTGATTCATTTGGAAGTAAATACATTTTCTGATATAGAGAAAGTCTTGAGAAGTGAGGTTACCCCCTGAACTTTTTGATATGTAGGAATGTCCCATTCCATATGGGCATGCATATTTTCTTGACTGTTATATCTATACTTCTGAACCACAGGAAACCATTGCAGTTAATTATAACGGTTATTCTTTGCCCTGTGATTGTTTTATGTGTTTAATTTTTGTCTTACACTCCTAGCTAGTAAGCTCCTTTACTGCATACTTTATATTTCTCTCTATCCTCTGAGGTATTTACTGCACAGGCAGACAGAACACTGTTTCCATTAGCCAGGTTCGCTGTCAAGGATATTTCGTACTTCCAATGATTTTTTTTTTTCAAGAGTCAAGCAGGTTCATAGTTCTGTGAAGTCTTATTAGTGGTACTGTAGCTTCATTGGCCCCTTTCCATGACCTACAGAAACATCTTCATTAATGAGCCAAAATTGCACATTCAAAACACAGCTTCCAGCAAGATCAACTGTGTGATCAATGTAACCTTGAAGAAGTCACAGTCGCTGCAGTGATATCAGGAAAGGGCATGTGGAGAAAGACAGGAGTGGAAACTTTATTGGTTGCTAAATATCCGGATTTCTGTCCACTTCTTGAAGAACGTTGCTGAGACACAGCTGTATCCTGAGATAACTGAGCTTGGATTTCCCCAATAATCCTCTCAGTTTCCTCTGTGGAAGGTGAGCATTGACTCGATTTGGGAGCTATGACTATTTGTGTTTTGATTTAATGGTTTCTGCAAATGGTTTGATTCCCCCCAAATCGTTTTTCATCTATTTTTGCATAATATTATCTTTATCTAATATGGAAATGAACAATAAAACCTGGTTCCAGACGCCTGGATCATGATTTGAGTGGCAGGGCGAGAGAGATAGCTTAACAGTTAAGAGGTTATATTGTTTGGAACTCAGAGGACCGAGTTCCATTTCCAGAAGCAACATAGAGAGGCTCACAGCAACCTGCGACACCAGCTCCAGGAGGTCCCATGGCTTCTATTTATGACATCCCCCTTCACTCATATGCACGTACCTGAGCTCAGATGACTAATACACATAATTAAAACTAAAAATATATCTTAGAAAACTATGTTTTTACATTAAGACATTATTTATTTTCTTTCGAATTTCTAACGTTTGTCTTGGGTTTTATGATTATGCTAACTTTTTAATAATGACAGCTTTGTGAATGTATATAACTCATTTGGGTGACTCTCTCCTTACCTGCTTTAACCTCCCTCCCACCCCTCCCACCCCCTACCATTCCTATTTGTATCTTTCCCTGGTTCATGAACTTTGTGCTTCATTTTGTGATCCATAATGTAACCAGAGTCATCTGTGTGACTGTTAGATTAGCTGGAGTTCCCAAGTAGGGACACAACAGAAGGCCGTGATCCTTGCTCCTTTCCCTAAATGTATCTGTAGGAAAAGTCCAGCAGTGAAGGGAAAGTCTCGCTAAGTCTCTTCTGTGCAGACCTGGTGCCATCATTCATAGTTGTTGAGAGCTCAGGATTATAATAATTACTCAAAGGCTAGTGACAACTAGATATATGCTTGTAATAACATTATAGGAAAATAAATCTAATATTGCTGTAGTAACATACTCTAAGGTAAAAAAAAGTCACTTACATTGGAAAAACCATCCCTTGATGAAAGTGAATAATTGGAAAGAAATGAAAAGAGGTACTATATATGTGGTATATATTCAAATCCATTATTAATCAAGGAATCACAGATAATGAAGAGTCAGCTAAAATTAACAAATCCGGTTATGAGAAGGTCCTCAGTACAGGAAAGGATGGAGCTGAATGTGAGCTCCTTACTCCACGGTGACAATGCCAGCTTTGATGTTTACAGCGTGCTCTAGCCGTAAACTAGCTCATCTTTTAAGATGATTTGGGTTAGCTAGATGTCATGGCTGATGCTTGTCCTTCTAGGATTTGAGAGCCTGAAGCAAGAAGATTGCTGTGAGTTGAAAGCCAGCACAGTCTGCATTAGAAAAACTATGTCTCAAAAATAAATAAATAAACAAATAAATAGATAATAAATATTAGGTTTCAGCTTGATAATTAAATTTCTAGAAAACGGATATGAGAAAAGCATCATATATGGGAACCAAGATTTATATGGGAAAAAAATGGCCATTGTGTGGTTTGAAATGGAACTTGATGGTAGGGAGCTCACAGCATGTATAAAATCTGAGTTTGAACACAGACACCAAAAAACCCCCAAACCAACAAATTAAAAAATAAAACCAAACAAAGTAAAAAATAAAACAACAACCATAAAACAAAAACCCAAGAGGAATGAAAGAGCAAAAGAAAAGCTAATTATGTAAAGTATTTTAACACCAATAATAGTCTATAAATTAGTACTTCCATGTACTAGCATAAATATTAACATAAATATTTAACATAAATATTAACACAGTTTCATAGACTTTCAAACTAATTCTAGAAAATATTCTAATCACATCAAACCATAAAAAATGTATTAATTATTCTCTATATTATTTTTCTATATATTTATATTCATATGTATATATCTGAATTTTAGTGAACTTTGGGCTGTTTTGACTTTCTCCTTTTGGTGAGCATCCCCAGATTTTCCCAGAGTAGCATGTATTACAGCTAGAAATTTGTTCTGCCCTTCAAAATTAATATCTCAAGACACAAAGGTCTTTCTTTTGAGGCCGTGAGCGTATTGTCTAACTTAGGAAAGGAATCCTGTTTCTTTAAATTCAAGCTCTGTGTCAGAGCCACCACTGGGAGGGGGTGCTGAGTCCCCTTGGCCTCCCGTTAAGCAGCTTCCTGAAGGGACACCACCTGATCAAGCATCATTCCTTTAGATTTTTTAATTTCAAAACATTTCACTTGGCAGAGGCCAACCAGGGAGCCCTGTTGGTGACTGCTGGTACTTGGCAAGAGCAGTGGAAATGCAGGAAGGCACAGAAGCACCCGAGCAAGCCAGAACACTTTAATCATCTCTGAGCAACAGCAGAGCCAAGATTTACAGGGGCCTCCCACCCCTAGGTGTAGGCAGAGGGACTCACTCCAGTGTGGCTGTGAGCTTTTTATGGTTGTGTTATCATTCAGAGAACAGACATAAAGGCAGAGGGGTGGGCGAGAAAGCACATAACGCTTCTACACACTAAGCTTAATTTCAATATTGTTTCAAGCTCCTGGGGTCTCCTTATGAATGACTGTAAAATTCCATCATTTCGAAAATTAGTGGATCACAAGAAAAATCGTGTCTTAGAGGACTCTGCTGCTGTCAACGGGAATATTGGGAGTTTGCCCGCACATCGCTGCATGCTAAGTAAGCCTCCAGTTCAGGAAAAAGAGCTACAGAAAATGATATGGGTTGAGGTCAACATTATCATTATTTCTTGCATCTGGCAGAAATGTATATTAAAAAAGAAAAGAAAAAGAGAGAAAACATGCAATTCTGAGAATATTCCTACAGTTGAAAGGTGACTGGAGGGTCATCTAACCTATAGGATGGGTTTGAGCTCCATCGGGTAGGGTGGTCCACACACTAACAACATCTGAATATAATATTTCTATAATCCCTTCATTTCTGGATAAGATTCAGTTCTATTCCATAGCATATCTACAGCTGTGCTATATTCAGTGGCTATAAAACCATCCATCTGTGTAATCTGGAGAAAAAAAATCCCTACAAAGACAAGCAGTGGGTCTGGGCAAATGATCTATCTTCATCTGTGCTGTTAACATCCTTCTCACTGTTCTGGCCTGGTGAGGTAGATATCTTTTCGTGAAAACCACAGAGAGCCAGCTGTCTCTCCAAGTCCAACAAAAATCACACAGACAATTATATTTAGCATCTATCATCTCACACAGAACTACACAGTTTCATCTTAGCTACTTTTTCCTCATTTTAAGTTTAATAAACTTATTAATTCACAGACTACAAAACAATGGGAAGCTTGCCTTCACAGAGCATGGGAATCCAGGGTTCAGGGTGAGAGCCTTGATCCAGGGCTCTAGCTCTGATGTAAAAGGACAGTTTGCCTGAGCATGTGTCACTGACTTATTCCCTCCATTCTTTTTTTTTTCTTCTTCCATTTTTTGTGCTTCTGTTTTGACTTTTGTATTTTTCTCCTTCTATAACTTCCTTCTGAAAATACATTTTATCAACTCTTTGAGAATTTAAAATATGCATGCAATGTAGTTTGATTAGATGAAGCCCACACTCACCTCCCTAACTGTTCTTGGATCCACTCTTAACCATATACTTCCCCAGTCTCATGACCTCTGTCAGTTTTAATTTCTTTTGTTTTTAATAACTCACTGAATGAAGATTGAGTTTCTCCCAGACTCATGGATATGGTGCCATCCACTGGAGCAGCATCAATCTACCAAGGGCCACACTATTTATTCCATCTTAAATGCCAGAAATACAGACTAAGTCAACCATTTTTCTCAGTCCCATGAATGTCCATCTGAATAGAATCTGTGTGCTGTCTGTCATCTGATGGTGATAAATACCTTAAATATCTTAAGTTTTCCACAGGCAGTGTCAACATAGCTGCAAGAGATCCCTTTGTCTTTTTCCTTTAGAAGACTTCTTAGCATTTTTCATGGTACAAACTCAACTCTCAACCTTCCCATGATACTCTCTTCTTGAGTTTAAATACAGCTCTGTTGGAATGACTACAATTTAAGTCATTTCCCTAGAACTTCTCCCTCTAGCTACAGACTCTATTTAACTCTCTCCAGGGCATCTCTGGAAGAAACACATCTTATCTGTTTCACATTTAAATTGCTGTGATAGAACCACTGGCTTCCACCTTCAAAGATGAAGTTCCTTGGTCCTTCCTGATTACAGTCAATGCCTCCTGCCTTTCATGAGTGCTGAGACCTTCAACCTGGTTGCCACTTCTTATGCCTTTCTTATTGTTCCCTTCCTTCAGCCTTCCAAAGCTAGATCGCAGAAACCTTTGTGGGTGGGGGAGTCTCCACTATATGTATTATTCCTTCCTTCATGGTCTCTTCTTCCAGCGTACCAAAGCTAGCTCACAGAAACCTTTCTTGTAGTGGTGGCGGTAGGGGTCCTCTGTTGTAGAAGTCTTCATGTTTTTTATATTCTCTGATGCTTTCAGCACTCCTCAACTCAGGAATAATACTTCATAGGTTGCCACAAAACAGTACAGTCTCAGTGATACCATTGAGGCTACAACAAATGACTCTTGGCTTCTATTGGCATCTCTTTACCATCTACTAAGTCAACCTCCTTTACTTCCGGGTCATTCCTTGTCCTGTTCAGCTAGGTCTCTGTTTGGACAGGGCCCAGGGATGAGCCAGAATGGCTCTGTCACTCAGTCAACCATCAGCCTTCACACGGGCTGTATTAATAGTCTGGGTTCTTGCCATGACCTTCATCTGGCCTCTGGACTCACAGATGAAGCTGCTTTTAAAGCATCTGCTGTTCCTTCTGTCATTTCAGGCCTATTAAGTAATTCAAAGACCTTCTAATTTTTTCTTTCCAATTTCTGAAATTCCCATTTAGATTTTTCCCTGTGCTGATTTCTCTGTTAAAAATATCTCTCTCCATTGATTTCAAAGGATCTCCCTTTACTTTACTAAGGATGTAATCAACATCCGGTGTTGTAGTCTCTTCAACTTCCAGGTTATCTCAAGGTCAGCATCTATTTGATCATATTTTCGTCCTGCAAACATGTCAGCTTTGTTCACTACTGTCTATAGAGTTACCTCAGAGCATGTCTTTAACACTCTAGACATTTTTAGCATATAAGGACCCATTATCCCTTTGATTTCTTTGTTTGTAGGTAGTCAACCCAAGAAGCTTAACCCTGTCTTCAGGTGGTTCCTGCAACAGAACAATCTGAAGAAGACATTGTAAGGTGTCTTGATCTTATATGTTCAAGCCACTCAGAATTGGGTCCAAGATTTGGGTTTTTACTATATTTACCAACATCATTGATGGCTACTTTTTATCTGTTCTGTAGGTGCACAGCTCCACAGACTGAGTCTTGCCAATTTGCATACAGCATTTCCCCTGCTATACATGCATAACCATACATACACACACATAAACACACACACATGTATATATATATATATATATATATATATATATATATATATATCACTGTACTGGCTAGTTTTGTGTCAACTTGACACAGCTAGAGTTATCACGGAAAAAGGAGCTTCAGTTGAGGAAATGCCTCCATGAGATCCAACTGTAAGGCATTTTCTCAATTAGTGATCAAGGGGGAAAGGCCCCTTGAAGGTGGGACCATCTCTGGACTGGTAATCTTGGCTCTATAAGAGAGCAGGCTGAGCAAGCCAAGGGAAGCAAGCCAGTAAAGAACATTCCTCCATGGTCTCTGCATCAGCTCCTGCTTCCTGACCTGCTTAAGTTCCAGTCCTGACTTTCTTGGTGATGAACAGCAGTATGGAAGTGTAAGCTGAATAAACCCTTTCCTCCCCAACTTGCTTCTTGGTCATGATGTTTGTGCAGGAATAGAAACCCTGATTAAGACACACACACATTTGCAAATGCACACAAACACAAACACATAGACATGCACATACAGAACACATACATATGCACATACACATACGCACCCTCATAGACATCTGTGTTCTTCATCAGCTAGGCTCTCATATCCAGAGCTATAGCTGTTTCTCTTAGGATTTTAGGAGCATATTTGACATATTTTATGTATACATAATGGTTTGATATGTGCTAAACTAATTTTTTTATTACTATGTAACAAGGTACTAGGAACTTAATGATGAAAGAAACGCTTTCTTTGAATTCATGGTTTCTGTGGGAAACAAGACCAGGTTAGCTGGGATCTCTGTACTCTGCCTTAGCAAACTTCAGTCATGGGGTCAACCATGCTTGGCTCTTACTAGCAGCCAGATTAAGAAAGTTCCAGAGTCATTCAGAGTTTCAGCAGATTGTTCTCTGTGGCTGTAGAATTGGCTCATCTGCCTTCCTAGTGGCTAGTGTTTAGAAACATTCTGAGTCCCTCAGATCCTCAGGTCTGTGGCAGAAGACCCTCTTCCATGGGAATTCATAACATATCTCCTCAAAGACAATAAAAAACGGAATCTCTTATGTCCATTCTGACCTTTTGAGAAAGATCTGGAGTCCCTTTAAAAATGTTTGAATGGTTAAGCCCAATCCACATATTATTCCTTCCTTCATAATATGTTTTTAACCTACTCATTAACATAATTACATCTACAGACTTGCCTTATCCTTTTCAAGAAGTCTAACCTAATAACAGGAGTGACCACCCTAGATACTTACCACTCTCTTTTAAACACAAGGGTAGAGGTGAGCTGGTGTTTGCACATTAGGACATATATTCTGAAGGATCCTCACAGAATTCATTTTGTCCTGGTGACATAGCACATTTGACTTCTTTCACTTAGCAGATCTTTGGGTTATTCTGTGTTCTATTTCATATCATAACTTATTTCTTTTTATTGATGAATAATATCCCATTATATGAATTATCTGACCATTTCCCAGGTAATGAATATTTGAATTCTTTGTAGACATTAGCTATAACAATGTTGAGATTCACATATCTATTTTTGTTTTCCTGTTTAGACATCCAGGGTCTGACCATCTAGATTATAGGATAAATCTAAGACACAAACCTTAACAGAAGTATATTGCTGGTTTCATATATCCTGAGTTCATTTCTGACTTCATGCTTACACACTGTGTCCCCTTAAGCAAATTTGCAAACTTTTGTATGCTTTAAGATCCTTACTTGCAATGGTCCTGACCTCACAAGTTATAAGAAGTAAATCCGAATAAGGCACATCAGTGTGGCATGATATAAAATAAACACCCGTTTTGCTGGTGCTAATACTGTTTTCTGAAAACCTAGAAGGAATCCAGCAAATACCCACTGATTGTGAACAGATTGAAGTCTTTTTTTCTCTCTCAAATAATCTACAATATATATTAGGTTTTTGTTATAAAATTTGTAGATTAAAAATAGGATAGGTGCTTAAGCTTTAAATACTATGTCCATAAAAGGTGCCACTCTTCAGGGATGTTACAATAGGGTTGGGAGGATGGATGAGACTGAAAGAAATGGGTCACTAGGGATGGATCACAAGGTGTGTGTTACTCAGGCTGTGTACTGTTATTATCAGTGCTTCTTGGCCCACCATGACACAAATGGACTAGCTCCACTATGCTTCTCAAATCTGATGAACTTAACCTCCTGAATCTGTGAGGTGATTTATATTTTTCCCCATTTAAATTGTCAGTAGCAAGTAATTTAGTCACAGAGACAGAAAAGGAATTGATGTGAATTCTGTCCCATGATCATTTGTATTTCTTTTTCCAAATCGTTGCTTGTATTTCAAGGCAAGATAATCATTGGTTCTTTTGAGGGGGTTTGTTAAAAATTCTACACTGCCATTGGTTTCTTTACAAATGCTATCTTATGTTGTTAGAGCTTTCTAAAGACTAAATCCAAAGAATGAGAAGGCATGGACTTCCCTTTCTGTGATTATGTTCATAAATGCACGTTGATGCCCTTATAATCTTATTCCCACATGTGACTTTTTTAATATTCTGACCTGTAACATCAAATAAACCCTGAGGTTCTTGGTTTGGAAGAGGAGTTTATAACTACAGGCTGGTGGTCTGTCTGGCATCCAGTTTATGTTAGGGAAAAATAAAACTTTATTTGTTGCCTGCAGAAGAAATTCTTTTACAGAAGCAAGTTTATTGAAGTTGTAAGCAACATGGGAACTCTTGGTATGGGGTTTGACTTGGGCCGAAGCCTTCCCACTGTCTTCTCTTTTCTCTTTGTCTTTCCTTCAAGTTAAGAAGTTTGGTGATTAAAGGCAAAACTCCATTGGATTTTAGGAAGTCTAACAGGCTCAAGATGTCATATTAAGATATCAAATATTTCATCATCTTAAGACCCATTAAATACTTTTATGTTTGCCAAATTATTTCTGTACTATGATATAAAAATACACTAACTTTGTCTCTGTTTCTGTTTCCCAGGAAGACAAATGTGCAATTCTTATAATGCAAATATCAGATTTGCTTATGTTGTCCTGCTTCTAATGTTGAGCTTGTTATGGAATAATTATGCTTTCAGAAAGAAAAGATCCCCTATTCCCTCTTGAAGTCAGATTATGCATCCCATCAGTTGCCATAGTTTTGAGAACCACCTGGGGGAAAATGTGTCTCTCAGACCAGAAAATGAACTCCATAAACATCCTCATTTGCCACCATCAAGTACCCTAGGAGATCATTTTCAATCCCATGGGTTGTAAAGAGTTTCCTTTGCTTAGAAGCAAACTGGGAGTTAAAAAGCAAGGAAGTAGGAAGTCCCTAAAAATTTATACGAGTTCTGAGAAGAGGAGGTGTGGCAGCCGTGTCTACAAAGTGCTGTTTAATAGGGCAGGGATTTGCAACTGAGTCAATTAGCCATGGAGGGACCATAAACATCTTTGTGAGCTTGAAAGTCTTCATGTTTTCACTGTTTCCTAGTTCTGAATATTTAACAAGGTCTTTTGTAAGTTCAGGCGTACAGGAGCTCTGTTAAAATATCCAAGAACCAAGAACATCTCTATAGCTCTAAGAGCGACCATGTGAACATGGAATGCAAGTGTGTTTAAACTAGCAGTAGCAGCATTTGTTTTATTCAAAAGGCCCTAAAAGAGAAGGAGGAAGGAGACATAGAGTGCTCTTCACAGGCTCCAGATCAGATCAGTCCCTCTGTGTCTGGAGATGACCATTTCAGGGCTCAAGTCTTCCTGGAGTTCGGTGTGCTTTCAAATTCCTTTCCTATAAGCTCCTAAATATGCAAGTCCCACAGAATACAGTGTCACAGAAATAGTTTTCTCAGGTTATTTCCTGGTTTATGTTTACATTTGCTTCTTCTGATAGGATTGCATGGTATTTGCAAGGTGTGTGACTTGTCTTGTCAAAGGGATTATGATATAATGTGATCTCTTTCTCTGTCTACATTTTAACATTTTAGAAGGTATATTATAACATATATTTACCTATTTAGTGTGTGTATGTGTGTGTGTGTGTGTGTCTGTGTGTCTGTGTGTATGTAGAAGACAACTTGTGAAAGAAGGTTCTTTCCTTCCACCATGTAGGAACTGGGAAATGGAGTCAGGTCATCAGGCTTTGGGTCCAAGGCTATAGGCATATTTACCCTCTGAGCCATCTCATCATTCCCATAAGCTTGATTTAAAAAATATAAAACTTTCCTTTTGTGACGGTTTGTATATTCTCTGACCAGGGAGTGGCACTATCTGGAGGTGTGGCCTGGTTGGAATAGGTGTGTCACTGTGGGTGTGGGCTTAGTACTCTCACCCTAGTTGCCTGGAAGTCAGTTTTCCACTAGCAGCCTTTGGATGAAGATGTAAAACTCTTAGCTCTGCCTGTGCCATGTCTGCCTGGATACTGCCATGTTCCCACCTTGATGATAATGGACTGAACCTCTGAACCTATAAGCCAGCCCCAATTAAATGTTGTTTTTATAAGACTTGCCTTGGTCATGGTGTCTGTTCACAGCAGTAAAACCCTAACTAATACAGAAGTTGGTACCAGGGACTGGGGTATTGCTGTGATAGGCCTGACCATGCTTTTATTTGAAAGAATGTGGATTTTGGGAGTTTGGATTTGGAAAGCAGTGGAATGCTTTAAATGGGGCTTAATGGGTTATCCGAGTAGGAATATGGAAGAGTTTGTTGCTGGGAGTAATTTGAACTGTGTTGACCTGGCCCAAGAGATTTCAAAGGAAAAGAATTTCAGAATGTGGCATAAAGACTGGTTTTGTGGTATTTTGGTGAAGAATGTGGCTACTTTCTGCCCATGCCTGAAAAGTCTGCCTGAGGCTAAGGTGAAGAGACTCAGATTAATTGCACTGACAAGGGAATTTTCAAAAAAAAGCTCAGCAGAGATTTTGTTCTCTGGTTAAGTCTTATGAAGAGAAGTTTGAACAAGCATAGCAAGCTTAGAAAGGAAAAATATAAAATATATGGTTCAAGTATTAAAGGGGTACCAGGAAGTGAAATGGAGCAAAATCCTGTGTTCTAGGAGATAACAGATTAAGGGAGTGGGACCTTGGGGCAAGATCCTACCCAGCTAAATTTAGATACAGGCATGGTGGTACACACCTTTAATCCCAGGAGACAGGCATGCTGATCTCTGCATTCAGGGCCAATCTACAGAGCAAGACCAAGGATAGCCAAGCTTAGGTAGTGAAGGATTTGGAAAACAGAAAGCCAGTGACAATGTAATAGTACAATTGGGTCATGTTCTCATTCCTGCAAGCAGTCGAACTCGGCAGCTTCAGCCATGTGGCTCTGGCTCTAGAGTTAAGAATGGAAGGAACTACTGGGACAATTGATGCTGGTTAGCTGGAGCTAAGAAATTAGCAGTGATTGTGAAGAGATCAGCATCACTGAGGTGAAATCTTCTGGGAAGTATTTTCTGCGAGCACAAAGAAGCTGTGTTCCAGAGATAGCCAAGGTTGTATCCCGTGCAGCAGCTGGACTTTGTAATGTGTAAGAATCACCCAGGTGGTACTGGTTTTGAAGGCATGAAGGGGTCATGAAGAACAGCTGAGGCTTGGCACTGTGAGAGGTCATGGAAGGCCATTGGAGAAGGTATAGCCTCAGCTGTAGTTGATGGTCCAGGACTGAAGGGGTCATGCAAAGGATTTGAGGCTTGGCACCATGAAGAGAGCCTATAAGAGGCTATTGGTGAAGCCTAGTTGGAGTGGTACACCCCAGTGTATTGGAGATGTCAGTACCATGGGATGATCACCAAGAACAGCAGCCTTAGTGGAGTGTATTAACCTGAGTTTAGAGTGCTACAGAGGGCAGATCTGGAGAAGTGATGCCAGCCCTTAGGAGGAGCCCAAATGATCAAGTGGAATCCCAGACACTGAAACAAGAAGCTGTAACACTGAAATTGCCTTGGAGACTCAAAGATGTTAAAGTAGCCAGAGCCATGGGATACATGTTGAGGAATGCTGCTAACAGGAATTGGAACCAGCCCAGGAGAAAGCAGTTTGTTGCAGTCAACAAAGATGAAAAAGGAGTGGAGATTTGAAGAGTGCTTTGACATCAGCCATGGAGATTCAGAGTTTGGAGTTTGCCCTGCTGGTTTCCTGTCTTGCTTTGGGGATTACAGTTAATTAGTTGGATGAATCTCAGAAGAGATCTTGAACTTTGGACTTTTAACATTGATGAGACTGCTATAGACTATGAGGACTTTGAGAGTTGGACTAAATGCATTTTGCATTATGATATGTTTAAGTATGGCTCCCATAGACTCATGTTTTTGAACAAGTCTATGAGGGCCAGGGAGTGGAATGTGATGGTTTGTATATTCTCTAACCAGGGAGTGGCACCATCTGGAGGTGTGGCCTGGTTGGAATAGGTGTGTCACTGTGGGTGTGGGCTTAGTACTCTCATCCTAGTTGCCTGGAAGTCAGTTTTCCACTAGCAGCCTTTGGATGAAGATGTAGAACTTTCAGCTCTGCCTGTGCCATGCCTGCCTGGATATTGCCATGCTCCCACCTTGATGATAATGGATTGAACCTCTGAACCTATAAGCCAGCCCCAATTAAATGTTGTTTTTATAAGACTTGCCTTGGTCATGGTGTCTGTTCACAGCAATAAAACCCCAAATAATACACCTTTTAAAAGAAACTTAGTAGATTGTATAGCTCAAATAAAATAAATTTTATTATATCATGTCCTTAATTCTTCTGTGAACTACACCTAACCATAATACTTTGTGTCACTAATCAATACAAATAGCTATGGTAAAATAAGCAAAGAGATGGAACATGAGTGTTGAATTTAGGAGAACTAAGCTTTTGTCTAGGCTGGGTCCCCTAGCACCTTTGTGCTATCTTAGTGCCTCTTCTCAGACCCTTTAATTGTTAAATGGGAGTCTTTATCCTAGCACCAGGGTGATTCATTGAAACCATGGATGTGCAATAGCTTTATTGAGTTATTTAAAAGTAGTCAAAGAAGGAAAAACAAACTCATGTTGCTAATTACATCCAGCTGTAGAAAATCACTTTTGGAAGGTTAGCTAGAGGAGCTATTTTTAAAAACAAACAAAAGCAAAAAGGACAAAAACGGGACACTATAAAAGTCTTCCAAGTTAAACACTGAAGTTTATAGAACTAAATAATTTACTAAGCCATATATGTGTCTTAAGAAGTTCACTATAATATTCATACAATCATTAGCATCATATGGACCAAGGAAGATACCAATGTGATGGTGGCTAGGTTTTGCTTGAAGTAGAACAGAAGAAACAGAAGAGAAGATGGAATGGCCAATAACGTTGGTCTAAAGTCAAGTAATTTCATTATTTATTTCAGAGAGCAATGCCATTTGTAAAGAAAAGCACACCAGTGATTTACTGAGGCTAATAAACAAGGCATCTAAGTGTTGAGGTTAAAAGCAAAACAAGACCATAATTGAAAACTAGCCTTGTGCTTTCTCCTTCCATGGGTTCATCCTACTTGACAGACAGTGATAGGGTCCTAGCCTGAAGCTCAGGACTCAGAAAGCATGGGGTCTGAAATACATGTCCAGCAGCTCTTTCCCACCATAAGCTATGGCTCCATCTGGAAAGTGGGTAGACATAGTCAACCTGTCTGCTTTCCTTACAAAAGTCCTAAGTGCTTTGCGATGCAGGCCAAACAGAAACACAAGTGGGACCTTCCATGCTCTTTTGCTTAACCCATGCATGGCTTCCAGCATTGTTGCTTACAAAGCTGTAATGGAAAATAACACCGTCTATAAACTGTACTTACTAAAAGCATATTAAACTCCTGATCTTCAAATCTGGAGCTTATGCAGTGATTTATACCAAGTGGAGCCAAGAAAATGGGAAAAAAAAGAAGAGATAAAGAGGAATTAATGCCCATCCCCAGTCTCTGTCCCTTGCCACCCCTGGCATATATACATATGCGCTTCCATTCTATAGTTATATATTATGGAAAGAAAAGAGTGGGAGACAGCAGATAAATTGAGAAAACTGGATGCAATACAGGTCTGTAATCCCAGTGTTTTGGATGCTGAGAAAGAATTAAAAGTGTGAGATTAACCTGGGCTAAATAGTGGTACCCTGCCTCAAAGAAATGCAATACAGAGAGAGGGGATGGGGAGAGGGAGAGAGGGAGAGAGGGAGAGAGGGGATGGGGAGAGGGAGAGAGGGAGAGAGGGAGAGAGGGAGAGAGGGAGAGAGGGAGAGAGGGAGAGAGGGGATGGGGAGAGGGAGAGAGGGAGAGAGGGAGAGAGAGGGAGAGAGACAGAGACAGACAGACATGAGGATGAGGGTGAGGATAAAGAGGAAGAAAGCATATGCTGAACAAAACTCAAATCACTCAGAGAAGACATCTGCTGGACTCTGGGGACCCCTTGCCATGGATCCCCACCCATGGTATCTGCACATTCACTGATCTTCCTGACATATGGGGCAACAGGCAGCTACAGCAGTAGCAACTCAAGCTTTTAAATATGCACAGGAGGGAATTCAGTAGTGATCTGACAGGCTATGCTGGAGGAGGTGGGCTAAGGTACTTGCTTTAATTCTGTAGGCATTTATTTTCTACACTGTCTTTATTACAGGTGTCTGGAGACAGGGATTCTTGGAAAGGGCCCCAAACTTTTCAGCATCCTTTTGGCAATGATGCTTAGTTAAAGGAGCTTCTAGATCTAAAGATAAAAAGGCTGCAGACAAGAGGACTAGAGACCACTTGTTTGTCCTAGGGCCTTGAAAACAGTAAACCATCATTAGCTTGTCAATCGGCATGTTCTGTCCATCAACACCAAGGAACAAGCTGTACTGAGAACAAAGGTAAAGGGAGAAAGTGTTCTCTACTACCCAGAGTCACACGTCCTTCCCATGAGATGTGTTCATTTTCATTACAGATTGGCTCTGTCTCAATGGCACGGGAAGAACCGAAGAGTTGCTTTGATGGCTTCTTTTGAGGGTTAGCCACACTGTCTTAATCCTAAATCTCAGTCTTGTTGGTCCTTTTTGAGCACAGCAACGGGCTTTTCTGTCTCTATACTTCTTGTGTTGGAAGGATAACTTTAGAATCTGCCTACCCATATGTACTAACACATAAGTCTTTGAAACTTTCTGCATCACAGTTATAGGATCGGGCACATTATGTTACTCTGACCCCATATGTCCTCATCAAGGTTTTCTGAATATTTTGACAGTAGATCTTACCAGATGGTCAAACCCTACTCATCCATGACATTTCACTGGAACAATATTGCATTTCTAAATTGATGTAGAATTTTAAAAATCTAAAATGCTTAGTCACTTGGCTAATGTTGTCTGGGCATATACAAGGAGGCTTCTAGGTTGAACATCTGACATGGGGCAATACTATTTTAAATGTTCAGGCTTGAGTGTGTTTGTGTATGTGTATGTAAGGCACACGTGTATGTGAGTACATGTATCAATGAACACACGTGAAGACTGTCAGAGGATTCTAGGTGTCCTGATCTATTCTTCTTTGAGACAAGGTCTCTCACTGGAGTAAGGGTGGTGGACAGGAAACCATAGCAATCCTCCTGCCTCCACCATCCACAGTGGTGGGTTACAGGCTCGTGAAGCCATGACCAGAGTCTTAGTTCCTATGGCTGCTACCCATAGAGACCTCTTTCTACCCGACAGGCCATCAGCATCGCTTCTCACTTCCTTAAAGTTCATGGTGAAGACAACATGCAATGTAAATGACATATTATTCACTACAATCTATAAAATAAAGGACAGAGCTCACACTGCATGTGATACATGCTTATGGTACACATACATACATACATGAGTCAAATACTCATAAACATAAAACTACAAGAAAAACTCATCAAAAATTTTCTATGCAATTCTGCTGTTTCTCATGTAAGCTGTCCCTCTCAAATGTAATTTAGAAGATTTTTTTTTTTACTTCTTTCTTAGGTATTGTGATATATATGGCAGTCAAGAATGAAACTGTCCAAGAGTTGAGACATTTATAAAGAAGGGTGAGTAGCTTTCCAAAGACTATTTTCTAATTGTGAAATGCATGGCCCCTTACCATAAGGTTTAAGTAAGAGGGTGTCGAGGGGACAAAACAGAACAGTACAATGTAGCAATATTTTGGAGAGTCCACTGTGTGACACTGATGACATATACTGTTTTATGTGCACATGTACAAACTGTCTACACTTTCGTCATCTATGAAAGGCATCAGATGATGGAAGGGTGCTCATTTTTAATTAAGCAAAACATAGAGGCAGAGCAAGGAGTTCTCCCACAGAGAAATGTTCCCTGTCATTATCTTCATCACCATTGTCATCGTGGTCTCACCTTGGAGCAGATAGACTACTGCCACCCCACAAGCTGATTCTACATCAGAACTCTACATGTATGTAAAAGGTATCGCCCACTAGCGCAGAACTTTTTCAATCATAATCCATTGGGAAGCAATACACATTCACTCAGCAGGGGAGCATCTTCCACCAGAAACAGCAGAATTCCATAAAGAAATTTTGATTCAGTGAGCTTTTCTTATAATTTCACTTTTGCGTAATAATTTGCCTCATGTATGTATGTATACCATGTGCATATTTTTAACATCTAAAACATGTATTTGTGCTGGCTAGTTTTATTTCCACTTGACACACACTGAAGTCATCTGAGAAAAAAAGACTTGCATAAGATTGGATTCCAAGACTGGAGAGCTAGTGTCTGATTCAGAAGGGCCCAGTTCACTGGAGGTGGTACCACCTCTAGATTGATTGTCCTGGGTTTTATAACAAAGCAGGCTGAGCAAGCCATGAGTGAGAAGCACCATGCCCTCTGCATCAGCTCCTGCCTCTAGGTTCCTGCCCTGTTTGAGTTCCTGCCCCAACTTCCTTCAATGCTGAACAGTCACATGGAAGCATAAGCCAAATAAACCCTTTCCTCCCCAAGTCACTTCTGGTCATGATGTTTCATCCCAGCAAAATTAATCCCACTGAAACAATATTTATATCTCCTTTGATGTGTCTATGAACATAAATGAGCTTGTCTATTTGCAGTCAGATGACCGTAAATTCATTGGTCCAAAAAGTCATTAATGAATCAGTCTGAGAGGAGACAAAGTTAGACAGAGAAGTCTACCATCATTGTGGTGCACTTTCTGAAATATCAGTGCTTGCTAAATGTAGATATTAAATACACTATCTTTTGTTGGTTTTTGAGGAAAGATCCAAGTAGTGTAGGCTAGCCTGAAATTCACTACACAATCAAGGCTTGCCTTAAACTCATTTATCTAGGACTCCACCTTCCAAGTGCTGGAATTACAGATGTACCTCATCATGCTCAGCTAGAACACAGCTCTCCAAAAGTGCTTCAAATACATTACTTAACTTTCTTCACCATGCTACTACACTTAGTGTATTTCTCTCAAAAATACAGTAGTGTGGACAGGAAAGATAACTTGGTGTTTGTTAGCAAGTCTGAAGAGATAGCTAAGAAGGGTCTATGACCTACATGCATTTAAAAAGAACAAACACATGCATGTGAACCTCCACATATAAGCAATTGTATGCATAAGTGTGCACATATGCACGTGCACATGTGTGCATGCACACACACATATGTAAATAAATAATAAATGAAAGTTTAAAAATTCAGTAGTAGCAACTCTTCTGGAAGCTGAGAATGATAAATACTGGGAAGACACAATCATTCCAATGCATGAGTAGACTTGGCTAGCATCATCAATGGAGTAGCCTGGAAAGTCCTAGAACATGAGAATTATGAATTATACAATTGACTTCTCTCCAGGAGTAAGCAAGAGTTCCTCAGAATGAAGAAATGAAGGCAGAAAGGAAAGAAAGAAGGGGATATAAAGACAGAGAGGCAGGTTAGAAAGAGGGTGCGAATTATTAGTACTATCTAAACCACCAGGTTGACTTTATAAAGCTATAAATTTAGCTAGATCTGGAGGCATATGACTTTAATCCCAGCTCTTCGGGAGCAGGGGCAGGTGGATCTGGGCTATAGGACAGTCTGGCCTACAAAGCAAGTTTCAGGAGAGCCGCAGATACATAGAGAAACTCCATCTCAAGGAAAAAAAAAGAAAAGAATAAAAAGATACGAAGATGAAATCACAATAGAGTAATTGAAATATTTCTCTAATACTATTCATTCAAGAGTAGGTGGTTGGTTGTCTTCTCCATGAATTCTGCCTACCAAGTCAACATGACATTGGAGATGAGTTCAGTCTACCAGCTAGCAGGACACCTGAGGAACTCACCATCCTGGTGCTGTAGTGCAGGAGGCACAAGTGTAGTGTGTGCTGAGCACTGTTGTAAATTATGTGGTGGGCAATCACACATGGCTAATTTTGTGACAGGCTGTGAAGAGCTATGTGAGAGTTTAGTTAAAGCATACTGCTCCTTCAGGAGTGCATAAACTCAGGAGGAACAGTTGATCTGTGGAGAGGTTGAAGAAAATAACGTCTTCCTTCCAGATTGCCAATGATACTACAATATGCCCCCCAAATGCAATATGTTGTCATTGTAAGTAAAAATTACAGTTTCCATTATTTGCTAGGGATCTGAATCTATGAAAGGTAAACAATGACTCAGAAAGACAATTTACCAGAAGGGAAGGTGCTGTCTTGCAGTTCATAAAGCCTGATAGGATAGCATAATAAAGTCTACACCGCAGTAAATAAGTTCTGAGGTACAGGGAGGTAGATGATGCTATGACGGTCAGGGAGATGGGATGGATTGGCACTATCTTCGGGTAGTGAGAACTGGTAAATTTTGCTTTGCTGAATTCTTTAGAAGGAGGCCAGGTCTGTTCTGAGCCCCTGTAATTTCTGAAACATTGATTCTTAAACTGGATTTTAAAAATGCTTTCTCAGCAAGCTCATGTTCTATGACTTTCTATAAAAGTTTCTATTTCTTTGTAATACTTGGAGTGATGAAAATTTCCTAAAATGAGATTATGGTGATGTTTGCTGAACTCTGTAAACATGATTAAAAAAAAGTCATTGAATCATTGATTTAAGTAGGTTTGTAGCAGAAATATTATATCTTGATAAAACTATTAAAGTTTATTTTATTCATTTTAAAGAATAAATATATATTTTAAAAAATAAAATAATATTTATTACTTAATATTTGTTGCTTGAGGATCTGATTATGATATTTTTAGCTATAGTCTAAGGAATTACTGTTTTAAGAGATATTTAGAGGTTAAGAAATGAAAATATAAATATTATAAGTAGAATACAGATATTATAACTCATGGGTTCTTGATTTGTCCTATGGTAACCAGAAAATTTAATTCAAAATTTATTTTTTGGCAATACATGATATTAAAATATTATAATTCAAACTCAATATATATATGGTAGACATCAGCTTCTCCATTCTTATTTTGGGGAGGTTGGGGCAATGTGTCCAATTGTTGGCTCAAGGTCAAACTCTAGTGTCTTCCTCAGACACTTCTCTATTTTACTTGTTTCTTACTTGTTCAAAAGAGTGTCTCTATTCTAAATCTTTATTTTGTTATTATTTATGTGTCTTATGTATATATAGGACACATGAGTCCAGGTGACCAGAGGAGGGTGCCAGATCCCACCAAACTAGGTGCTGGGAGCTAAACTTGGGCCTTAGCTGAAAAGGATATGCTCTCAACAATTTAGCCAGCGCTCTAGATCCCAGAAAAGGTCACTTGCTAACCTGAAGCTCACCAATTAGCTAAGCTGACCAATGAGCTCATGGGATGCCTGTGCCCTACCCCTTCCCAGCACTGGAGTTACAGTTGCTGGCCTTGTGCAGCTGTTACATAGGTGCTGGGGACTTCATGTACTCAAGCTTGTGTGGCAAGCACTTGACCCGCTGAGCTACCCTTTCTCCAACCATACCATCTCCAGTCTTGATTAATTGTTTTTTCCCTGTGTAATACTGTGCACAATTTGAAATCTGTGATTGGAGCAACATTACTCAATTAATGGTGCTTAAATTTTCTTGAATTATATGTTGGGTTTGACAATACCTAAATATCATCATATAAATACCAAAGATGTTTACAAGTTTGGAATACTGCTAGTTTTGATTGAACAACAATAACTTATTGACATGACTTCTTTTATCATTAGGACAAATAATAAAATTGTAACTCAATTGTTTTTAAATTTTGTGTGTAAATGAGACAATTAGAAGAGACTTGGGAAAGAAATATCAGGGGAAAGAATAAAATCAAATGTGGGAAGGTCATCATTTTGATAACTGAGAATATATTTTATAAATCATGAAGTATATACCTTCAGTCCTCATAAAACACACTTTTTTCATATAAAAAATATCATCCATGAGCGAGTATTTAAACCCATGGGACAGATGAGTCATGGGTGTGACCTGACAATGGCAGGCCACAGTGTGAAATTTAGAGCTTTTGCAATAGCTTGCCTGAGAATGGTCCAAGGGATTAGCAGGCAGGCAGGAAGTAGAGATAGAGTCCCTAGGAGTCCAGTCTGGTGATTGTGCTGTCAAGAGTCCAGCAGGGACAGTCACAACAGCTTAGCTGTGCTTCAGGACCTAATTGTGGCATGAACCACTACTGGTGCTGTTGGAGTGGATGATGGAAACCAACCTGCATCAGCAGGGGACAATGGGAAGGAAGAGAACAAGGGCAAAGAGAAAACAACCAAGCACATCTCACCCTGATACAGTCTGACTGGGTTCTATTACCGACTTATGCAAGACCTGTGTGTCATCAAACCACATATGATAACCATCAGCACGGATAAGACCCGCTACAAACATGTTGGCCAACCATTCTTACCACACAGGAGCTTTGCATGATTTTTCTGCCATCCCTGCTGAAGACAGATGACAAGCCAGTCTGTAGCAGATTCTCATGGCTCAAATACCTCCCTGTAAGAATGGCATTTCGAAGAGCTAGCTGTATCTGGCTCATTTTCTTCTCCTAAGTAGATGTACCAGAATGGAACGTGAGAGTACCATGTAAAATCCCATGTCCTGCCTGAGGTTTCTTCCTTTCAAAAACTAATTTCCGAGAAAAGCACCAGGGCAGCTAGGGCGCAGGGTCGGCTGACACTCTCCAGCTACCCACAACACCCGCCACAGGATCTTAAGACTTCTGGTGAGTGGAACACAGCTTCTGCTCCAATCCAATTGCGCGCGGGACCTGAGACTGTATTAGTTAGGGAAGCAGAAACCGGCCAGAGTAGGGCCACAGGCCTCATCCGGCCGGATCAGCACCGGGGTAGCTAGAGCCCAGGGTCGGCTAACACCCGCCAGCTACCCACGACCCCCGCCACAGGATTTTGAGACTGCTGGTGAGTGGAACACAGCTTCTGCTCCAATCTTTAATCAGTGACAACGACAACAACTAACCCCAGAGATTACCAGATGGCCAAAGGTAAATGTAATAATCTTACTAACAGAAACCAAGACAACTCACCATCATCAGAACCCAGCACTCCCACATCGCCCAGTCCAGGGCACCCCAACACACCGGAAAAGCTAGACACGGATCTAAAAGCATATCTCATGATGATGGTAGAGGACTTCAAGAAGGACTTTAATAACACACTTAAAGAAATACAAAGGAACACTGGTAAACAGGTAGAAGACATTAAAGAGGAAGCACAAAAATCCCTTAAAGAATTGCAGGAGAACACAGCTAAAGAGTTTCAAATCCTTAAAGAAAAACAGGATAACCTAATCAAACAGGTAGAAGTCCTTAATGAAAAACAGGAAAACACATCCAAACAGATGATGGAAATGAACAAAACCATACTAGACCTAAAAAGGGAAGTACACACAATAAAGAAAACCCAAAATGAGGCAACACTGGAGATAGAAACCCTAGGAAAGAAATCTGGAACCATAGATACAAGCATCAGCAACAGAATACAAGAGATGGAAGAGAGAATCTCAGGTGCAGAAGATTCCATAGAGAACATTGGCACAACAATCAAGGAAAATGTAAAATGCAAAAAGATCCTAACTCAAAACATCCAAGAAATATAGGACACAATGAGAAGACCAAACCTACGGATAATAGAGTGGATGAGAATGAAGATTTTCAACTCAAAGGACCAGCAAACATCTTCAACAAAATTATAGAAGAAAACTTCCCAAATCTAAAGAAAGAGATGCCCATGAACATACAAGAAGCCTACAGAACTCCAAATAGACTGGACCAGAAAAGAAATACCTCCCGACACATAATAATCAGAACAACAAATGCTCTAAATAAAGATAGAATACTAAAAGCAGTAAGAGAAAAAGGCCAAGTAACATATAAAGGCAAGCCTATCAGAATTACACCAGATTTTTCACCAGAGACTATGAGAGCCAGAAGATCCTGGACGGATGTTATACAGACACTAAAAGAACACAAATTCCAGCCCAGGCTACTATACCCAGCCAAACTCTCAATTAACATAGATGGTGAAACCAAAGTATTCCACGACAAAACCAAATTCACACATTATCTCTCCACGAATCCAGCCCTTCAAAGGATAATAACAGAAAAAAACCAATACAAGGACAGGAACCACGCCCTAGAAACAACAAGAAGGTAATCCCTCAACAAACCTAAAAGAAGACAGCCACAAGAACAGAATGCCAACTTTAACAACAAAAATAACAGGAAACAACAATTACTTTTCCTTAATATCTCTTAATATCAATGGACTCAACTCCCCGATAAAAAGACATAGACTAACAAACTGGCTACACAAACAAGACCCAACATTTTGCTGCTTACAGGAAACTCATCTCAGAGAAAAAGATAGACACTACCTCAGAATGAAAGGCTGGAAAACAATTTTCCAAGCAAATGGTATGAAGAAACAAGCTGGAGTAGCCATTCTAATATCTGATAAGATTGACTTCCAACCCAAAGTCATTAAAAAAGACAGGGAGGGACACTTCATACTCATCAAAGGTAAAATCCTCCAAGAGGAACTATCAATCCTGAATATCTATGCTCCAAATACAAAGGCAGCCACATTCATTAAAGAAACTTTAGTAAATCTCAAAGCACACATTGCACCTCATACAATAATAGTGGGAGATCAACATACCACTTTCACCAATGGACAGATCATGGAAACAGAAACTAAACAGGGACACAGAGAAACTAAGAGAAATTATGAATCAAATGGATCTGGCAGATATCTACAGAACATTCTATCCCAAAACAAAAGGATATACCTTCTTCTCAGCACCTCATGGTACCTTCTCCAAAATTGACCACAAAATTGGTCACAAAACAGGCCTCAACAGATACAAAAATATTGAAATTGTCCCATGCATCCTATCAGATCACCATGGACTAAGGTTGATCTTCAATAACAAAATAAATAATAGAAAGCCAACCTTCACATGGAAACTGAACAACACTCTTCTCAATGATACCTTGGTCAAGGAAGGAATAAAGAAAGAAATTAAGGACTTTTTAGAGTTCAATGAAAATGAAGCCACAACATATCCAAACTTATGGGACGCAATGAAAGCATTTCTAAGAGGAAAACTCATAGCTCTGAGTGCCTCCAAAAGGAAACTAGAGAGAGCACACATTAGCAGCTTGACAACATACCTAAAAGCACTAGAACAAAAGGAAGCAAATTCACCCAAGAGGAGTAGAAGGCAGGAAATAATCAAACTCAGGGGCGAAATCAACCAAGTGGAAACAAGAAAAACTATTCAAAGAATCAACCAATCAAGGAGCTGGTTCTTTGAGAAAATCAACAAGATAGATAAACCCTTAGCCAGACTCACTAGAGGGCACAGGGAAAGCATCCTAATTAACAAAATCAGAAATGAAAAAGGAGACATAACAACAGATCCTGAAGACATCCAAAACACCATCAGATCCTTCTACCAAAGGCTATACTCAACAAAACTGGAGAACCTGGATGAAATGGAGAAGTTCCTAGACAGATACCAGGTACCAAAGTTGAATCCAGATCAGGTTAATGATCTAAACAGCCCTATATCCCCCAAAGAAATAGAAGCAGTCATTAATAGTCTCCCAACTAAAAAAAGCCCAGGACCAGATGGGTTTAGTGCAGAGTTCTATCAGACCTTCAAAGAAGATCTAATCCCAGTTCTTCACAAACTATTCCACAAAATAGAAACAGAAGGTACTCTACCCAACTCATTCTATGAAGCCACAATTACTCTGATACCTAAACCACAAAAAGACCCAACAAAGATAGAAAACTTCAGACCAATATCCCTTATGAATATTGATGCAAAAATCCTCAATAAAGTTCTTGCTAACCGAATCCAAGAACACATCAAAACAATCATCCATCCTGACCAAGTAGGTTTCATCCCAGGGATGCAGGGATGGTTCAATATACGGAAATCCATCAACGTAATCCAGTATATAAACAAATTCAAAGACAAAAACCACATGGTCATCTCATTAGATGCGGAAAAAGCATTTGACAAGATCCAACACCCATTCATGATAAAAGTCTTGGAAAGATCAGGAATTCAAGGCCCATACCTAAACATGATAAAAGCAATCTACAGCAAACCAGTAGCCAACATCAATGTAAATGGTGAGAAGCTTGAAGCAATCCCTCTAAAATCAGGGACTAGACAAGGCTGTCCACTTTCTCCATACCTATTCAACATTGTACTTGAAGTCCTAGCCAGAGCAATTCGACAACAAAAGGAGATCAAAGGGATACAAATTGGAAAAGATGAAGTCAAAATATCACTCTTTGCAGATGATATGATAGTATATATAAGTGACCCTAAAAATTCCACCAGAGCACTCCTAAGCCTGATAAACAGCTTCGGTGAAGTAGCTGGATATAAAATTAACTCAAACAAATCAATGGTCTTTCTCTACACAAAGAATAAACAGGCTGAGAAAGAAATTAGGGAAACAACACCCTTCTCAATAGTCACAAATAATATTAAATATCTTGGCGTAAGTCTAACTAAGGAAGTGAAAGATCTGTATAATAAAAACTTCAAGTCTCTGAAGAAAGAAATTCTAGAAGATCTCAGAAGATGGAAAGATCTCCCATGCTCATGGATTGGCAGGATCAACATTGTAAAAATGGCTATCTTGCCAAAAGCAATCTACAGATTCAATGCAATCCCCATCAAAATTCCAACTCAATTCTTCAACGAATTAGAAAGTGCAATCTGCAAATTCATCTGGAATAACAAAAAACCTAGGATAGCAAAAACTCTTCTCAAGGATAAAAGAACCTCTGGTGGAATCACCATGCCTGACCTAAAGCTCTACTACAGAGCAATTGCGATAAAAACTGCATGGTACTGGTATAGTGACAGACAAATAGACCAATGGAATAGAATTGAAGACCCAGAAATGAACCCACACACCTATGGTCACTTGATCTTCGACAAGGGAGCTAAAAACATCCAGTGGAAGAAAGACAGCATTTTCAACAAATGGTGCTGGCACAACTGGTTGTTAACATGTAGAAGAATGCGAATCGATCCATTCCTATCTCCTTGTACTAAGGTCAAGTCTAAGTGGATCAAGGAACTTCACATAAAACCAGAGACACTGAAACTTATAGAGGAGAAAGTGGGGAAAAGCCTTGAAGATATGGGCACAGGGGAAAAATTCCTGAATAGAACAGTAATGGCTTGTGCTGTAAGATCGAGAATTGACAAGTGGGACCTCATGAAACTACAAAGCTTCTGCAAGGCTAAAGACACCATCAATAAGACAAAAAAACCACCAACAGATTGGGAAAGGATCTTCACCTATCCTAAATCAGATAAGGGACTAATATCCAATATATATAAAGAACTCAAGAAGGTGGACTCCAGAAAGTCAAATAACCCCATTAAAAAATGGGGCTCAGAACTGAACAAAGAATTCTCACCTGAGGAATACCAAATGGCAGAGAAGCACCTGAAAAAATGTTCAACATCCTTAATCATCAGGGAAATGCAAATCAAAACAACCCTGAGATTCCACCTCACACCAGTCAGAATGGCTAAGATCAAAAATTCAGGTGACAGCAGATGCTGGCGAGGATGTGGAGAAAGAGGAACACTCCTCCATTGTTGGTGGGATTGCAAGCTTGTACAACCACTCTGGAAATCAGTCTGGCGGTTCCTCAGAAAATTGGACATAGTACTACCGGAGGATCCAGCAATACCTCTCCTGGGCATATATCCAGAAGATGTCCCAACCGGTAAAAAGGACACATGCCCCACTATGTTCATAGCAGCCCTATTTATAATAGCCAGAAGCTGGAAAGAACCCAGATGTCCCTCAACAGAGGAATGGATACAGAAATTATGGTACATTTACACAATGGAGTACTACTCAGCTATTAAAAAGAATGAATTTATGAAATTCCTAGCCAAATGGATGGACCTGGAGGGCATCATCTTGAGTGAAGTAACACAATCACAAAAGAACTCACACAATATGTATTCACTGATAAGTGGATATTAGCCCAAAACTTAGGAAACCCAAGATATAAGATACAATTTGCTAAACGCATGAAACTCAAGAAGAATGAAGACCAAAGTGTGGACACTGTGCACCTTCTTAGAATTGGGAACAAAACACCCAGGGAAGGAGTTACAGAGACAAAGTTCGTAGCTGTGATGAAAGGATGGACCATTTAGAGACTGCCGTATCCAGGGATCCATCCCATAATCAGCTTCTAAATGCTGACACCATTGCATACACTAGCAAGATTTTGCTGAAAGGACCCAAATATAGCTGTCTCTTGTGAGACGATGCCGGGGCCTAGCAAACACAGGAGTGGATGTTCACAGTCAGCTATTGGATGTATCACAGGGCTCCCAATGGAGAAGCTAGAGAAAGTACCCAAGGAGCTAAAGGGATCTGCAACCCTATTGTTGGAACAACATGATGTACTAACCAGAACCCCGGAGCTCTTGTCTCTAGCTGCATATGTATCGAAAGATGACCTAGTAGGCCATCAATGGAAAGAGAGGCCCACTGGACTTGCAAACTTTATATGCCCCAATATAGGGGAATGCCAGGGCCAAAAGAATGGGAATGGGTGGGTAGGGAAGTGGGGGGCGCTATGGGGGACTTTTGGGATCGCATTGGAAATGTAATTGAGGAAAATATGTAATAAAAATATTAAAAATTAAAAAAAAAAAACAAAAACTAATTTCCGGAGTCTTTTTTCCCCTGAATTATGGAGACAATACAGTTATCATAAAAGACAGGAATTTTAGAAAAGTAGATAAAAATAACAAAGAAGGATATCAGTTGAAGATATGACCACACAACAAACCTATGGATGATTCTGTAATAAGACAAAATATATGCCTCCTCCATTTGATTGTTCAAGACTTATTTGCATCTCTGCATTTGATTTTGAGTAGAATCATCAGAGTGAAATTACTGTATCAAGTAATAAGATTATTCTTAAAATAGTCATGCTAGAACTATTTCCAAAGATTTACTGCCTTATGTTCTATTAGAGTATAGATGCTCAAGATAGGAGGGTTGATTTTATGTATCTCAATTATTCCTAACCCCCACTTCCCAGGTATTATATACTCTTGAATACATTAGAATGAGCTTATTATTGGTATGCCACAACAAGTATTATATCATGTTTCTTCTCTGTAAAAACCAGTATTAAAAATTGAAAAATTTCAAAGCATTTATAGGTATTTTTTATAAGTCTCATTGACAACTTAGTGGCTAACCATTTTTAATTTTTAATTTTCAGCCTTATTTAAAACTTAATTTTCTTTTGTTAATAAGTTATCATTTGGAATAGTAGCCTTTCTCAATTTTTAAACTTTTTCCATGTAGTTATTGGGCTGAGTCTGGAGTTATTTTTTTTTTCTCTCCAAAACTCTGTGACACTATTCCATCATCTTCAAGCTTAGAGGCCACAATAAAGAATTCAGAAGTCAACCTGAGTATTTCACCTCTCTACTAACTTACCTACTGAATGCATTTGCTATTAAAATCCCTTAAAAGTAATACTAACAGAATACTTGTTCAAAACCTAATATTTTATGATACTGATAAATTGTGATCTCTTATTCTGTAGTACTATGTTCTGAAAATGATTCTTTGAAGAGTTTGAAAGTAAGGCAGAAATGTTACAGATTAAAGATTATATGTAAAATCAGCATAGAAATTGAATTTACAATGTCTTAAAAGTTTATGTGGGGGTCACTGAATTGTTATAATTATGCAACCCTACAATTAATGTAAACAAGTTAATTGTTAACATTTTCCACTAATTATTTGATACTTAATGACTCATTTTAGTCTATGCAAGCAATTTTCTCATATTCACTTTTTTTTTTCTTTTACCAATTCTATGCTTAATTCCCAATCGTTATCTTACTACCTCCTCTGTCCCCTCTTCATTTTACAGTGTGTCATGGGACATGTTTGTACTATTTCACCTCTTGTACTGGGAACTTGTATGAGAATAGACACAGAAAATAAGATGCTCACAAGACGGAGAGGATGAATATCCTTGGACATATCTCAAGTCCATTCTGTATTCCTATGGAACTGTGAGCAGATACTGAGGGCTCATGTGCACACAGGTGTCCTTGTGATGAGAAAGGTAGCAGTTAAAACCTTAACTTTCCTAACTTCATTCAGTTTTGCTATTTTGAAGGTCAAGGATAAATGGGCATAGTGGATTTTGTTTCTGTATATTGTAGAAATTCTGTTAAATCTGGATACTCATTCACTGATTTAGTCACTCTAGTGTCAGATGCAGGTTTATCATTCATTCCTTCACGCATTCATTTCTTATAAGTCACCCTTTGTATATCTTATTTTTATAATTATTTCAGAGAAATGATGGAGTACTGTTATTATATCATGGCCTGAAGTCTTGTGTTTACCTTTACAAGATATGAGACAGGAACACTAAATATTTCACAAGCAAAGTTATAGGAAAATGTATGGGAAGACAAAACCATTTATTTTTCCAGTTAATTACAAGACCAAGTCATTGAATGGGAAAATGATGGCACAAAGGGAATTATTTAGGATATGAATGGTAGACAAGGGCCTGGTTTTGACTGTTAAAACATGGAGCTGAGGTTGAGCAAAGATCTTTGACTAGTAGCAAATTATACTAACCCTGTGGGTAACCAATTGTATTGACCCCCATGGCATGTGGACCAGCTAGGGGCATACATTTTGCTCATAGGCATTTCTGACCTCCCTATCCAGACTTAGGCCAATAGTGACTACAGCAGTTAAGTTTCAACCATTATAAATATTTTCTGTTTTCAGAAATATGGTATTTCATTTCTTTGCTTCAAATGCCTTCCTTTTGGTGCCATTTTTTCCCTGAGACTACATAGGTCTTAAATATTGTTCCTAATCATCTTGTATTGACCCAGTAAGAGTTAACATTGTCTTTGTTCATGTTGTCAACATACCACTAAGCTCCTAGTAAACTATTGTGACTTCACTGTCTACTTGATAACCCCATTAGAACATGAGGTTGTCTTCTCTTACTTGCCTTCATATTGAACAAAATTGTTTATTTTATTAAAAGGTGGTCAAAAAACACATGGGGGAAATTAATGAAGAGTTGAAAGAAAAATATTAATGTCTGTGAGTCTCAGGTTTTTGTCTGTAAAGTGGGTTTATCTGTAATGTGAAACACATATATTTGCCTTAATAATTAAATGAATCAACATATAAATGGCCTACAAATTGTTTCTATAGTTCTCACACAGTGGTCAGAGAGATACGTTATTCACTTTCCTTCAGCCCTTGACCTAAATGTCAAAGAGAAAACATCAGCTGAAACAATTTCTCTTCGCAGGTACGGATATTCTGATGATGTTTACCAGTACTGAATTATCCAAGTTTTGTCACTGCTAAAAAAAAATTGTTCAGAGTACCTAACTGTGGGAATTAGATGAGTTAATGTGAACTAAGGTCACAAGAGAGACAAAAAAATTGATAAAGTTATATTTCAGCCTCTATAATCTACATGCTTTCAAACCATCTGAAGGGCCTGTGTCTCTCTTCTGTCTGTAAGACATGAAAAAGTGGTTTTGACCCTTTCTGTTAAAGAACATTGTCTCTCAAAATAAATAAATAAATAAATAAATAAATAAATAAATAAATAAAAGGCAGGAATATATATCGATGCTTTATAGTAAATTTCATTTGCTACTACATAATTATTAAAGGATAAGTAGCTCCTGCATTATTAATGAGAATAAAGAGATGACAATTAAATAACCATTACTAATGACTTGTTCATTAATATGCTAGTAGTTGGCTGTTTGATCGTGAAGAATTAATGTAGGAGAAAAATTTAGTAAATAATAAAATATAAAGCTGAATCTTATGTCTCAGCTAATTAGCAATATATCTCATTCTAGGGCACTCTAAGGAAAAATTTGCATAGTGAATTAGAGAAGTAGTTCAAAGCTAATAGGTGCTGTCTACACACAGAGTCCTCACAACCCTGTGTCTCTCTGAGTTCAAGTTTGTTTACTCTTAGAAAAACTTGATTTCCTGTGTCTGAGGAGCATAAGCTTATAAAAAAAAAAGATGAAAAGACTGGTATATATGACTCCAGTAAAGGGATGCTAACAAACTAAGTGTTAATGAATCAAAAACATATGGATTGGACTTCACTTCAAATAGAAATCATTTTAGAATTAAGGGAGAAAGTACTTAGCGGAACGCAATAGATCTTTGTCAATTTTAAAACCCAAACATTTGAGGTGTCTTCAGAAAGCTCTACTTATTCCTTTATTTGGTTGTTATTTACCATTTCCATTTTATAGAAGAGCTCAATCTCTCTATGGCTAAATAGCCTTTCAAAAGCTTAACAATGTATTGGTTAGCTTAAAAACAAACATCCTGGACTTTTAGAGATAAAAAGAGAGGTGTTTCCATTATCCAAGACCACCCAACTGAGAGGGGATATCCCCGTTTGCTGTTTCTTTGCTATGACTTTGAAAACATACAAGTGAATTTGCTGTTGCTACATATCTTCTTAAAAGAGCAATTCTCTTGTGTATTTTCAAAAATGTTGCTAAAACTTAGATTTTTTCCCAATTAGTTGAGTTACTGTCAACATCTTTATTGTAGAAAAACTTAAATTTTTGTATTGGAATCATAGTCTACAGTCACATAAAATATTTGGCAGCCACCGTTATGGTGAAATAAAATTAGGAAAAATGGACAACTCGGGGTAGATACAGGATACTGACTGTATACTTAATTCCTCAACAGAAAGAATTGTGGCTGAGATCATTTGGGAATATCCTTAAGCTGTGCTCAATACAACATGTTCTCTATTAGGATAATCCAGTGACTGGTGGATCAACAGCCTTTTGAGAAACTGAAGGACATGCTCACATGAAAATCCTAAAGAATCCCATGCTCCTATTACAGGGCCCTCATTATAATGTCTAGGGTTACATCTATGATTCTAAAAAATCCATGTATTGTTTGGCTACCTTGACCTTTATATTGTTTAATTCTAAAAGAGGTAGTTTCCTGAAACCCACTTTGTATATACCCAACAACCTAGTTATGTATCAACCAGAAAGAATCAGGGGGCCTTTTATTGTTTGTTTGTTTATTTTTTATTTTTACTATATACTTTTATTTTTTAATTATGGGTTTAGACGTGAGGAGTACTGTGCTCATGTGATTGGAGATGTCCTCAGATTTCAGAAGAAAACATCCTTGTCCCTAAATCTGAAGTCACAGATAGTTGTTCGGGTTATAAGAACCGAACTCAGATCTTTTGGAAAAGCAGGGAGTGCTCACAACCATCAGCAATCTCCCTAGCCATTCTGGGTTGTTACTATAGAAATTTGAATGGAACTATCTTATGAAATTACCATATGAGGTAGCTACAACACTCCTGTGTATATACCCACAAGATTCTAAATCCTATTATAGAAGAAACTTGTATCTGTATGTTTGCTGACAATAGGCAAGTTATGGGATAAGACTAGATGCCCACCATCAGGAAAGTAGATGAAGACAATGTGATACATATGAACTCATGCACAAACACATGCACAGAGTTTTCAGCCACAGGAGGAATAAAATTATGTCACTGAAAATGAATACAACTGGAGATTACCATATTAAAGCTACATATTCCTAGAACGATATATATTGCATGTTTTTCTTATTTACAATCCTAGATTTGAGTGTTCATTTTGTCTGTGTGTGTGTGTGTGAGAGAGAGAGAGAGAGAGAGAGACAGAGAGAGACACAGAGAGAGAGAGACAGAGAGAGACAGAGAGAAAGAGAGAGAGACAGAGAGAGACACAGAGAGAGAGAATATACACATATGCATGTATGCATGGATGTAAAAGTACAAACGAGATTGCCCTGAGGTCTGATGTTGAATTACATGTGCTGGAAGGAAGAAAAAAAAAAGAGTCAGAGATGAATGTGACTCAAGTATGTGGACACTTGTACAAACTGTCTTTGTGAAACCATCCTTCTATATAATGAATATGCTCCAATAAAACGTTTACATTAAAAAGTCAATCTTCTGTATTTTGTAGGCATTATTCTTCCGACTACTCTTTGGAATTCCGTCTTATACTAGGCTTCCATTTCCACCATCTCCCTGATTCAAATTTCCTGCTTTCATTTTCGGCATTTTACTTCTCCTCATTCATTTTCAAGTCCCTGTCAAGCTACTGAAATGCTCAAAGATCCACCCCTCTGCTTCAGGTCTCCTCCATGAGGACCACTCAGTGGAATGTAAAACAACTCAAACTGAAATTGTGTGAGCAGGTCAACATTAAACTCATTTATTTCAGTGATGTAAAAATGATACATCCTTAAGTTAAGCAATTTATACAGATCAGTGCAAAGATAGCCCAGAGCCCTACATACATGAGTTAGGTCTTTGCATTAATACTCTCAATGACTTTGTGCAGTCTGTGGAAAAAATACAGACCCACAATTAGACAATTTTGTTTTCTCAATTGGTATTTGACACTGTTCTATCCATTGTTGTAGTTAAGGGAGAAAAAGACTTCCAGTGTCCAAATTTGCCTTCCTATGACTATTCCACCAATTTATTTGTTCCTTTCTTTTACACAGAAAAGCCTTAGTATCCCCACTCCTCGTACTCATCTGCAACTCCCCTACCATGACTGTCATCTTGTCTTTAACATTGCCAAGCAGAGCATCACAGACCAAAGCATTCTGCTCATCTTGACTTCAAATTCCAGCTAAAGATGAACTCTGCCTCTATTCAAGCACCCCGAGTCTGCTTGCATGTGCGTGCAGTTTATTTGTAAACACTGTTGTTTGGCTTTTCTGTACACTACATGACTAAACAAGCATGTGGTTTATTTCTTTTATTTCATTTTGTTAAAACATTATTTGTACATAACTTTCTTAGTAACTTTGTCAAATAATGAACTAAAGTTGTTATTCCATTGTTTTTATTGCTCTGCTGCACAGGAGAAGAAGGTCAGTAACAACTCCTGAATGAGGGAGCTTGTTGCTACATACCTGTTTCCCTGTTCACATTCATCTGAGCAGGTTAGATTCCTTCTTAGAAGACCTTTTGTACTTTCACACAGTCACCTGCAAACAATGACACTAACATTCACCAACCAAAATAATCACCTTCATCAACTGCCTGTGGCTGTGTGTGACGAATACTTACACTGAGAAATGGACATTTTAGATTGCATGCTTTCCCATTGGTCTTGCGGAGATCTCTAAATTTTGCACATTATTGTCCAATAAAATACTACTGCCTCTCACCTTCCTTTCCAGCTAATACTTTGCTTCTTTTTGTAATGAGCTCCAGTAGCCTATGTTAAAGTGGTAGTTTCTTTAAGAAAATAATTACAATGTAAATGAGTCCTCGGCAAATAGTAAGGCCCATTTGGAATTGAATTCCTAGGTATTGGAGCTTTCCTTCCTGATACATTTAAGATCGTTACATAAGTTTAACCATAGCTATTCAATCTACAGACCTAGAAATATCATTCTTTCTGCTGCTAATGAAGGTCCTACGGCACAAATTTATTAAAGGTATACGTTTGCATGGGATAATAATTGGGTCGATAATATTAAATTCATAGGCTCATTATTTAATTGCAAGGGCAGATTATGAATACAGCTTCTAAAATGTATTTTAATGAAAAACACTACATCCTGACCTAATCATATCAACCTTATGCTATCTAATTAAGGATGCAAAAAAGTCATTAGAGTTGCAAAATATTAGTTCCAGCTCCATCAGGCTGCAAGCTGCCCCTTCATGAATATATATACTTTTTACTCCATGATAAATAGTTAATGAGGTAAAAATGACAAAATTTGCATGTAGGCAAATTAGTTTAATAGAATGATGTCTTTTCTGACTACTGAAAGTGACCTTTCCTTACAAAAAAAATGGGTAAAATATTTTGAAATTATCTTCTTGGCTGCCACTGCACAGATGAAAAATTATATGAATGAAAATGTGAAAATTGTAAAATTCAACAATGTTAAGTTCACATCATAGTGTCATGCTTTGTGATTTTGCACTTATCAATTTAATAAAAGAAAATTAAGCCTATTATAAAATGTCCATTTATGGTACAATTTTTCCAGGACATAAAAAGGAGGGTTGCATTCTTAATAGCAGTATGACAAAATTCTCTATCAAATAGGAGAGCACAAGAATACTAGGCAACAGTGAAATGGATCCACAGGTAAAGGCACTTGCCACCAAACCTGAAGCCCTGAATTTGTTCACCATAGAGCCCACATGGTGGACTGAGAGAATCAACTCCTGTAAGTTATCCTCCGACCTATACACACAAACTGTGGTATGGATATGTATGCTCACAATGAGTGAATGAATGAATGAATGAATGAATGTCAAAAAGAATTCTAGTTTACACATTTGAAATACTTTTTATATTAAAATCCATCTTCCATTCTTAATTTGCTATTTTAGATTATAAAATAATTGTTCTCAGTTAAACTAGTATTGCATCTTGAGATTAGCGTGTCAATTGTTCAAAAGGGCAGGCTTGCTTCCTTGCTGAAAGAGATTAATGAAGCAAACACAAGACAACTTAAGATTCACATGAGAAATGAATTGTAAGACTTCAAACCACAAATATTCAGGACCCAGGAGACCTAACAAACAAGTCAAAGATAAGTCTATGAATTGATTTTAAAATGTTTAAATATGTTTTTTTGTTGTTATTTTCAGTTATGTGTACGTGTGTGCCTCTGAGGTTATGTATTATGAGTGAAGGTGACTTCAGCAGCAGATATGTCAGATCCCTCCGAAAGAGAGGTAGAGTTATAGAAGCTTGAGCCAAGGGACGTGAGTGTGAAGACTCAAACTTGAATCCCCAGGAAGAACACTACGACCCACTGATCCATTTCTTCAGCCCTACTTTTATTTTAAATTAAAAAAAATACATTTTATTCATGGGTGTGAATATGTGTGTGCCTGTATGGACATGTGTGTCCTATAGGATGCATGTGTATATCAGAGAACAACCTGTGAGAGTTGTTTCTCTGCTTTTACAGCATGGGTACCAGGGAACAAACCCAGGCTGTCAGCCTTAAAAGCAAGAGACTTTATTCACTGAGGCATCTCTTGAGAGTGTTTGTGTACTCTTAGCTTAACAAGTATACTGCTCTCAATATAGAGTAACAGGTACTCTGTGGGATTTCAAAGTATTTGTAAAACACATTCATATTTCTTACCCTGATGGAGGCTGAGTCAATATGTGTTGTAGAGAATAATAGATTTTTATATAGACATATGACCCAACTGCAGCTAAATCAAAACCCATTCTACCATCATTTTGATTCAATTGTTCACCTAAATTACATTTAATCTACTTGGTATTTCTCTGCTCCATTTGAATGTGAATGCAAAAAGTAACTGTCACTCAAAGTTTGAAGTCTCCTCCCAAGTTCTCCTTTTCCTCCAACAGGAATCAGCTAAGTAATTTTTTTGTTTGTTTGTTTGTTTTGTTTTTCAAGACAGGGTTTCTCTGTGTAGCCCTGACTGTCCTTGAACTCATTTTGTAGACCAGGCTGGCTTCGGACTCAGAAATCCACCTGCCTCTGTCTCCCGAGTGCTGGGATTAAAGGCGTGCGCCACCACGCCCGGCCACTATGTAATTTTATAGGGGACAACATAAACATTAATAATTTTGTAAGTTTCTTCAATATTCCTTCTAGCATTAAAGTATCAGTCTTCTCATCCCTTTGCTAAACAGAGCCAATAACTATCACAATAATTACGTTTTTCTCTGTTTTTTTTTTTTTAACTTACAGCTGTTCATATCAGATCATCCTAGTACTCAACTTTGGATAGCTTCCAAGTTTCTAAACTTCCATGTTGTGAAACTTAATAATGAAATAAAATGCTCTTTATAAATACCCTAGGCACTGTGAAATTATCACAGAGAGGAAGTGCTCTTGAATAATTGATTTCAACTGTTTTGGACCTTTACACATGTTTTGTAAGTCACCGAGAACCTGAGATGAATACACAGTAGACTTAAATGTGTTTTGCTTCAGTAAGAGGACAGTGATCTGAGAAAAGTCAGTTCCCTTGTTAGGTTAACTATAAAGCAGAAGTAAAGACACATACACCTCACCAGGCAGTGGTGGTGCACACCTTTAATCCCAGCACTTGGGAGGCAGAGGCAGGTGGATTTCTGAGTTCGAGGCCAGCCTGGTCTACAGAGTGAGTTCCAGGACAGCCAGGGATACATAGAGAAACCATGTCCAAAAAACAAAAATAAAACAAAACATAAAAGACACACACCTGAAGGAAAACAGCTTGCAGTTTCCTAGGCTAACATTTAAATCTCTGTTAAATAGGTAGCAGGATAAGGCTCACTATATCCATTCCATGTGTAACAGTACACTCAATTATAGTGAACTGAATGGAAAATGCCCCCATAGGCTCGTACATTTGAACACTTGGTCCCCAGTTGAGGTGCTGTCTGTGGGTGGTTTTGGAACCTATAGGCAGCGGGGCCTTGCTGGAGGAAATGTGCCACTAGGCGTGAGATTTGAAGGGATACAGTCTTTCCCATTTCTACTTCTCTCTCACTGTTCTGTGTGTGGTTGAGATGTGATCCTCAAATTACTGCTCTTACTATCATGGACATTTAGCCTTCTGGTATCATAATCCAAAATCAACATTTGAGTTGCCTTTGGTCATGGTATTTTATCACAATAATTAACATGCCAATAGTTCATGAATGTATTAAAACTTATTTAGTACATATGTACTAAAAGACACAAATGATATAAAGACTAAGAGATCCCTCTAAATCTACAAGGAAAGCTTAGTTCCAAAGAAAGGGGGGCCCATGAACATTCTTAGGTTGTCAGAAATGTACAGTCAGGTAGGACAGGAAGTTGTAGCCAAACGAAAACAGTCCTGTCTGGATTAAATCTACAGAGAAGGCCCTTGGAGTAAGACTTGGAGCATGGTGCTCATCATATCATGCACATGAGCTAAGGAATCTCCCTTAAAAGGGAGTGTTTGTGACCTCTCACACATATGTTTATGAAATTATTCATACTTTTATGAATAATTTGCATTGTAGAAAAGATGCACGCTGAGGTGAGAAGGGTCAAGATGCAGGAGATGTGACTCAGAAAGTCAGCGAGAAACAGTGAACAGGAAGAAAGGCAAGGTTGCATTTACATGTTAGAAAAATCGTGATAACCAGAGCAGAGAAGGAATCCGCAGTGTGAAAATGGGGCAGCAGCAGGGTGAAATTACAAATAGACATTGCTGTTCTCCGGGTCCTGCAGCTCTGTCTCAGTGGGCATCAGGGCATCTATGTTGTAAAGGGAAATAGATGGGAGAAGAAAATCTCAGCAAGTTCAATGAGACTTGCTCAAATAAAAGTCAACAAGAGGAAGGCAGATTTGGAAAAGAAACCAACCAAACCTCAGCATTCTGGTCGTTTGCACTTCAGAATAGATGAAAATGCTTTCTCCAAAGACCACAGGAGTATAATTCCTTTGGTGTCCTGATCCAGATGGGGGGCATGTTTTAAGGAAAAACAAGTCTGAGATCTATTTGGGTTGAACTACAGTAGTTTATTTTGGGGCTATCCATCTGAAAATATCAAAATAAGCTACTGGCCTATATATTTTGGGACTCAAAAGGGAGGTGTGGCCACATGTGTATATGTGACAGCCTTTAACAGGACGGGCGATATTTTGAAAGCAGTTGATCAAAGCGATGTGAGGAGTAAAAAAACAAGCAAGAAAAACAGGTACACAAACTCTGATGATACTAATAGAGATGAAGCCACAGAAGAAAATGTCCAGTGCTACCAAAAAGATTAAAATCATTTGTCTAATGCCTGTTCTGAAAACCTAAGGGAGTAAAAGACTCTAAGGACTCACTAAGAAAGTCAACAAAAGACTACAGGGGAAAATTTATCTCCTCCCTTCTGCCTATTCTATTGAATCCTACCCCTCAGTGTGTGTGTGTGTGTGTGCATGCGTGCATGTGCACACACACATGTGCACATGTGTGAAAATAATAATGTCTACACTAAGAACCACCTCATTTTGACTAATAAACTGAAACAAGTATAATATCAAATCCACAAATTCATAATGTGGCATCAAGCAAGATACTGAACAACTTCCAGAACAGCCTGAGCGAAGGCACAGCTTACTGATGCAGGGGATGGAGTTGGGAGTTGGGAGATGGGAGACAGGGAGGTGGGGTTGTGGGGGTGGGAGTTTGGGGGGGTTCTTTTGCACAGTCGGGACAGCTTCACTCCCACTCACCTTCCTTCTCTCACCATGGATCCCTCTCCACTGCTCAGATCTTTTCACGATGTGACTCAGCTCCTGATTGGAAATTTCCAAATCATGTGGTATGAAGAACTTGCCTTCTTCACTGTGGATTCTCTGAAATGCATCTAATACCCAAGAGTCATTGCACAACCTAAGAAAAGAGGATTTCTTAGCTGAGTATTTTCCAAATACTCTTTTTTTTTTCTTCTAAAGTAATGAACAAGTTGAATTTTTTTCTAGTCAACAGCTATTGATTCGGCTCATCTATCTCATTCTTTTTCTTTAGAAATTATCTGATGGGTGAATTTCCAGAAATAGCTTAAATTTTTTCTCAGCTGCATACTCTAAGCCAACAAATGTAATCTGGGTGTTATGCTGTTATTTCCTACTGACTAGCTTGTGATGCCCAACAGACTGCAGAAAATTGAAGAATATTTGGTCACCGATTTTGATTGGACATCTAAATTAGGTAAATATTAGGAATTTTAAATTTGAATTCATTCTTCCCACATAAGTTGATTTTAGAATAATTCCCTCATCTCCATTCTGACCCCACCTTCCTCATGTCCTGTAAATTCCTTGACACTGCTAAGTAACATCTGTAGAGTATTTTTGGCATTAATTAAGTGTTTAAGAACATTCTACATTAAGTAGCCATATGTATGCTATCCCTAATCCACTTTTATTTATTTTAATTTATTTGTTGAAACCCAGAGTAAAAGTGAAACTCTGAAAGAAAGAGCCTGTTTATCCTTCTCCTTTTTGTAATTTTGGTTCTCCTTACATACCAGACCTAGTTTCAATAGAGGTGTGTTGGTAACCTCTAGGCTAGACCAAGGTCCTTCATAGATCAGTGTCAATATACTAACCAAGAGAAGTTTCAAAAGTAACTGTGGTGTGTAATGGACTCTCAAGATATTTAGCAATCTGTCCTCTGCATTTGAACCACTTGTGAGTTTCTGAGATGGTAGATGGTCTCCATCTGCTACAAAATAATGAACTTCAGACTGTATGATATCCAGTGGGCATATGTACAACCACATGTCTAAGGCTCGTGGAACATTATGACAGAGGATGCATAAAGATTGTATGAGCCAGAGGACCAAGGTGTCTGTTACAAGATAGTGTCTTCTATTTATGTCAGGGAAGCCACACCCATGATGTCTCAGTATGGTTGCTTAAACAAGATTAACACAATGGCAAACACAGTTGATATACCAGTGTTGGTGGGAGATAGTTCACAAGGTTCTACTCCTAAATGAAGAGCTACCAGCAATTAATGGCTGCTGGGAGAGCCAGGATTGGTCTTCTTCAGGGCCAAACCCCTTAGAGCTTATCCAACCTCAAGTGATCAACCCTAAACATATGTACATATGAGCACCAGTAAGTGGAGTCAGTAGTGTGTGTGTGTATATTCATATACAGATATGTATGTAATCGTTATTATTATTGAAGATGCTATAGTTTGAGGGGATTCTCATGAGGAATTGGGGGGGTTATGCAAATACAATACTTATGTATGAAATTCTCAAGAAAAATATACCTGGCCATAGGACAGAAACTATCTTTTGAAGATACCAGTTAGGAAACTGGAAGCACTTTACTTCTGGTCAGAATAATGAGATTTCCATCTAATTCATTCAGACAATCCTTAATAGAATTTATTGACTGTTCATTATAACTACACTATATTGTGCTATCCAAGACTTAATTTAATCCTATGTTAATTATATGTTAATAGTCTACAATTTTTAAAAAGTTAGGCTTACTCTGAAAAATTAACAGAAATAGAATTTAAAAGAATTAAGTCCAAAGTTTCTTTTGTTCCTTCCTGTTGACTCAAGTTTTATCACATATTTCCAGGTATGGGAGAACACATGCTTTTAATTCCAGCAATCGGGAGGCAGAAGCTAGTTGATTGCTTGTGAGTTCAAGGCTAGCCTGTTCTACAAAGCAAGTTCCAGGCCAGCTAGGTTACATAGTGAAACCCTGTCTTAAACAAACAAACAAACACATATTACTAATAGCTTCATTGAACTACCTCTAACTAGATTCTTCCTAAAATAGTACCAGTGAAAAACAAAACAAAACAAAACAAAACAAAACAAAACAAAACAAAACAAAACAAAACAAAACAAAACAAAACCCTTGTATTTCTGAATACAACTTATGAGTTTGTTTTATTTGTCAGTGACTTTGAATTCATCACAGGACTGGTTATGTAACCTGATAGCAGTGGGACTATCTATCTACATCTGTTGGGAATCAAACCCAGCATTTCGCATATGCAGCACAAACACAAATGCTCATCCTGCATTCCATACCTGCATCCCCAGCCAGCCTGGCACCATCTTGGAATGCTTCCACTGTTGTGCTCTGCTTTGAGAGGCTGGCCCAGCCATCCATATGCCTTGCTAGTTGGCTTATTAAGCAAGAACTACTCTTGACCATTCTCTTCTGTTTGCTCAAAGTAAGGTACATCTTTCTGTTGCCATGGTGATTTAGCACAGTTAAATTACTGTCAACTTGGTGTTGTAAACAGTTTCTATACGAAGATTTAAGGATTACCAACAATGCAATTAACTTTGAATTAATTAGGACTCACAGTCCTGCTTCTGCTAGCTTCTGTTCCTTTTGCCCAGAAAATGTCTGTCTTCTTTTTACTTCTCTTTTAGTCCGTGTGAAAGAATAATTATGTAAACATCAAAGCTTGGATCTGCAGGACAGTTAACAAATGTTTTGACAGAGAACAAAATGGCACATTGGAATATGGAAAGCTGTGCAAAGATTAATTGCATTTTAGTCATATTTAATTTTTTCTTGCCATTTTGGGTGGCATTTTCCAATGTAAAGCTCCATGGTGTGTTGTTAATGAGTCAATTTACAAACCTTTATTAGTTTTCTGGATATTTTATAGCTCTATAAAGCCAGTTTACACAAACAAGAAAAAGACACTTTGTGGTTGTATATGTAGATAAAAATAAATAAAGAGAAAATTCCTGGTTACAGAGTTTTATTATATAATGTGTTATGCAATATAACACATATCCAAACATGATTTTATTCTTTTGGATATGAGGACATTTGATTCTTTGATGTTGGTTTTTTTGGGTTTGTTTTGTTTGTTTTTTGTTTTCCTTGAATTTTCAGTTTTCATGTTCTTCTGAGAAAGCTGATGTTAGGTAAATTTCAAAAAGAAAAAAATAGTTCTTGTTTTGTTCTGAAATTGTGTATTGGTGACATTGATTAGCAAAACAAAAGAATCTGATGTATGCTCTATTTTAAATGTGTGTGTGTCAAGTTAAATGATGTCAATGAATGATACTGACTCCCAGTGAGCAAGAGACAGGGAGGGCAAAAACAACCATAGAAATACCAACTAGTGAACCTCAGAGAGGTTCATATAATGTTTATAGTATTTTTGCAGATTTGAGGTATTTAAGAGGGAGCTAACATTTTCTGACATCTATTAAATGAAATTGCAGTGTTATTGGTGATCATTGCAAACCTGGATTTCCTTTAACAACAGGACTTTTCAAAATGCCTGGTTTTCTTTCTTTCTTTCTTTCTTTCTTTCTTTCTTTCTTTCTTTCTTTCTTTCTTTCTGTCTGTCTGTCTGTCTGTCTGTCTGTCTGTCTTTCTTTCTTTCTTCCTTCCTTCCTTCCTTCCTTCCTTCCTCTCTCTCCTTCTCTCCTTCTCTCTTCTTTCTCTCTTCTTTCTTTCTTTCTTTCTTTCTTTCTTTCTTTCTTTCTTTCTTTCTTTCTTTCTTTCTCTCTTTTTCTCTTTCTCTCTTCTCTTTCTTTCTTTTTGTATTTTAAGTTATTTCTTCAAAATGTAATTAAAAAGGGAACTGCAACCCACCTGTCTGCAATGCCTTAGGCATTGTTGTTTGTGGAAATAGGTCACATACTCTGCCACAGGTGCTGATGACGGCCAAGGAAACCAAGCAATTTACCAAGTCCTCTGCCCTGTGCCCTACATACTCAGCAATTCATGCTTGCTGAGTGGCAGAAGATGCTATGTTTGTTCATATTGGAATGTGGGTCATTTCCAGAAGCCTAATATATGACATTTCTTTCAAAGCTACAAAGGACAAGTGTGGACAGGCACTGGGCTAGGTTAAGGGTTTTGAGAAAAGATGGGATCTGCAACTTTTAACTGTTTTCAAAGCAAATAGGTTTTACGTCAAAAGGTGTCATTTACACACAGAGTGGCCAGTGCAGGTCTGGTGTGAGTACTTCCTGGTGCCATGGCATTAGGGAAGGTTCTGAATAGACAGAATACAGTCAGTGGGCTCAAATGTATTCCTTCTGTTACGACATGTTGAAATGCATGTGGTCTTCAGTACCACTGTCAAACTCCTTAAATGAGGCACACCACAGCCATGTATTTAATATACATGAAGATAAGTTCAGGTTTCTAGAAACCACTGAGTACCCACCATTGTGTTGAATAGTAAATGGAACTCATCTGAGTCTGATTTTTAATCATAAATCGAAGAAAACAAAAAATTCTCAGGAAGAACACAGAAGAAATAAAGAGAGAAACTAGAACTTCAGAAAGCAAAAACAAAAAAAACAAAAAAAACAAATTCAGAAAAATGAAAAGGTCTCCACAGTGGGATACACGATCATCATGCTCTCCCAACCCCGTTTCCAGAGAGAGCCATCACAGGGATCTAGATATTGGGGTGAACATTTTCAATATCTGTGTCATCTCATACTGTATGGGGACAATTGCCCTCTCATCACACTTCTCAATGTTTTTACTCAATATGGCTTACATGTCCCCCTATGGGGGTAGGATGGGTTGATAGATACTCAGTGAGCAAGAGTGAGGCAAGGTTAGGATTCCAGGCTTGGGGAAGGGACAGGACTGGAGAGCCCAGAGATCACAACAGCCTGAATGTGAGCAAGCCAGAGCCTGGTTGAGGTTATACACACTGTATGACAGAGGGAAACAATATCTGAAGGCATACATAGTTCACATTACCCCCTCTATTCAGCTACTGGTGGACATTTGGTGTTACTCCTGTTTGGCTAGCTGTGAATAATGCAGCACAGAACTAGGCATGCCTCTCTTAGCTATCCAGCTTTAATTCTCTGGGATATGTATGCAGAAATAGGATAGAAGGTTATACGGAAATTATGGATTTAGTTATTTAAGACCTTCCACCCAAACTGTTTTGAAAAGCAGGATTAGTTTACATTCTTTCCAACGGTGCTCAAGAGTTCTACTTCCTTCAGACCCTTTTTCAATGCTTCTTTCAATTCTCTTGAGAGTAACAGTTCTTTAGTGTGTGATGTCATTACTCCTGGCGGTTTTGATCTTCATTTTCTGATTAATTAGTAATGCTAAGCATCAGCTCATGTTTGCTGACAATTTTGATATACTCTTTAGCAAAGGTCTCTTCCGATCTTTGAATAACGTTACTTAACTTTTCATTATGGCATTACAGATATTTCTTGTTCATCCAGGATATCAGATGAAAAGCCTTTTGTTATTTTCCTACCGTTATACTCATTTGTTCCCTAGGTTAAGTACAAATCTGCTTTATGGAGGACAATTTGCTGTCTTTGGATTTCATTACCTGTGCCTCTGTTTTCATACTTTGGAGTTCACTGTCAAAAATAATGTCATGTAGTGTAAGAGCTAGCCATGTCGTTGTCAGAAGCTAACTCAAAGGGAATATGATTTTTAAAAAAAAATTCTTTTGTACTTTGGGATTCTGAAAATATTTTGAGAGCCATCATGTCTTGATTAGGCTTGGGATTCTGTTCTTTCTGAAGGCCAGTCTGGAAGGATCAGGTCTGTTAGTGTAAGCCCACACTGACTGATATTCCTCTGAGGGCACTGAGGCCTCCCATTATGCAGATAGACCTGATTTAAGATCTGTTCCAGGGAAACTCACTCTGCAAAGGCAACCAAAACGGTGGCAGCACTGTCTCCCATTAAACTCACATTCTTAAATCTAGCAACCGGGGGAACACACTGCTGGTCACAGTGTTGGTGTGATGACCAATGTCAATAACCAAGAAGGCTGTCAGAGTGTCAGAGTGTCAGACCCACCCCCCTACCCCCAAAACTGAGACACTGTCTGCTACCATGAAGCACAGTTCCCTAACAAGTGTGACCAACATCAGCATCACCGGGAACCCATCTGAAGTGTTTAGAATGTGAGCATGGCTCATATTAACCCACTTAACAGATCATTAGTGGGAAAACATCACTTGGGCAGGGAGGCAGAGCAGAGGGCTCAGAGAGTTGAATCGAGATTTAGCAATACCAAGTTAGAGTAGAGACCTGTCAGGGGGAGAGTTAGTTATCATTTGCCTTGGTTGTCTGTGTTTTCTTTTATTTCTTTTTACATTTTTTGCATTAACCCCATTGCAAACATATTATGCCATATTTTTAAAAGGTGCATAAGGCTGAAAATTCAAACTTTAATCCAATTCTTGTGACATTGCTAAGGTGGCTGAACTCACAAGGGAGCTGTGATGTGCTTTGAATACTTCATCATACATTGGGAGGAGGACCAAGAGTTTTACAAACATAACACTCTCCATTGAAACATGTAATTTGATAGTTATATTTCATGTGAAAGGAAAGATGTATCTTCACCCTATAAATAAATATGCTCATTTATTTATGAAATTTCAAATCCAATAATTTTTTTTTAATTCTAGACACTTCTGTTTCAGCACAGAGAAGAGAAGAGCCAAAACTTGCTCCTCAATGCAAAGATCTCCTGTCTCCTAGCACATATAACCTAGTATAGTTATTTGACATTAGAATACATGGTAGAGTGATCCCAGCGTACTGTTTAGTTTAGTTTTAATGCACAAAGAACCATCCTTAGTTCTTAGTTGAAAATGAAGATGTCTGTGTTGTTTAGTCCTTCAACTGTTTAGTGATATGGTTACTGGATGTTTTTAGGAAGAGTCTTTATGGAAAAAAATTGGAAACAGAGAGAACTAGGACATTGTCCCTTGGTACTAATGGTATCGGAGGCTAATGCTTCCTTGAAAGTACTGACGGAAGCTCCTCATGACAAGTGACCCCAAAACAACTCAAGTCAGAGTCTAGCCTACGTCCGACTTTGCCAGTCATCATCCTGATAGACACAGCTTGCTGACAGCCACCACTCACATGCCCTGGGTCTTCTGTACATGGTATAAAAGGACAAACCTTAGCCCATTGCTATAGCTTCTTTTATCCCAGAGGCATTAGAAGCAGGCTGATTTACCAGGAGTCACTTGACCATGAGACAGATTTACCAATTAGTCATTTCCTCTTCACCAACTAACTTGTAGGCTTCAGTTATTTTAATGGTGAGGTTTATGAAAGTTTTATGTTCTTGTTATTTTCTACTTTGTTTCTGAAATAGGGTCTCAGTATGAAGTACCAGGCTGGATTTGGATATGTAGCCTAGACTGATCCAAGCTTGTGGTGGTAAGGTTCCTCCTTAAACCTCCCAAATTCTGAGGTTACAAGTGAACACATATCATACTACCCGGTTCTTACTATGTCTTTCTAAAAGAAAAAAAATGACCATGGAGGGAGATTCAGTTTATATTGCCCTAGCTCCTCCTATATATCTGGAAGGATGAGATCTACTGAAGGCAGAACAGAAGGACAAGAAGCATCTAGATGAACCTATTGCCCATACTAAAAGCCATAGGGGTCTACTAAATAGAGGCAGAAAGCAATTATATGTTCCCACTGCAATGAGCAATTCTGATGACCTTCACACTACTTAAAACAGGGCTTCTCTAGCTGTGGGTGGTGGGGTTCAAAGGACTCTTTCATTGGAGTCAACTAAAACAACCAGAAAACACAGGTGTTTACATTGTGATTCCTAGCAGTAGCAATAGTAGAGTTATGAAGTTGCAATGGAAATCAAAAATCCTTTTATGGTTGACTGTCACCACAACATTAGGAAGGTTGAGAACCACTGACATAGAGGAACAGTGTAGGACCCAAATATCAGAGCTATATTTATACCTGTGCAAGCATGCTTTCCCATGCACAGTCTCTGTAAATCAAGAAAGAGAATAATTACAAGCCAGGCAACACTGTTAGGGTCATATTACCTGTAAAAACTTCATGATTTTTTTTTATTAAGATGGTAAGTAAAAGTTTTCTTTAGTCAAAAAGAAAAAAAAATACTGTAAGAAAGAATGATTTATAAGAGAGAAAAATCTTTGTTTATTTCACAGGCATCCACCAGACAGTAATATGCTCATGATATTTTCATTGAAAGTGGCCCTTAAATTATTTTTGATATAAATTAATTTTCTGAAGCAGCAGCTAAAACTTATAATGCTATTTGGAACTGTTAAGTCAACGATGAAGGTGATACAACCTCACCCCCAAATTAATTAACTTGATTACCAGTGTTTTAAATTTGTGTGCAGCTTCCATGAATCTAAAGGCTTAAATGAATCTAACTTACATTTAAATTGTGGTCTCTACTCTCTGTATAATATTAACAACCATATAAGTGGCCTGTAGATCTTTGATATTATTCAGATAAAGGTTTTATAATTAAACTATGTAAACAATGTCTGCGGAGACTTCCTTTGTTTGCTGCAAGGCTAAACACTGAGCTAGGGACTGACTATAAAAGCTTAATAAAAAGATCAATTTTATAAAAGAGGCTGCAGAAATGGGAAGCGCATTCTGTAGCACACTGAAAACACAAAATGGTGGCTTTAACTCACTTTATAAATCCAAGAAGCTAGAATGAAAAAATAACCAATATTTTCGTGTTACATCAAATTAACAGGCCAGGAAGATACAAAAGTTAAAAAGACATTCTGCTTATCTACTGATGATCCACACAAAATGAAGTGTATGTGGCCTACAATAAGAAGTTCAATTTTAACATATCAAACTGCATAAAAAGGAAGAAAACAGTTGTAAATGTTTTCATGACAAGTTATTTTTAAAATTTGAGCTACTTGAGTAAATTATAACATTTGTGCAAAAAAAAAAGTGCTTTGCTCGTGGTGAATTTTGTGTTTTGCCTGCCTCTTTGTAGACAGGGTCTGGTTTTTTATTTTCGGCTGCTCAGATACTATGTAGGTGAAGCTGGCCTTGAACTAACATCAATAACTCTTGCTTGAGCTTCTCTAGTGATGGACTTACAGGTGTGCATGACTACACTTGACTAAATATCTTTATTTGAGAAGTCGATTTCAAATTGTAAGGCAATTAGGAAATGTAGGAATTATCTGCTGAAACTCTAATGAAGAGGTTAACACTGTTCTGATATGTGGAAGTCATAACTGAGTGAGCAAATGCACTCAAATGGTCTTTAGAGGAAAGAAAAGGGGAAGGTTTAAAGAGCATTTCACAAGAAGACAGGAATGAGATGGGTCAGTAATAAGTACATCAAGATTAGGTAGTCAAGAACGGAATGCACACTTAGAAAAACAACGGGGTTCTGGTCCTTCCATAAGCATTGTGTGACACACTATGTTCAAGCTCTCTATGTCTCTTCATTTGCTGTGGAAACATATGTCCTTGACAATATCCTATATCACCATTTCATTATAGTTATCTTCAGTTCATTCCACCTTCTCAAACCCTATGTGTAGATTTAGGGTTCTATTCAAAGAATAATTTCAATGTGGATAAGGTCTTGTGCTTTCAGAGGCCCATCAGAATTATTTATAAGATGCAGAAAAAAAATGTGAAGCTATCTGTCACCCAACAATAAATATATTTATATACTGTATACTTCACATACAGCATGCTGTGCAAGATTGTATGGACATTAAATGTTTAAGAACGGCATAAAGAAAGTCAAATTGTTTTTATCATACTTTAAAGGGAAACAATACCTAATCTGTTCTTATGGTGCACATACAACTTTGTAAAATTAAACAAACAGGATATAAAGGAGGGAAGTAAATATACCAAGTTTAACAGTACTTTCTTTGTCTAGATGATCAAACTAGTGTGGCCTTTACTTTTTTAATTCTTTTTAACAGTTTCCACATAGCAGTGATTCTTTCAATAATAAGGAAAAAAACATTTTTTAAAAACCCACACATGTTTTTTTTTAAGTTATAAAATCAAGCCCAAATAAGTATACTTATTCTTAAGAGTCTTGTGCAGAGGCAATATCTTTGTTTGGTCAACTCTTTCATCAGAACCATGGGGAATGGGAATTCTCTCAGCACTGAAACCCTTCAGTAACAAATTAGCCAGACTCCTGGAGCAACAAGAGCTAGTCAGCCAATCTCAGCAGGGTCCAGTTCCCATTATGAAGAGTTTCCAGTGCCCAGAGCTAAACCAAATTCTCTGTTAACAGCCAGCATCCTTTGTGTTCCTACAAGTCTACCTGTTTATCAGTATTGTGTTGACATCCCTGTACCATGATCATTGCCTGTGTATATTGGCTAGATGTCAGCCCTCATCAATCAGGATGCACAAATCTTCCCTGGCATTTTTCACTAAGATAAGCTCTTATGATTTCTACATCTCTTTACTAAATCTGTCAGAACACAAAAACAAAAATAAAAAATCTCGACTTTATTCACTGAATGTATCTGCTGTAGGCAGTGCTTCCTTCGGAGAGCTGGTCTACCCAACACCAGGCCATCACAGAGAAAGATATTTTTGAAATGGGTCAAAGAGAGATTGTTGAGCTGATGCATTGAGTTGACTTATTTATTCTAAAATATTAGCATCTAAAATAGAAATAAAGTCCTACTTGGAATTTCTGAGCATGCCTAGTTCTAATATACTAAGTTAGGCATAGAGGCCAATAAAGACTAGGGTTAAGGAAATACACTAAAGTTCATGGAGATAAATTCTTCCAGACTAATTACCTATAATATGCACATAACACATCCATCTTACCTCCCCCTTATCAATTTCCACCTGTTACTGAGTTTCCCTCTCCTCTGAGGTTTACTTCTCTACAAGGCTTTAGATATCTTTGTCCTTTGATATCAAATCAAATTCAACTTATTGGGTGGATAAATTCTGTGCTAACTTTTTCATATTTCACAAATAATCTATATTATTCAATTGTAGGTGGCAAGTGAAGAATGTAGCTCTAAATATTTTAGCTGAGAAGAGATTCATTGAGGCAGGAAGAAATGATGTATAATACTCTCTTGTACTTTTTTTGAATCACAGATGTATAAATTTCATGACCTATGCTCTTATTTCTTTAACGTTTTGGAAACCATACTCATTTTAAATAGTATAGTTATTGTTCATGTGAATCCTCTAACAAAATCCATGCTTGAGTGTTATATTTCACCATGTTATACAAGAAAAACTCTCATCATTGAGTAAGTAAAGAACTTTGCTTGGGGCCACACTACAAGTGGGTGTCCAAATGGAAACTGAATTAACAGTGAAGACTTCTTTTTTTTCCAAGGAAAGTAAGTGCCCTAAAAAGATGACATATACCCCTTATGACATGTCAAAATATAAACCAGCCCTGGGTCAAAACAATACAATTTACTCTGAAGAACTGAGGTTTCTAGTTAAGCTATGTGAGTGAGGTAAGGGCCACATCGGGATGATCTGTCCACTGAAAAGAAACTCAAGCAAGGACTTCACTCTTCAAGCAATGACTATCATATGAGAATCCCCTCTGTACCCTGTTCCAAACATCTGCAATTCACCAGGGCCCTACTCTCCTCCACATCATAAGCCAACATCTGTCTACAACATGGAAAGTTATCTACACCTGTGCAATAGCTGTGCCTTCAGAGACTTTAGTCATCTGCTTTGCTTGGGTGTTCTCAAAAGTGTTCTTCCTTGTGGAAATTTGATTTCTACATAGAAATAGATTCAAATTTTATTCCATATATAACGGGCTTCTTTTTCTAACTACATTTCATTTGTGTACAGATTTGTAAGTAAATGAAAAGTAAGCAAATACTGGCCATGTGCTACTTACTATTCTGTGTTGCATACATCTCCTGCAGTCTAATGTACTTCCTGCCATGCATTGAAACTCAAGGCATCAATAAGGCAAATCCATAGTTAAAGTTGCCCTTTATCTCCATAAGTACTTATAGGACATGTTCCCTTAGAAACATCGAAATACCTCAACGTGGAGGTTGAAGAGATGATTCAATGGTTAAAAAGAGTTGTGTTTCTTGCAGAAAGTTCAGTTCCCAGCACCTACATTAGCCATCTCACAATGGCCTGTAACTCCAGCTCCAGGGGATCAGACATAGTCTTCTGGTCTCTAGAAGTACCTACACACACATAAACACACACACACACACACACACACACACACACACAAACACACACACATACACACCCACAAACACACACACACATACACACACACACACACACACACACACACACACACACACACACACACACACAGAAATGAAAATTCCTTCAAAACACAGTCAACCAGAATGGAAATTCAACTCATATTTTAACTCCCATAACCATTTACTTCCTATTTATTAGCAATCTATGCTTTGTGGACAGCTTGCTGTAGCTAACCCACATCTGCTCAATCTAAAAGCTGAAGTTATATGAAATAACATCCTCTTCATCACTCCCTACCTTCAACTTAGAGACCCCCTCCCCACTCTGTTATGATCCTTAGCCATCTCATAAGCACACCGCTACCTTCCATTCTATTGCCATAGATTTTGGTTAAGATTTGACTATCCTTTGTTCACATAATTACAGTGGCTTTCTGGTGAGCTTTTCTTGCTGTCCATCTGCCACCCATTAAATCCAACTCCATTTCTACTAGTGGAATGATCTTCCTGAGATGAAAATTATTTAACATCCCTCATTGTCTTCATCTTTCCACAGAAGAGTACAAACTCTGTAGCATGGACCAAAAATAAAATAAAATAAAATAAAATAAATAAAATAAAATCCTCTAGCCATGAGATTTGTGAGCACATTATCAACCTAACCTCATCCGAGTACTCTTGCCATGTTACAATATTTTGACTCAACAAAGAATATGTTTCATATTTCATCAAACCTGTGTCACTTTTTACTTCTTCTTTTTGCCTGATGTCATGCATGCTTTTGTCTTTCTTCTGATCAAATCACATCGAAAGAAAATGCAGTTTCCAAATGGAGGGCATTCAGATTTTAGTAGACAAGTCAAATAGATAGGATAGGTATAACAAGGCCAGACAGGAGAAGCAGAGCAGAGCAGAGGCAAATGTCCAAAGTGATCTAAATTATAGACCAGGCAGCTTTACATTTTAAAAATGGGACTTGCATAGATAGTACGGACAGGTAACCTCAGAGACTTGAAAATGGACTACTATAGACTGAGACCATTACAGTGCCTGGCAGACATATGGCCAGTGGAAATGGCTAAAGAATGTAGGTAGACAAGTCACTAAACCCAGCAAGGAATTATAATTAAATCACCAGAAGGTTGTTGAAAAGTAAACTTATTCTGTTAGAGAGAACAACACCTTGGTGGAAGGTTGGTGGATCTAAGCTCAGTTTCTTTTTGGAGATTTTTGAAGTGATTGTCTCTCTTCATGAAGGAGAAAATCAGCAAGGTTCCCAGGAAAAAAGGGACGAAGCTTTAAGGTTCTCAGGTATAGAGAAGAAGGTAAGGTTCCCAGGAAAAAAGGGACAATGCATTAAGGTTCTCAGGTATAGAGATGAAGCATTAAGGTTCTCAGGAATAGAGACAAAGGGAATTTCAGCAACTAAAGAAAGCATAGGCCTGATAGGTTCCCCAGAAAAAAAGGGGACGAGCACTAAGGATCTCAGATATAGAGACGGAGGGAATTTAAATGATATGGGTTCAACTGCAACTAAAATGAAAGTAAAAATGTTAGCCATCTGGAACTTGGTCTGGGCATGCTTGAGGGATGCCAGTGGAAAGTACAATGCTGAAATAGAGGAAGGAGCAGCGGTGCTTGAGGAGGCTAAGGAGATTGCTTCTCAAGCTAGCCGCTGAAAACCTAAACAGCTTAGACAACAAACCAAAGATAAGAAAGAGAAGAAGGAATCTAGCTCTGAAGGGTCTACTAGTGACAGCAACGGGACTGATAGTGACAGTGACGTCTGTAGTCAGATGTTCTGCTGGAGGTTGAGGGGCTGTAGGCCACCCAAACCATGAGCCCCTCTGTTGCCTTCTTCTCCCCCCATAAAGATGAGGGAGACAAAAGGGGAAAGCATAGTCTTCATGCAAAAGTCTGGAAAAATGTGCCCGCCATTGCAGAGGCCTTCCCAGTATTTCAGGACCAACAGGGGCAATGGTACATGAACCCCTAGAGTGGAAGGTTGTACAAAGATTGAAGGAAACTCTGATAAAGGCAGTAAGAATTAAGGTTAGGTACTTTTTGAGCAATTTTCTCAAAGATAAAACATTGCAACCTGCAGGAAAGCTCCTGAAGACTCAGTAGTAGAAACTTGAGCTATTAAAGGAGAATGCTTTAAATGAAAGAAAAAGAGAAAAGATGGTCTTATATAGCGGATTGGAGGACTAGCCAATAGTATTAGAAGGAAAACAACACTATGAAAGGGACCATTGTTTTGTGTAAGATAAAAACACTTAAAGTTCCTAGGTATGCATATGTATGCTCTATGTAAATATGTTACAAATTTATGTCTATAAAATCTGTATTTCAGTAAGCATTGGAAAGATATGGAAAAGACATTTAGTGAACAGGCAGGGAACAGAAGGCAGTGTGGTATGGGGGTATAGAACAGAATATAGCCAAGTTTGAATAAAAGGTTTTTCTTTATGTACTTCTGTGTTTTGAAAGTAATAAGGTGTTCACAAAATAAGATCATGCTTTCCTCCCCCAGAGGGGTGTCTGCCATTTCCCCTGGAGATAGAATTGCTCAAATTTTGCTTTTGCCTAGTCACCATGCTAGCTTCCCTTCAAGGGGACTGAAAAGAGGAAATCGGGGCTTCGGCTCCACTGGAATACAAATTTGAAAGCTGGTATCCTTATGGTTAACCAAAGAGTGGATTGGTTGCAGGAACAGATGAATATTTTGGAGCAGTTAGTATTTGCTTCCTGCATTACTCATATGTCAGGAATGTGTGTAACCTCTGTTCAGTATCAGAATTTTTCCAGAGCTGCAAATCTGTTGCATGCAATTGGTGCGATGCTGCTAGGAAATTGGAGTCATGATCTCAACACAAAGATGAAGGAATTGTGAGCATCGATTGTTGCCGTGAACAACACCCGTGTGGAGATTGCAACTGCAAAGCAGTGGATGGAGATCATCCAGGGAACTGTGGGATTCTTAAACAATTGGGGAGGGATGGCCTTTTGAGTGCTCCTGCTGACTGTTGTGTGTGGAGGAATGCTTTGGTGGATGGCATGTATGCAAAGGCGGCACAGGGCTGATAAACGAGCCTTAGTGCAGGCTATGGCAGCCTTGGAAGCACGAACATCCCCCCAATGTTGGCTCAACATGCTGGATCAGTAATCAATGACAGGTAAGACCCTCATGTGCGCATACCAACCTAAGACAGGATGGCGAAAGTGAGTTTGTCACTCCCATGACGGGTAAGGATGTGGCACAGATGGGGGCAACCTAAGACAAATGCTGATCCCAGAGCCACTAATAAAACAAAAAGGGGGAGATGCTGGAAGCGGGTGCAGCTACATGGGCCAAGATGTTTACTGCCTTGCCCAATCATGCACAGTGAGGCTGCATGTGTGGGCTGCCTGCCAGACTGGACTGTTCCTCATGATCCGGACCTGTCAGCCTATCAGTGACTGACCTGAGCTCATGCCTGGAGCGTGTGTGAATTCTGATTGGATGAGGTGGGATGAAGCTAGATGAGGTCAGTCGGCGCAGTATAGGAATTTTTGTTGTTTAGCCCTTGCCCTAAGTAGAAGCTAGTTGTAGAGAGAAGCTGTTGTAAGTGAAGTTGTTTTAAAAATAGCGCTTGCTGTAAGAGGAGAAACGAAGAAGGAGAATAAGTAAAGAAGCCATTGCGTGAACCCGACTTGGTGTCCGTGTTGTTCCTGTCTCCTCTGGCTCAAAGGACCAGCAACATAGCTGATCTTTCCAATGTCTGACACAACATGTCAGGGAAAGATAGGCTTCTTTATTATATACTGGTGAAGTGGCTGGATTCTCAATAACAGAGCAGGTAAATAGTCCTGAATTTTATACCATGCACAAATATCCATGCAAAATGGACATTTTTTATAACTAAATCTATAAAAATAGAGAAAGCCAAAGGGGTAACTTCATGAGCTTTATCATAGCAATAACTTCATAGATTTGAATTGATGCCAGAAGTCAAATAGACACTTCATATGGCTTGAAAGGAGCTTCAGAGCAAGTTATTCAGTTGAAGAGTATCTTCACAACACTAGAAAATAGCTGTCAGATAAAAAGGTTCCCTAGCATTTTTCTTCTTTATATTCATTTGTTTTATAGTGCTTTCATACACATATGTGCACACACACAGACACACAGACACAGACACTTTGCTTGCTGAATTGATAACCTAGCAAAACCAGATCATCGGAATACTTATAACAAAAGCTAGGTGATTATTCTACTCTTGGCAATTTGTGAGCAGAAGAGAAGTAGGAAAAGAAAGAAAAATGGAAGGGGAAAAAGAATCATCAGTGACTTTCCTAGAATATCTTTGTATGTCAAGGAATTACTCTTTGTTTCTATTACTCCATTACCTGGAAAAAAATGAGAACAATAATCCTCAGCTAAATTGGGCCCTTTCTCCCAAAGTCAAGTCATCTTTCCTGCTTTTTTTTATCATGTAAAGAATTGTACATAACCAGGGGAAATTCTGCCTGAAGAGTTAGATGTTTCTAATCTCTTCTCTCTTCCTCCCTCCATCCATTCATCCCTCCCTCCCTTCCACTTTCCTTCCTGCCTCCCCTCCATTACGGCTCAACTTCAGGACTAGAAGCTAAAGAGCATAGTAATAGAAGCACCTTACCTGAGGCAATACAAGTACAAAATCAAGGAGGAGATGACAAACAGCAGAGTGTAAACTACCAATGTGATCAGAGCACCGAGGACGGCTGGTTGCTTGGTTCTCAGGAACATCCAGTAGAGTTTAGCTGCATCTGCAATAGGTGTCTCCCCATTATGTGCAAGTCGCTGAGAATGGGAGGCATAGATTGAAATAAAGACAGAGACATCGTCATGTCAGATTAAGGACATGAAACTCTAAGGTACCATAATTTGTTTCTAAATTAAATCTTGTAAGTATTGAAAATTGCACAAAGAAAGAGGAAATAGGGTGGGTTTTGCGTGCTTGGTTTAGCAGATTTTTCTCATTTTGCCTTGCAAGGCTGGAACGTGCATGCACTTGACGTGTAATTCGTGAAGCAAAAGGCATGTTTTATTTATGTGCTATTAACTCGTGAATTTAATGAGCACAAGATATAAAGAAATTAAATGTGATGGTGGAAAGATTCCTTTATTTCTGAAGCAGATTTGATAGGAATTTAATTTGTGCTATGCTTAAAAGGGATGGCTCATTTTAGAAACATATAACAAAAAGGTCCCAGGCTATTTCATGTGAGCTTGAAACCTAAAGTTTACATTAGGTTAATTTAAAAAACATGCCCTGATTTGAGAGGAGGAAACACATATTCCTTACTGGATTATAAATAAATGCAAAGAAATGAGGTCTTTAAAGACAATTCTGTATTGTAAAGAACCTACATTGTCATCATATGACATCATTGACCACTGAATTGTATGGAGCATGAATGTCCCTTAAATGTGGTTCCCCTGATATCAGGTAGAAGCCATGAGCATTCTAAAGTAGGAATCTCTTCTTCAAGCTGAGAGGGAGAACCATTTCTTTAGTGCTTAAACTGGCAATTATGTAAATATAGTTTAAAAGGGCTCTCTTAAAAGTAGCTAATCCAAATCACATATGTGAGAAGGAAACTGAAGACTAGACAGGATAATTTGTATTTTCCCTGCACCCAAAATACCTTTTGGTAATTGGGCAATGACTAGATTTCTGAAGTCCTGACAATCAACTATCTGTTTCTTTACCACACCAAAGCTTCTACTATACACTCCGTGTTTGTTAATCATTCTGCCTGGCAAAGGGGGGGACCAGTGCTACCACTGAGTAGCAGCTGTCAAGCATGTCTCCTCTCCTGTTGCTCTGTCTGCTTTCTTAATGATAAAGAAATAGACAAAAGGACCGACTGGGGAAACATCAAGAAGACATGGTATATGTTTGAATTCAACAATATAATTTGAATGGCAGGTGCCAATCATTCATTTGATTCTCACCCATTGAATACCTCTTAGTTGCTCTTCTGTTCGAACAAGAGAAAATAAAGTTACATAAGACACGAGGCTCTTGTGTTTCTCTTTTAAGTGGGTGGGGTTGATAATAAGCATGTGTATAATGCTGGATAATACAGACAAGCTTGTGTTGCAGGTCTACATCTCAGCTACTCGGAAGAGGCATGTCAAGTTCAGAGTCTGACCACACTACAAAGTAAGTGCAGGGTCAATCAGGACCATTCCATAAGCCTTTCATCTCAAACATAAAAGACACAAGAAGGTAGTGTGTAGCTCGGCAATGGAGCACTTGCACCGGCTTGCTCAAGACCTTGTCAGTCTTCAGCACTGCACAGCAAAAAGAATATTCCAGGAAAGTTTAAATAGCATATGGTGAAGGAACATTACAAGAAAAAAATTGTTTTAAAAGCAGCAGAGGTACAATAGCCTACTGGCACAATTACAAATTACAAAGATACAAAGTGCTATGCAATTGGAAGATAGGAAGTCTTATTCTAGCTCAGGATTTCAGGACTTCTGACCAGAGTCAACAGGATCTGTCCCTTTGAGGCCTGAGAAGAGGGAGCACCACGTGACAGGAAGCAAATGCTCGATCAAGCTTGCTGATCTCATGGTGCCCAGGAGAAAGTTAGAGAAAAGGAATAAGGGCCCCACTTAACCCTTCCAAAAGCATGTCTCCAAATGTTCTAACTCCCTCCCCTGGGCTCCACTTTCCAAAGGTTCCATACCCTCCTCCTGTTTGCACTCGGACTGGGAAAACCATGCTTTCAAAATGTGGGCCTATGGAGAACACGCAAGATCTGAACTGTAATGGGAGGGTCAAGTGTGTTTTTTACTATCTGTCAAAGGTGTTACTTCTTTAGCAAAGACCTAAATGATTTGAAGAAAAGAGACAGGGACCTGAAATGTCATTCTTCTCTCAACACACCTACCATGTCTGTGTGCTTTTCATTCCCTAGGTAGAGTGTGAGTTCTTGTCTGAACCAACAGAATGGTGTTCTTACATTGTGTGTTGAGCCGCTTCACCTCATTATGCCCTTTGCATCATTATTCATTTGTGAAATATGTGAATTCATCAAATTTTATTCCCACTTAGAATCTCATTTGTTTTACACAACAATATTGGGAGATGAATGTGGTGAGTGATACTTTTGGTATGCATTGATATTTTGCACAGTGCTTATGTGTAAATTGAAGGCTGAAATGTTTAACTATGTTATCCAATGTCATATAGATCACAAATAGCAGACCAAGGACCAGAGAACAGCTCCCTGTGACTTCAACTCTGTGATTTTTTTTCTCCTCCACTCCATACATTTCTAAGGAAGCATTATAATTTGATTGGGCTTCCAAAAATTATGAATTGGAAATATGGTACCTAGGGAAACAATGTCAGGACATGGGGTCTACTGGGAGGCATTTACATCCTGAGGAAAAGTAACAAAAGTAGATGAAAACTTCTGAAAGCTCAAAGATACTAGTTGGGGAGCTGATATGTGGAAATGGAACATATATATATATATATATATATTCCCTTTGCAACTGGAAAAAACACACTAGATTCATCCTGTACCATTCCTGTCAGCTTCTTCAGGATAAGGCCATTCTGAGATGGACATACTGGAGGCTGCCTTCCTATAGATTTCATCAGAGACATCAGAGTCTATTATGTATGCTCTCTTCATCAGCTGCCTTGCATACAGTGGACGGGTTGGCTTTTCCTCTGCCTAAGGGAGCTGATTGGACTAAGGAAGGCCATTCCCCAAGGGCTGCAGACACTCGTTCTGAGAAGGTCTCAGAGGATAATCAAGGACAGCTGCTTATCCTCCTCAGTTGACTTCCCCTGTGACATTGAAGTCAAGTTTAGCATGGGAACTATGCCTGTTGGATATGCCAATCAGGCCTTTGGGAGAGATTGTGAGCTACCTCAGAATATGGCTTTCCCATCATGCAGATGGTGTCTTTACATCTCCTGTTCAATCAGGCTTGACAATACAGTCTTTTCCTTGACTGTCTGGAGACTCTGAAGTGAGACTGTGAACAGAATCCAGCTGCATCTAGCTTAGTCCACCCAGAATCACAAATTCCACTTAGAGTCACAGTGAGGGTCGCTGCTATGGTTAAAGGAACTAGAGATGAAGTACAGAGCACACTACTGGCTCACATAGTTCCCTCTTGCACCATGTCAGCAAGATGGATAATGCTATGGAGCAGTCAGGAAGCTGTCACATCTGGCCCATGCAAACAGAAGAAGATTGCATTACAAATACACACACTTCTGGTCCACAGCAGCAGGATGAACTGAACATACCCATGGGCTAATACTGTGTACTTTTTTTTTCTTTTGTGACTTCAATTCTTTTTTTTTTATTAGATATTTTCTTCATTTACATTTCAAATGCTATCTCCAAAGTCCCCTATACTCTCCGCCCCCCCTTTCCCCCCGCTCTGCTCCCCAACCCACCCACTCCTGCTTCCTGGCCCTGGCATTGCCCTGTACTGGGGCATATGATCTTCACAATACCAAGGGCCTCTCCTTCCATTTGTGGCCATCTAGGCCATCCTCTGCTACATATGCAACTTGAGACACAGCTCTGGGGGGTACCTGTTGGTTCAACTGTTCCTCCTATAGGGTTGCAGACCCCCTTTAGCTCCTTGGGTACTTTCTCTAGCTCCTTCATTAGGGGCCCTGTGTTCCATCTAATAGATGACTGTGAGCATCCACTTCTGTATTTGCCAGGCATTGGCATAGACTCACAAGAGAGAGCTGTATCAGGGTCCTGTCAACAAAATCTTGATGGCATATGCAACAGTGTCTGGGTTTGGTGGTAGTTTATGGGATGGATCCCCAGGTGGGGCAGTCTCTGGATGGTCCTTCCTTCCATCTCAGCTCCAAACTGTAACTCCTTCCATGGGTATTTTGTTCCCCATTCTAAGAAGGAGCGAAATATCCACACTTTGGTCTCCTTCTTGAGTTTCATTTGTTTTGCAAATTGTATCTTGGATATTCTAAGTTTCTGGGCTAATATCCGCTTACAATGAGTGTATATGATGTGTGTTCTTTTGTGATTGGGTTACCTCACTCAGGATGATATACTCCAGTTGCATCCATTTGCCTAAGAATTTCATGAATTCATTGTTTTTAATTGCTGAGTAGTACTCCATTGTGTAAATGTACCACATTTTCTTTATCCATTCCTCTGTTGGGGGACATCTGGGTTATTTCCAGCAAATGACTGACATGGTATTTTTCTATAACTGCATACCACCACCTCTAAGCTTTTCTAGCAGAGGTCATTTAAATATTCAAAATTCTCATAATATACCAGCGGATTCAGGGCCTCAAGGAAACCTAATCCTAGCAATCCACAGGGCGCAAAGGCTCAGCCTAGAAAACAATAGTGGTAGAGAAGGCTCCGTTGACAAGGTATCTATCTACTAGCATCTGGCCTAGGAAGTGGTCTAGAGAAGTAGCATCACTGACATCACATAGGACCATGAGGATTACAGAATTATGGGCTTTCCTGATGAGCCACAATGACAACCTTGAGGCTCACAGATGGTCAAGTCTGAGAAGGGGTGCCATAGAATATGAGAGCCCGAGAGAACTGTCACTTGGGGTCCAGAAAGCTTTGTTTTCACCAAGACCTGGTACAAAATAAAGATTAGGAACTACCTATTTCAGATACCAGCAGGAGAGTGTTTCTCTACCATGTGTAGAGCCTTGGGTTTGATCCCCAGTATGGGAAAAATGATTAATAGTATAAGTTAAGAATTTGCATACTTTACAAACTCAAAGCAACTAGAGATTTGGGTGTGCCAATAAAATAAATTCACATCAATAGCCATAACAATTTTGTATCAAATTAGAATTCACACACATCCAATACCAAATAAATATTTCATTTAGACTCAACAATTCTTATTAAAAAGAGCATATATTCAGTTTCACAAAGATGTTGGGCCCCATTTTGGCCCTGGTTTGGGCCTTGAGGACAATCCTGAGCCTGGCTCAAATTTCTGTGGCCTTTTGGGAAAGCCTAAGCCTGGCTCGAGTTTTGAGGATCTGTCTCAGACACTTCTGTAACGAGATGACTCAGCAAGACCTGTTTGGCCCTGCCTATGCCCTGCCATTGCTGATGTAGAGCTTTGATATTGGCACTGTCAGTCATACCCTCCGTCACCCTTCCCTGCTTCCTATGTCATCTTACCCCACCAAGAATCCCCATCTTTATGTTCTGAACTTATTATATTAAGTGAGAGGCTGATGCCATAAAGTTGAGTTCCTGTTCGACAAGACTCCCAACTCAGTGTGTTTCTTTTGGGCCTTCGACACTCGCCATCCCACTCAGCCCCAGTGACTGGGACCTTTCTGCTCTCACCTGGACCTTCCTGCAAGGAGCCAGCAATGGAATAACATATGGATGCTCAAAGTTTTAAGGTGAGATTTTTGATACAAAAGAAGGAATACCAGTCTCAAAATTTAGGAATCTGAGTCCTGGTTGTAACTACAGCATAAGCTACATGTGTCACCTCAGATAAGTGATCAAAATCTATGTCACTATTTCTTTCAACTGTGACACAGAGGACTACTTACCTCATTAACTCAGTTTCACACATATGTAACAAAGAAACGGTACAACAATGACTAAAAGTGCAAACTCTTTCCCCATCACTATGATCCTGTCCTGTATTTTCCTCACACACCTTTGTACATCACTGGGGATCCCTCAGAGCGCTCAGGCTGTATTTTAAGGTGAAATGTGCTTGTCACTTTGTAGCCATCACAAAAGTTGGAACAAATGCCTGAGGGGTGACTTCTGAAAAGTTATGACTTCAAAATGTTAAGGCAGCTCTCGTCTCTCGCCTTTATATTTGTTACATAAGGCTGTGAACTACGCAGATAGGCAGCCCGTCACACCGAAAGAACTATGGTAGAAGTGCTTTTCTCGGAAGTCTTTCTGTAAAAAAAAAATCTTTAGTGTTGAAAAAAAGCTACCAAAGATTTTATTTTTATGTAAAAACAAAGGACAACAGGAATGATTTTCAAAATGTGAGAGTTAGTTTGCATTTTCCCTTCTCAGTGATTTCCCCACTTATTTCTAAAGTGTTTATTTGTACTAGTTCAAATTAAATTTGAATCAATTATATGAGGCATCCATGATTTTTTTTTCTTATGCAGCAAGGCGTAATAACTTCCGATCTGGATGAATCCTGAACGACATCATTATTGAAACATCCCACATGAACCAAGTCATGCACTAAGCTGGACAGCATGCCAGGGATTCATATCTTGGTTATTTTATTTGACTTACCCCCAGGAAAGCATCCACTAGAAACACTGCCAATGGGTCTAGAACTGTCCATAGTCCCATCGTGATGATTAGCTTTGACAAGGCATCTGGGCAGGAGGAAAACAGTAGCTGACAGCCCCATCTGATCAGAAGCAAGGGGAACGTGATTGTGTTTAGAGCTAAGGGCCCCAGTACAATCACAGCCAGTTCTTCTCCGACATGAAGTGAAGAAGTCAGGTAGCAGAGCTCAACAGTGTAGGAGTGAAACTGGAATCTGTGGGGGGCAAAGCAGAGGTACCCAACAAGAATTAGAGGAAGCTAAGTGTGCCCAAACGACCAACGGGTGCATGGGCTTAGCTTTCGTTATTACAAATTCCGGGGAGTGGGAAGAAAGACAAAGAAAAACCTTGGCCCAAAATGACACCTGAAATTGAGTGTTAGAAGTCTTCAATCTTTCCTGGTCACCACCAGGACATTTCATAAACATGGAAATGCAAGTTACCCTGTTCATTGATCTCCAAGATAGATAGATAGATAGATAGATAGATAGATAGATAGATAGATAGATAGATAGATGGACTAAAACATTGGGCATGTTGTTTAAGCCACTCAATAGTGCCTTCTGAAAACCAGGAACTTCTCTGAAGTACACAGGACATATTTAGTAGCCAATTTTAAATGCAAAATACACTAGTGAACTTTCTAATGAGTCAATGCCTTATAAAAACTGAGAGACAGACGTAAATCTAATGAGCCTTCAGAATTTGGCTGACACTTATTGATTTTGCTTCTGGCTTTTCTGGAGTGACTTCCAACTTCCAACATCAAAAACACAGTCATCACTAACAACTGAAATATCATAGCTAGGGGCTAACATCATAAGTCCCATCCCTGTGGGTTAAATACAGCTCAAGCCAGGAACTTAGGCCGCCTCCAGTGTGGTGTTGACATCATCAGTCCCTGCCACGTGAGAATTGTGTTCGTGTGACGATCTCTCTTCAATTTGGCTTGGGAAAAACTGTGTGGGATACAGTTCACCCATCTCTTGAATCACAAGAATTCCACTGGAGAGAGGTTTTATCCATTCCTTGACTAATTCTTCAAAAAAAGGTTGATGCTTTGTTCTTGTGTTGTCATGGATATAAAATAGAATGGTATCGATTTCTTAGCATAGGACCTGACAGAGTGAGGGCAAACTTAGTGCTCAGCATTGCTGTTGTTACTGCTATAGCCCATGGCTGAGATGTGCCTTGGATCTCCTGTGTGAGGCAGGACTGTGGATCTATGTAATAGGCCCCCAAATGTTATAATATTTCAAGCCCCATGCTTAAGAAACTGAATAAAATGAACTGTCACAATATTCTATACTGTCTTATTGAGTTAAAAACTAACAAAAGCTAGGCTTCCATTACTAATGAAGGGTAAAAGTATAAGTAATTAGCTCAGGCTAGCTCATTTATATCTTCTACTTTGGAAACTAAATATGTGTGTATATGTGTGTGTGTGTGTATGTTTATAGTGTATACTCATATATACTTTGAATATATATCATGTATATGAGACACATAAAGAGATAAATATAAATAGATAGATAGATAATAGATAGGTAGGTAGTTGGTTAGATATAGAAACAGACAGACAGAGAAAAATACCCGTATCAATTTCACACTGACAACATATCCCAATCTTAGTTACTCCAATTCAAAAGAGAATCAAAACCTCTGTGTGTATACATACACATAGGCATTTCTTTACATAAAGTCTTAAAATTCTTCATGAGCAACTCCATGCCACTTATACACATATATGTGTTTCTAGATGTACCATCTACATTTGAGAAAATTAATTTTACTTGAGTTGTTATCTATGTCTATCTCGAGTGTCTACGGAATCGTGTTTATGGAGAGACAACCTTTAAAATACATTCCCCCCCCCCCCCCCACAGGATAATGGCCCAGGAAGCTGTCTGGGCTTGAGTTCAGTAATTGTTTGAATTCAATCATTTTGTAGAAGAGGCAATCTTTGCTTTTCTGAGTATGGTGATAAATCAGACAGACCCACATTACTTCTGAAATACCTTCAGCCTGTGTCACTCCTATAAAATCAAAACAGAACAAACACATATTTGCCAAGTTCCTCCTTGGATTTTGCTCAGGTTATGAGGACATATTTGAATGTGCTGAATTTTAAATAAATACTGATGTATGAGTTAAGTATTTGTGTATACACAGCCTAAAACTGCAAATATAATAAAAGCCCCTGCTCTCAGGGAAATACTTTTTATATATCTTCAAATCAGGCCTTTATTTTAGTACTTTTCTTTTCCCTAGCAAGATGGAAATATATCCCCATGACTTGCAAGGGAAAGCACTTACTTTGTAACTGGAGTGGAGAGGACCCAGAGGAAAAGCCACTGGCCCAGGTAATGCAGGTAGAGCCTCACGAACCAGAGAGATGCCATCATCAGAAGGATGTACCAGAAGCTCTGACTTTGCCATTGAGCTAATTCAAGTTCTGAAAATAAGGCCATCAATGCGAAGTGGAGGTGCTTGGACAACCTTCCAGATCCACAGCCATCTACACCTGAAGGGGAGCTGCAAACAAAGAATCATGGGTAAATTCAGGACCTATAGTATACCCGCCAGCCCCCAAAGAACAGAATTAAATGAAATGATTTCTAAACATTTGGAAGTCAAACACATTTATGTTCTTTTTGGTTACAGTGGATGACTGAAGCCAACGTGGGTAAATGTGAGTCAGGGTACTGTAAATGAAAGGGATGAGATATCCTTCTCTCAAGGACATTTAAAAAAACAACATGACCAAGAAGACAGCAAAAACAAAAACAAAAAAATCTCAGGCACTGGTATTAGAATTCTTAAGCCCTAACTGGAACATAAAAACAGGAAACTACTATGGAAAACAGTATGGTGTATATAATACCAAAATTAAAACTGTAATTACCATCTGGCTCAACAATCCCAATTATGAATTCTACCCAGAGGGACTGAAAACAGAGCGGAGATGTGAGATCCACATCCCTGCATGGTACTAGCATCTTCAGCAGCCAAGACATGAAAGCAACACACATGCCCACTGCTGAATGAATGATGGACAGAGATCTGATAATATACCATAAAGGGTTGCACAACATTAAGTAAATAAGGGACCTCTGGCAATGTTACAGTGTGAATGAGCCTTGGGAACAGTTAAAATAGAATAATTCAGTCATGAAAGGACAGAAACTACAGGATTCTGCTACGTGACTTTTCTATTGCAGTTAAAGTCAGGAGAAGGAAATATTGAATGGTGTCCAAAAAAACAAACAAAACAAACAAACAAACAAAAAACCCAATCCTTTCCTGCTGTAGAATGGGTCACAGTTTAGGCTTTGCAAGATGAAACATTCCTGAGGTCAGATGACAGCAATATGAACACAGACATCACTAAGCTACATGCTTACGTGCTTATAGCTAAGCTACACAGTAAGTTTAGTTTTTCTGTAACAGGTTGAAAATCTAAATTATATTCTGTCTTATCTCACCTGTCCACAAAATCATACATTCTTAAGAGCGGGCTTTTTATTGGTACCAGTGAGATAGCTTGGTGGGTAAGGGAGTTTGATAGCAAACCTGACAATCTGATCTTTGTCCCTGGAACCCACATGATAGAACAAAAGAGTTAGCTCCTAAAAGGTGTTTTGACCACCACCATACATACATGTACATACATACATACACACACAGACAAACACAGAGACATACACACAGACACACACACATAGACATACACATACCAAAAAAATCAAACATGATAAAAAGTAAGCTTATCTGTTATCAAAAATGAACTACTTCATTTTCATACCATTAAGTACCATTATACACAAATGAGAATTCAAAATAAAGAATTTATTCTTTAACGGAACAGTGTAGAATCCATGGGCACATTCGAAAGATTTTATGTAATAAAGCTTGCTGCTGTCTGAAGACTGTCAGATACAATGACAAGCATGCCACTGGCAGTTAAGATAAGTCATGGAAACAGGAGTCTGACAACAGAATATCAACAAATAGGGACATGGCAGTGACCTCTTGGTCTTCAGAGAATAACAAGGTGTCAATGCACATGCTGACAGTTCCATGAGTGTTTTGCATGGAGAAGTGAACCGCCACCCACTTTTGTACTGAACATGCCTTTCAATCACACACATGAAGAACAGTGAAGTAAGAAACAGCATTCACACACACACACGTACACACATGCACACACTCATGCACGCACAAGCACACACAGCCTTCAGGGGGCCTTGGTTACACACAGAGATACTGTTGAGGTTGAAGTCTCTTATGAGAGAATCCCAGAATACCTTACTCCTTTTCCACCATGGGAAATGAAACACAGACCTTGCTACACCACTCAAGCAAAAATATCCTGTACATGATCTCTTCCGCTAATTACTCCATCAATGCTTTGCCTCTTCAAAGAGATGAGAAATCAGATGCAGGTTTCATGTTGTGTTGTTTGCAGAAAGCTGGAAAACCCCAAATGGTGCAAAACAGATCCAAGCTTATTTGATGAGTGAAATTTTCCATTGTTCTTTTCACATCAATTGACGTTAATGACTAAGCAGTTTGAGTCCTTGTGCACAGAAACTGCCCCAAAGCCACTCTCACAGTTAGTTTCGTGAATTAAGTACTCCCACCCCAATTTAGAAACAAATCTTTGCATGGCAGCCACTTGATTTAGAAGGAGGACAATCCAGGTTACAGTAACTACATTCATATGTCACTCAAAATAAATGTTTGTTCTGAATTAATACAAATAAATATTAGTGCCTATTTGTTTAATGGTGGTCACCCCATATGCAGATTCAAAGAATTTAGGAAAAGTTAATAATTTGATGTTTAACATTTTATATGCCTTAGAAGTTTGATATTAATGAAAGACTTGATGGTGCTAGGTGATTCTAAATAAAATAGGAATTAAATTTTATTAGAGGAGCTAGTGAGGTATAGTCTTATAATGGATGTCCTATACAGCAGCTCACGCCTTATAATCACATCGAGTTTGCACCTGAGTCTCAATGTAGAGTTACGTAGAGTTACATCTCCATTGTCTCTCCATAGACCACATTCAAAATGCACTTCATTAATAGATTCCTGCTTCTGTGTTTCACAATCACCTTGCCAGAGCCTCTTTGTTGGGCCCATGAACGTGTAATACACATTACAAGATGCCCTGTACCTATAGACTCTTCCCATCCACATTTCCACGACAGTTACGTACAAAAGTCTGAGCACCCAGAGGTAATAAGTGACATCCACCACTGGGGTGCATAATATGTAGAGTGGGAATTGGTCTGTTGGTTATGAAGAAGCCATGGAGCACACAGATCTCTGGAAAAATCACACTGAGGTCCCTCCTCACGTCATGCAGATGGTGCTTCCATTGCTCAGGGGTGAGCAGCTAGAGGGAGAGAGAGGAATAGGGAGGCCAACCGGGCTTCAAGTATTAAATGAAACCTGTGTCTCTGAACTTAAGCCACATTTCAATTTGACACCCATATATTCCCCTTGCATGCCCAATCTTTATAGAGATCGGAAATGAGGAAGACTTCTACAATTCTTCATCATCATCACCACCATCATCATCATCACCATAAAAGACAAATTGCTTTGGAGAGGAAAAGCATGAAATGGTGTTCTTAAACTCTCTTCTATAGTGAGCATAAACCCTAAGGAGTTTGTGTACTCTAAAGATTCATCAGCTGGCCATGATAGCCTTTATTTTAAAACTAGTACCAATAGATGGCACTAAAATTTCCACAGTCCTTTCTGAAATAATCAAATAAAATCCACATGTGAAATGAAAAAAAAAATAGTAATTGCAGATAAATTACTTATTTCATTGGGTCATTTTTAATTTTTTCACTATTGATCAGGAGGTTGTCCTTCTATTTGTGTCTGTGTGTGTGGGGGGGGGGGGAATGTGGGGTATGTGGGGGGGAGGGGAGGTCACAGGATATTCCTGAGTGTCAGTTCTCACCTTCTACCTTGGCTGACACAGGACATCTTATTTTTCAACACTGTGTATGACAGTCTAACTGTGAGCATCCAGGTTCCACTGTGTCTATCTCCTGTCTCATCCCAGGCATGCTGCGATTACAGATGCATTGAGACTGAACCTGGCTTTATATGAATTCTGAGGATCCAAGCAAAGGTTCTCACACCTAGGAGGCAAGTTCTTTATCAACTGATCGATTTCTCTAGTACCATTGTCCTTTAAAAAAAATAAAAAATGCCCAATGATTCTGAGTCTTTCTGAAACATATTAATTCAGTATTTCAAGGATCCATCAAAAGAAATATTTTTAAAAAGGTCAAATTAAATTAAAAAAAAAACATAAGACAGAAAAGAACATGTAGAGGTCACATCTAAGTGTCTCCAGTGATACAGGAACAGAACTAAAGCCCAAGTCAGTTACATGATTTACTCAAGGCAACATGGCTGGTTGCCAAGAATGTTCTTTGTGTGTTCCTGTCTTTCCATCAGACTTTTCCCCATCACCTGTTGAATGAGTTTACACAAAACCGTCAAGATCAAGAGATACCAGGAGACTGACAGCAGCTTGCCCTGTAATCAGAAAGGAGCGTTGCTTCCTTTACACAATTCTGGTTACTCCTAGATCATCACTGAATGTGTGTGACATGCTAGTCCCTATGATAGTGGTATTGGAAATATAGCACCCCAGAAAATATCACCTGCATTAATCCCTAGAATCTGTGATTGAACAAAAATATATGGCAGTGGTGAATTAAACAGCACAAGAAATTTTTATTACAGCTTAAAATAAGACTATTGTAAATTATTTGAAATGAACCCACTGTAATTACAAGGGTCTTCAAAGATTGGAAGATGACAGCCAAGGAGACAGAGAACCAGAGGGACAGTCAGGAAGAAGGCAGCATGAAAAACCTTGGTCTGAATTTGTAGCCAATGAGAAGTAGATGACCAAGCAATTAAGACTAATTATAGAGTGGGGAAAGAATAAGGAAGCATTGTCCCTTGGCACCACTAGAAAAGCTCTTCTTTTCTATCAGAAGCATGTTTCAGACTTCGGGCCCCCAGAAGTGCAGAACTGGAACTCTTTGTTGCTCTAAGTCACAGGTATGCATCATTTGTCACAGCAGCAGTGGAATATGAAGGCAGTTTCAATGTGTACATGCGTGACAGGAGTGGTCATCTACTCATTGAACTTTTGGTACATTCACGGACACAGATAAGTGCAAAGCACCAACACATGGGGTTGACCCACTGTATATGGGCTTTGATGATACCTACAGTGCTATTGAAGAAACCAGGCAAATTCCCACCTCAATCTGGATCAGAGCGAACTTCTCTGAGTTCTCAAAAATGAAGAGAAATTGTGAAAATAGTAGTGGAGTTAGAAGAGGAATGAGGTGCAGCACATATTTCCTCATCCACAGTTCTCAGGAGATTAAAGTCTATTCTTTTTAACTGGCAATATATTTAATCTACCTTCCTAATTTTAACAGCTTACTATTATGTGTGTGTGTGTGTGTGTGTGTGTGTGTGTGTGTGCCACACAACATGTGTATGAGACTCATATAACAACTTTGTAAAACTTATTCTCCTTCCATCTTTATGTGAGTTCTGGGAATTTGACTCAGGTTGCCAAACTATCGTGGAAAGTGCCTTTACTGATTAAGCCACCTTCCTGGGCCGTCTTCTTATTTTTGGATATGAGAACTCACCAAACCTGGAACACATTCTTTTTTTTTTTTTTCTAGGTTAAATGGCAAGTGAGCCTGGGAAATCCTACTGTCTTTGCATCCTTTGATCTGGAGTTATAGGGACCCTTCACTTTGGCTTTGATGTGGGTGTTTGAGACTCAGAGCCTCCTGCTAGGATAGCAAACACTTACACATTAAGTCATCTCCTTAGTACGGAGGGAAAAACATTTCTAATATTGCATCTGATAATGGGTGAGAGATGCACTCATCTGTGGATATAAAAATAAGTAGTATACAGTTAGGAATAATATTTACATAGGAAATTTGCAGTAATGGGTTCTCCTATAGGGTCTATGACCCATGACTGGAGAGTCATGAGGTAATTAGCTATGTTTACAGTACCAGATATGGCTATGGAGCAGGCCTGAAGCCCAGTTAGACAGCTGTTGGTTACCCCCAAGATTAAAGTACCACTGTTGCTCCATTTGGGATATCTTGCTACATCTGTCCTTGTTGTGTTTCTTGGGCTTTACAGATGGGTGGGACTATCAATTGCTCCTCTTTCTTGGCAGCTTTTATAGCATCTTCCAACACTATGAGAGTTAGAACTCAAACATGAAGCTTCAGTATCAGTTCTAGTTTGATTCCTCCAAGGTCTGTGTCCAAAGTATATGGTGTCATCAGGGATAGGGTCTTACCATTAAGTTCTGGGAGGCAAGCAAAGGCAACAGCATTAGTCTATCTTATGGAAGGGTATGAGGGCACCAGCTGAGAGATATTATCTTCTAGACATGACAAGGAAGCTAAGCCCTTGAAATCCACTGATATGGCTGTATAAACAAGAGCTGTATAATGACACCACCAACTTACATGCCAACATGGATAGTAAATTTCTCAAGGCCCATCCCTAGATTAGAGCTATCAGTAGTTAATGGTTGTTGAAAGAGAAAAAAATCTGTTTTCCCCAAGGATAAGGCCCTAGTCTCTTAAACACCTATATGTACAAGCAATGTTAAATGAACTTAGTAGGTTAAAATACATACATGTATGAATACCTACATCATACATACATATGTATACACATATAGTGGACAAATAATTACATTACATTGAGTGATAATGCTCTCCCCATGAGTCACAGGCTATGTAACAGATACCCCAGTACTGGGTATAGGAAACATCTAGTTTAGTCGGCAGAGTTCACAAAAATTTCCAAGCAAGATAGACTAATGTTGCTGGCCTCTGTTGCCTTCCAGAACTTGAAAGCAAGGCCCTATTATTGAAGGCACAACACATTTTTAATACAGGACTTGGAGGAGTCAAATTGGAACTAGCTTTCACAGTGTTGGTAGGTGTTATACCTGCTACCAAAATAGAAGGATATTTGGCATAGATAAGGAAGAGGGCATGTGTTAGCTGGTAAAATTAAAGAAAAGGCTATGAATTTGAGAGGAAGGTGAAGAGGTGACCCAGAAGGAGTTGGAGGGAGAGAGATGGCTCTGGAAATCATGGGGACACTGCTCTCATGTGTGAACACATGCCTGCCATCCCCTGCCCCTGCCTGTCACAAAAGTCAAATATTCCTAAAAACTTACCCTTGTCCTGAGCATGTGAAAACCTTTTCCTGATCACTCAGTCCTAGGATGTAAGCATACCAAAGGCTGTAAGGAAGTCGGTAGGTTCTACACACTTAGCAGGATGGACTCTGGGCTTTAGTATCTGTGGGACCTGAGCATTCGTGGGCTTTACTATTTGTGGAAGGTTTGGACCTGGGCCACCTAGAAATCCAAAATCTTCATTCTCTCACAGTTTTGGAGTTTTAAAGCCTGGCACGAAAGTAGCCATCACTTCTCCCAATCACTGGAACACATTTTTAAAATCAAATGGTTTTCCAGTCCACGCAAAGCTCCGACTCCATCAGCTGGCGTATCCTTTAATATACCCTTTTCAATATTCACATAGCCCAGCCCCTCTCCTCACCTTTTCCTGGTGCCTAAGACATTTGAAAACTACCCAGAGAATTTTCTAAAGGTCAGGTAAGGAAAACCTAGTGAGCCCATGGCCTTGTGTCATTAAGCATTTTGACTTGTTGGCATTCTCTGGGTTAGTTTGTGGTGACCACATGTTCAAGAGAATGGGGGGAAAGTAAGTGAGGATTAAGTTTATCTTTGGAAAGAGAAGTTAGTCATCAAAAATGATTTACTATAAAAGTACAGTTATGTACCGGACATTGTATTAATGTTAGTATATAAATTAGCTTTGACATTGACTTTATTTTAAGCTATTATGATGTAGTCTTCTCTGCTTTATCTCTCATGTGTCAAGCATTTGTATGAAATGCATATGTTTTATACAAAGATGTCTGTCTATACATACACATTTAAAAGCCTTAAGTATGTTTTCAACTTTCAGAAAGCCAACGGAAGAAGTAATTTCCTGTTTATTGCAATGTGACCATTTTTAAACTGGAACGTTCTCCTTAAAATTGTGCCTCCTTGGCCAATTTGGATATTATGCATTTAATATAACACACTGCACTTTTAACAGGTTTAATTCAATTTACAACAAATGCTTCTAATTAAGTTAAAAGATCTTTGAAAATTGCTAAATCTTAGGGGTAATATTACCACCACTGACATTGAAATAATTGATCTTTCCCACTGAGGCACAAAAGTATGAATGTTCTAATGAGAAAACAGGAATTGAAGTCTATCGAAAGAGTCCAAGGAGACTGCCAAACTCTTTGGGCTGTTATTTCCAATGACAGTCTCTGGATGTGAATAGGAAGCTTTGGAGACAGGGACAGAGGCATGAAAAGAAAATTGGGATCCAACTTCAATACAAAGTCAGTTAAAGCCAACTTTTAACTCTTTGAACAAAACCTGTTTTGCATCTTTGCAAATAATCTACTTTCAATACACCGTGATTCTGATTTAGAATGTTAATTTTGCATCCACAGTTATTTTCTTCAGCACTTTATGATAATTAATACAGTTGCAATATCAGAAGCCATCTATTTCACCATGAAGAATTTCCCCAGAGGCAAAGATGGGTAGGCCCAGTGCTTCACAGCAACTAAAATGTCTGGGAGCCAAGACAGCGGTTATTCCTGCCTGGACTGTGACACCCAGGGTGACTGCAGAAGCTATGGGGTTTGTAGTTACTACCACAACTTAGCTCTCAGTACTAGAAAGCCACTCAGTGTTGCTGCCATCTGTGAGTAGGAAAGGGAGCTTTTACCTTCTCGCTCTTTTCCTGGCCTAATTAGTTACAGTGTTTACAAAGCACTTCATAAGAGAGGCTGGCTAAATACTTCATGCATAATGGAAGTTTTATTAATAATGTGAGCAATAATATAAAAGATGTTAGCTCTGAAAGCAGTTTTGCTGATGAGCTGCATGATAATGCACTGGCAAAGCGGTTCAGGGTAAACAAAGCAGAGCAAACTCCCATACAGAGCACAGGAGGATCTTGCCAGGATGTGCATGGCTCCTAAGCTAAGGATCACAGAGACAGAGTCCCTCTAAGGCTGAGAGGAGGGGGCCCAGAATGAAACCGGGGTCTTCCCATTACTGTTTTGAACTGTTTTGTGAGCCATCTAATCTGTGAACCCCAGATGCTCCCTTCCCAAAGTAGGCAATTACACGGCTCATCTCTTGAAGTTATGAGGACCAAGGAAGAGAATGAGTTAGAGTCGTAGCAAGGAATGTGCCATTTTGAAAGAAGGATGACTCCTGATATACACATAGGAAACACTGACTAGATGGGGAATATACTTGCAAGCCCCAAGGTCAGATGTGGGTTCTCTACCACAGGTGTAGCAGAAATACTCTGACATTCACAACGAAAAGGAAACAGCAGAAAGCTCTGCTTTCTTTTGAATTTTCCCTAGAAACAAGGTTCAAGTTGTGTGTACTGGATAATCAAGTGTTGTGCTCTTAAAAATCCAAAAATGTAAAGTGGCCCAAATCACAAGAAACAGCAGATATTTTGAAAATGGGAAAGGGGACAGGACCAAATGTACCCACACTGTGCATATGAGTTTAAATGAAGATCTGCAATCTATTTTCGTCTGGGTGTTTGGTCACCCTGTTGGGTGTTGATTACTCTGTGTGCACACAGGCATGATGTGGAGGTCAGAGGACAACCTATGGGAGTCAGATCTCTTCTTCCACCATGTAGAACTTGGAGATCAAACTTAGATCCTCAGGCTTGAACAGAGGTATCTACTAATCCTTGTCACCAGGTTTCAAGCATATAGTGTATACTGCAACAGTCAAATTTGAAGGATCTAATTTAATTATCTCACAAAATGTATGAACATGTCAAATACACTGGATCTCATGTGTCTCCAGAGCCACCAAGATGTCTAGCACACAGACAGCTCATGTTAGACTCAATGTTAAGAAGAAGTCTGGGATAGGGCCTTTTTGTCCTATTAATGTCAGTATCAAGAAGTCACTCAGAGATCGGCTCAGAAAGGAAAGTTCAAATCAATGAATTGAGTCGACGTGAATTAAAAGCTCACCAGGAATGAGCTTGATCCTCTTGGAGAGAGAATACATGGAGATTTGGTTGATATCTAAACTCAGCACAAATAGCAAATCTCTACCATAATTTTAAAAGTAAATTTCAAACCAGATGGCATTTTCAGCTTCAAGTCCATCACAGATAAGTTCTGTACAACTGAATAACATGTTCAACATCTAGAAAATAAGCCTGTAAGACAGTTCGTATTCCAGTGGACACTGGATGGAGAAATTAATATATACATATATATGTATATGTATATATATATAAAAATAATGAATATCTCATGTTAACTGTTCAAACAATATTAGCCAGTAGAATTATTTTATCATACTTTGTAAATAATGACCACTGTATTTCCTCATCAAATAGTTGAACAAATAACTCAAATTGCACTCTTGTTTCTGCGCACAGAGAAGTGCCTTTCCACAGAAATAATATCTGAATCCTTCCTAGTAGGTCAAGAGAAGTTTTCAACAGCTATTAATTTGTATCTCCCTCTTAAATCCCCAAATAAGGACCAAAACTGGAGAGAAAATATACCTTCATAATTCAGCACAACAGGCACAGAATATAAAATATCAACTCTTTCTTTCTGATATAATCCTGAGTTGTTTTATTTAGTTACCTATTATAAAAAGTAATTTGTGTTGATGGCTCTGAGGAAATCTAGAAATTAAAGAGCTAATTAAATTTGTTCTGTGTAATTTTTGAGTCTTGGTGTCAATAAATACATCCAGAGGCATGCAATCAGACAGCCTTGTTTCGCAGGACATGTCAGGTGGATGACTTCCCAGGACTTGGACCAACCCTTTAGCCTGGAACAACAAATCTAACCTTTAAGCCATGGAGGACCCACAGACTGTGCATCCCCTAGACCTGGGATAGAATGTCAGAAGTGAGGATAAAGATGGTAAAGCTATGTGATCAGAAATCCCTTTCCTGGAAATCTTCCCCAGGAGGATTATGGGACGGTTTACTTTTACCAGTCAAAACACACATCCACATAAAACATTTACATTTACATCAAAGTAACACACTTTTATAATAGACTTTGGTGCATATTTTTATGAAAAGTTTATAGGACTGGAGATGTAGCTCAGCGGCCAAGCATGTGCCAAGTATACTCTGACTTCAGTCTTCAGCACTGCAAAAAGAAATTTTAAAATCACAACTATGAAAGTACTGTAAAAACACGTGTTGGCCTAGAAGCCTGATGTGATCCCAAAGTGACTGTGTCGTAAAGTTTGACTTCCTGAGTTTGGGGTCCTTACAGGGATATTGCTTCTCCTCTAGAAACAAGGGCCTCAGGAATTATACAGATTTGGGATTGTGTCATTACAAAGCTAGTTATTGCATGAGGAGACCCAAATGGGTCACTAGGAGACTGTGTGCTAGGATGACCAGTTTTTTTCGTCTTTCTGTGGTCAGATGCCTAGGTGTTCCCCATCCACTCGAGGGCCACATTTTCAAGATGGTCCTCTCAGCTGCCTTTCTAAGAGATTGTCCTGTCAGTGTCTTGGGTTAGAAGCTTCTTGATGTAGGAAATATGGCATGTCTGGTGCCTTTGCTATCCACAGCTATATCTTTTTTCTGATACAATGAGAACTTTCTACTTTCTGAGTCCATGTTACACAGCTTGTGTGTCAGGGGATCAAACACTGTAAATGTTCATATAATGACCCTGACCATGGCTGTGTTGATATTAAATTCAAAGCTGGATCTGGAATATGTGTTGATCCTAGTCCAACCGAACCGCTGCATTTTCCTCGGGGTTGTGGGGGGATGGGAGGGTCCAGTGTAGTAAAGCAGGGTTCCGGCATGTTTTGAGGTATGCTAGTCCAGGACAGCAGTTCTGACAGTGGGTGATGGGTGAGACATTTGGCAGCAGTAGATACCACAGATGTTAATGAATGGTGGTCTTTAGGGTTAAGCTTGAGCCGGAGCCCCACCCATGCCCATAGAGCTATTTGATCTTTGAGGGTCACATAACTAGCTCTAGTGATAGGAATTGGTTTCTATTAAATAATGACTTTGTCAACTTGGCTTTTTAGTGCTTCTCTTAGGGTTGCCTTGCAACACTGTTTCCTTTCTTTCTTTTTTTTTTCTCTTTCCTCTTTTTTTTTTTTTTCCCCAGACAGCATAGCAGTTCCCTTTTATCCATGATCTTTCATTACAGTTTCACTTACCCACAGTCTATCTATCCTGGTTAAAATTATCAAGTGGAAAATTCCTGAAAGCAACCACTCATAAGTTCTAGATTGTGTTTCACAGTGAGTAACATGAAGAACTTCACGTTGCTGCTCCCAGGGTATGAACATCGTGCCTGCTTCTAATAATATATCCATACTGCATAGGCTACTTTCTGTTAGCCATTCAGGAATTGTCTCAATTACCAGACCCTAACACTCACCATACTTATGTTCAGGTGACCCTTGTTTTACCAAATAATGATCCCAAAGTACAACAGTGGTGACATCAGTGGTTTTATTGCAGTATTTTGTTCTTATTCTTCTATTTTATCAATATTGTAATGTCTGGGGTTTCAAGAGTCCACTAAGTGTCTCAGGATATTTCGTTGGTAGATATGCAAGCTGTTTTACAAACCTGTTTACACTTTGAAACCTCCAAAGTAAATCTACATTCTAGTTTCCCAAATTCCTTATACTGCATCTTTTCCTTTTCTGGCCTCTAACTGAGACTGCCAAGCTGTTTGTATCTACTATGAGCCCCTATGAAATGTATACTGATCACCTTCTATTCTCAACTGAGACACAATGCCTAGTTGTACCCATGGACAGCCTAGCCAGTGGACAGCTTCCTGCTGGCTACCAGTCATCTGGGCTTCTGTACATTTTTCTTCCATCAGCTGCTCAGAAAGGTCCCTCCTCCCCTGTGCTGACATAAGTATAAGACCAGGAAAAAGATGCAGGACCACCCATGCTAAATGGCAGGGGTTCTTAGTTATGTCTTCATGCAACCTACTTTTAAAAAAAATGAAGACCACCTTCACAAAAAGAAGGAATGAAAGAAGAAGAAAATGATATGGTTCACTAGTATTTTATCCTGGGAACATGCAGGTGTCCCGTCCAGCAGATTATATATAGAGAGATATAGATATCAGTATGCATATATCTGCATGTCCAGCCCATCAGATTATATTCATTAAGCACAGATGGTTTGGGTGTCATTTTGTTTTAGTACAACGTTATGTGAAATAAGATGATGTCAGGAAACTAAGTGTTATGAAAATATTTGAGGTATTAATAAGCTAATGAGGTAGTTTCGGGCTGCCATGTGAGCATGGGAGGTGCTTCTCAGACAAGGCAGTATCCGATGAGATAGACCAGCTACATTTCCAGGTGAAATGAAGAGAACAGAGAAAGGTCAGACATAGTGTTTAATGTGTCTCCACAGATGCGCTCACTGTGCTTCAGTAAAAAGCAGCAAACGCAGGGTCATACAGACAGTTCTGGGTAAACTCACTTGACACCCTTCCCCCCCCCCCAAAAAAAAACAGTGCAAAAAGATGTGGATCTAGGAAATGGACTTGTGGAAGTGAGTACTTAGGGTGGGAGGGAGGTAAGGGAAGTGGGGATGACATTAAAGAGAGTGCATTACACACACACACACACACACACACACACATACACACACACAAAATTGTCTAAAGAACACAAAGAGATAGAGTGTGCAAAAGGCATTTTTTCATCAGGGCATGGCAGAGATGCCTGTGATCACATTGGAATGCAGAGGTGAAAGAATAATTGAAGACTGATTATTTAAATATTGGGGTTGGGGCTATGTGTCTTATGGGAAACAAGATGATTATTAAGTAGGTAGTGCCCATATCATAAGTACTGCATGTTGCTTAGAGAGGTAGCTGGGACAATGCCCACCAAAATCACCATCGTAACAATGCTGAGGTAGGTTCACATATGGACTCATGTTGCTTGTGTGAACACGTGTGTACATACGTGCTCAGAAACAAGTCATAGCATCACACAGCCATACATGGCAAGGGGGCGTGTAATTATGGACAATTCACACGCAAATGCATATACAATCATAGGAAATATCTGTTATGAACAATGTTCATCTCCTGTTCTGTTCCTTAAAACATTACTAACAAAATTCAAGACCATGACAACAATACAAAAGATAACCACGTGCGCACATCTCTCAGTGTGCAGCTTAGGAGCATAGTATATATTAAGGGAAAATAAGGGAATAGAATATGGAAAAAATGGATGCCTTAGAAGTAAACTTTGAAAGAAAATATATGGTGCTAAATTGTAAAATGAAAAAAATTTGAACTAAGATTTTCAAAATGATTCGGCACTTTGTATAATCCTCATACAAAATAGACCACAATCAAATTTAACCTTAGGGTTAAATTTCACCCTGGACATTTGAAAACAAGTCTTACAAAACCAAGAGATCAACATCATCTTTCACCATAAATGGGAGATACTATTATAGGACCTAAGATATCTAAACCCCAACTTTTAGCATCTTAGAGTACATCTAAAAATCAATATTTATTTAAGTGTCATTTATATAGTAATTTATCACATTTTAAAGATTTACTGTATTTCAATTGTGTGTGTATGTGTGTGTGTGTGTGTGTGTGTGTGTGTGTGAGAGAGAGAGAGAGAGAGAGAGAGAGAGAGAGAGAGAGAGAGAGAGAGAGAAAACATGCACAAACAGTTTTTGTGCCTGAGAGTACAAGTGCTTACAGACACAAAAAGATGTCGGAGTCCCTGGAACTGAAGATGTTATGAGCCACCGCATATGGGTTTGGGGAACTTGACTCTGGTCCTCTCAAAGAGTGATATGTGCTGTGTACTGTTGAACTATCTCTCCAGTCCCCATCACATTGGTTTTAAAATAGTTCATAATCAAGATGAGTGGGGTGTTATAGACCAGCAACCTCATCACTTGTGAAATGGAGGCAAGGAGATCAGAAATCCAAAGTCATTTTCAGCTACACAGGGGGTTCAAGACCAGGCTGGGCTGCATGGGATTCTATCTCAAAAAGGGAGGTGCTGAAGAGATGGCTACTTGGGTAAAGCGCTGCCATGGAAACCTAATGATGTGATCTCAGCTCCCAAGAACCCATGTAAAAGTTAGCCACAGTAGCATGCATGTGTGTAATTCCAGAGCGACTACAAGAAGACAGAAGGCAGAGAAAGGGGAATCTCCAGAGACTCATGGACTAGTCAAGCATTGACCCGGTCTCAATCAAGGTAGAAGGTAAGGAGATGAACAAAGTTGTCCTCTGACCTCTACATGTGCCCTATGGCCTTCCATCAATGTTCACATATGAAATAAATAACTAAATGTATTTCAATAGTCATAACAGTAATAGAGTGATAACCAAAACAGTTCATATTCTGGAATCCTATTTTAGGCATTAGCAAAGCCTATAAAACTCCCCCCTCTCTCTCTCTTTTTTTCCCTTCAAAATTGTTGTAACCATTTTCATTTATTTTTCAGAGAGAATCAGAGAACAAGAGAGGGCAGATTGCCAAGCCTGAGACTAGCAATGTCCTTGAAGACAGCCTAAACCAAAATAAACACAAAAACAAACATGTCTACAATTAAAAGACAGTAACAGTGCATTATAATTACCCCTCTCAGGAAGTGAAGATGTTTTCAGTTAACTGAATGGGTGACAATTACTTGGATTATTGTCATACTTAAAATGTCAGTGTTAAATGATTGCTTTAAGCACATAATAATAAATTCTGCATTCTTAAGTGGCAAATACAAGAAGCCAAATATAGATGATTTTTTTTTCCTGGAAGCAAAATTAAATATTAACAAAAACCTGCAACACACATTTTGAAATGCAGGAACAAAAGGGGCTTGGCTGTGGATAAGCCAACATGGATCTGTTGGGTACCACTTTGATTAGAACAAGGAATAGGTCAAAATGGAGAGAAAAAAAATCTGTTCAGGGGTATGCCCACCTGTTCAGAAGTAAATACATAAGGAAAAATGACTACAGAGAATTCTCTAGAACCTTAAAGACCTCTTACTGGAAATCTGGGTTAATTATAGCGTTTATGAAAATAGCATTGGTTAATTTCACACCTGCGGTTAAATCCGACATGATTTCCTGGGATATGTTATGATCACACTGGAGTTCTGCAAACTGTCTTACCCCCTTCATCAGCGTTAATTGTACAGGATTAACAGGCAACAAGTGTTGTTTGATGATGCTGCCACTGCCGGTAGCATCTCTTCTTGTAGATTCTTTCTTTAGAATTCCTAAGTCTCCAAGCAGAAGCCTCACCTCGCATGACTAGGTGGTGGCAGCTCTTCCATCCTGGAAGCCATGGCATTTGGTACTTAGCACCTCTGTAGAGGATGTTATGTCTATCTGCCAAATGGTAAGATGGTGAGAAGGGACTGTTCTTCTCTTTTTTTTTTTTTGGTTTTTCGAGACAGGGTTTCTCTGTATAGCCCTGGCTGTCCTGGAACTCACTTTGTAGACCAGGCTGGCCTCGAACTCAGAAATCCGCCTGCCTCTGCCTCCCGAGTGCGGGGATTAAATCAATTGGATGTATGGAGTATTCTTTTGTTCATCATCTATAATTCAACCAACACCCTGGTAGGCATAGAAAGCAATGGGGCAAAGGTGAACTGCCAGCTCTCCAATGTCTGTGGATTTGATCCTTTGTGGGTGGGAAATGCTTATCATGAAAACTTTATGATGTTTGCACTGAGCACATGCAAGCTCTTCCACCTTTATTCTGAAACATTGCACTGTAACTCTTCCCACAACATAATGTCCTACGGTGTATTATAAGCCAACTAGCGATGATGACAAAGATCTTAGTGGAGGGCCATCAAACACATACAAATGCTATTGTTTATACCTTAAATAAACAGGGCTTTTGATATCTACAGGGTTCTGGAGAATCTTCTGACCAAAAAAAAAAAAATGTTTCTCTCTGCTGTGACATAGTGTCTCCTAGAAATAATAGGGAAACTACATCCAAACCATCCTAACAATATGGCTACCTAAACAGGACCTGAACAATAACAACACTCATTGATATACTAACTCAGAAGGGGATATCTCCCCAGGTCCCACCCCCTAAGCAAACAATTTCAGGGAAGTGAAGGCTGCTGAGCGAGGCAGAATTGGACATTCTCAAGAATGATACCCCTGATTGGGAATCTAACACCTAGTGGTCAGCCTTGAAATGAGATCTATACAAGCAACCCAAAATAGACTTTGCGGGTTTATTTGTATGTTGATGCATGTACATATTTTTTGCAATAGTAGTAGAGGGGTGCTAATTTGAGAGGATGTGAGGCAGGGATATGAGAGAGGCCAGAGGGAAAGAGGGGAAGGGGAAAGTGAGATAATTCAATTTAAAAAATTTAAAAATGGTCAAAGAAGATATTTCTCAATGATAGGATTTTGGCTGGCAAAAGAGTAACCAGTTGACTACTACGGCAGTAGAAAATGAAATCCAAAAGAAGGAAGTAGCTTTAGTCCAGTCCATCCTGCAGCAGACACATGACCCGGGATGGTGTTGACTGGGGACCAGCAAATGTGTCAGTGACAAAATCAATTGTTTCTGTCAAAAAGTCAGGCAGTCCAGATAAAGTAACCAAACATCCCAGATGCCTTCCTTTTTTTGTTTTGTTTTTGTTTTGTTTCCATAGACAGAAGAAATGATATCTCCTCCAAAGAGAGTTTAAACATTAGGTTAATTTGTCAAAGACCTATGAGGACCTGATGGTGAATATGCTGAATTACAGACTTCTCACAGGAGAGGGAGTTCGTTTAGACTGCCTAATTTTAAGAATTGTATTGGGAGTTTCTTATATTCACAACTTTTTCTGCTCCACAAGAGCTCCGTTCTTTCTCCTTTCATCTGAACCTCTTATCTATAAATCTAAAATATAGGTCTCTATAAAACTAAAAAGAATTCTTATTGGTTTTATATTGGATCAAATTATTCTGGTATTTCTTTCTTGGAATCTATACAGTGAGAAAGCTAACGGTTGAGGGCCTCCAAACTTACAGTCTTGAAGGAAAATCCATCTTCTTTTCAAGTTGAAATATTTTTTTTGGAAAAGTTTGATTTAATAATAAACAAATAAAAATAATCCAAAAAAAATCTCAGCAGGCATGCTACACAATGAATGCAGAAAGCATTATGTACATTTAGTCATAATCGAGGCCACACACAAATAAGCAAATGGTGCCATGTGGCGCCGCCGTCCACAGCACTTGGCTAACCTGAAATAATGACTCCCACATTGTGGCAAAGCGTAAATATGTAACGTGCCACCCGCTGTGTGGGTGCCATTTAATGTGACCACAACTTGTTTGTGCTATGTTTTGAAATAGGGAGAAAATGGAAACCATAAATCAGATGGCCTTTGCAAAGGCTTTTCCAATTCTCTGCCTGAGCTGTGGAAAGACTGTGGACTTTAGCTTCACTCAGGTCAAATGCTGAGTAACTGTGTGCTGGGGGAGCAACCATGTGTTAGGGAGCAGCTGTGTGCTGGGGAGCAGCCATGTCCTGGAGAGCAGCCTTGTGCTAGGGATACACTGTTCTATCTAGACTGCAACTTCTTCCCCTTCTAAAATAGAAAGTCAGACATGACAACACTTCCTGAGAAGGAAAATCTGGAAGAAAATGAGCTAAGCTGGCTCAAAGACGTGCCCTTAGAGAAGCAAAAATGTAATCACTACTTGTCCACTCCATAAATGAGACTGAGTGTCTATAGCAGTGGTTCTCAACCTGTGAGTGACGACTCCTCTGAAGGTCTCACAACCTTTTCACAGCATTTGCCTAAGACGGGTATTTACATGATGACTCATAACAGTAGCAAAATTATGGTTATAAACTTGCAATGAAATCATTTTATGATTGAGGGTCGCCACAACCCGAAGAACTCTGTTAAAGGGTTGCAGCATTGGGAGGGTTGAGAGTCACTGGTCTACAGCAGGTGAGGAACCAGGGAACTAGGCATACTGACTTAGGGATGCCATCTCAGTGAAGAAGGCAAAGGTATGTGAGATGCATGGGAAGTGAAGAGGTGGTGGGCTCTTCAGACTGGGTCTGCTCAGTGGCTACTTGCAGTTTCTCAACTAGTGTCTAATCTAGGACAATTCGACAAGGTCTCTACCAAATGAGGGGAGGACACATCAAATGCTGGTGAAAACATCTCAAAACTTCTTCAAGTTTACCCTCCAGAAACATCTACAAAGAAGTCTGCCATTTTAAATTCTTGAGTAGAAAAATAGAGAAAACTTAACCCAAACCAAAACGGTTTCCCTATGACTGCAGTGAATAATAATATTGTAAGACAATTTTTTATTCGTTATTTTATTTATTTACACTGCAAATGTTATCCTGTTTCCCCTCCACAAACCCCCAATCCCATCCTCCCTCTCCCTGTTTCTATGAGGGTGCCCCACCCACCCACTCACCCACTCACTCCCGCCTCCCCACCCTAGCATTCCCCTACACTGGGGCATCGAGCCTTCACAGGAACTAGGGCCTCTTCTTCCATTGATGCCAGATAAGGCCATCCTCTGCTACATATGCAGCTGGAGCCATGGGCCCCTCCATGTGTACTCATTGGTTGGTGGTTTTGTCCCTGGGAGCTCTGGGGTTTCTGGTTGGTTGATATTGTTGTTCTTCCTATGGAGTTTCACACCACTTCAGCTCCTTCAGTCCTTCCCCTAACTCCTCCATTGGGGTCCCATGGTCAGTCCAATGGTTGGTTGCAAGCATCCACATCTGTATTGGTCAGGCTCTGACACAGCCTCTCAGAAGACAGCTATATCAGGCTCTTGTCAGCAAGCACTTCATGGTATCAGCAATAGTGTCTGGGTTTGGTGTCTGCATGTGGGATAGATCCTAAGGTTGGGCTGTCTCTGGGTGGCCTTTCCTTCAGTCTCTGCTCTACTCTTTTCCCCTGTATTTCCTTTAGACAGGAACAATTCTGGGTTAAAATGTTTGAGATGGGTGAGTGGGCCCATCCCACAGCCGGGGCCGTGCCTAACCTCTGGATATGGGCTAGATAGGTTCTCTCTCCCCTTTATTGGATATCTCAGCTAATGTCATCCCTGTTGTGTCCTGGGAGGCTCTTGCTTTCTTGGCATCTGGGACTTTCTGATGGATAACCCCAGTAATCCATCCCCCATTGCTATACATCTCTGTTCAATTTCTTGACCCTCTGTACATCTCCTGGATAAGACAGAATTATTAGTGCCTTTATTTATACACTAGGGTTGGATTCCTTTAAGTGTGTTTGTATAACAAAAAGTTAAGCTAATTATTGGGGCAACTGAGATATTCTGGGATACTATTTCTATACAATTCAAGCTAGCATTTTAAAATGCATATAAAGATTCATTTAGTCAGGCAGTGGTGGTGTACGCCTTTAATCCCAGCACTTGGGAGGTAGAGGCAGGCGAATTTCTGAGTTCGAGGTTAGCCTGGTCTACAGAATGAGTTCCAAGGCAGCCAGGGCTACACAGAGAAACCCTGTCTCGAAAAAACAAACAAACAAACAAACAAACAAAAAAGATTCATTTAATTACCACTGTCCTGGGCACCTTCATGGTCAATAAAATATATACAGATACATTCTGCAAAGCAGTGTGCTTTGAAGAATTGCTGCGGAAGTGCCTTGAGGCTCTTTAAGCATTTTAAGGAATTACATGTTTGTTTACTCTTTCTAAAATTTTCACAACTTTGAAGAAGTCTTAAGTATTTACTGAAAGGCTCAAGCTCATCACGTGAAAATCATAAATAGCAAATCGTTATTATTCTATGTAAAGGAGAGGTCCAGGGTCTATTTGAATTTTCTATTTTAAAAGAAGAACCAGGAACTATTTTTATGATTTTAGTCAATAAGTCCCAGAATCGTTCTTGTCTCTAGTCCTCTCCCATTTTTGAAGAACAGGAAGCCAAGTGACATCAGGCACAAATGCTGCTGTGACCAGATCCAGGTCAACAGACTACTAAGGAGAGTGTTTTAAAGCCGGAACTGGCATCCAGGATGCCCCACTGTAGCAACATCATTAGGCCATACAAGGGTAGGGGTAAATAAATGGGCTGGAATGAAGAACAAGTGTCCAATGTCCAATACATTGCTTCTATCAACAATTGAAATTAAACAACAGTTAATACACAGCTCCATAGCATAGTCTTTGGGGGAGTTCACTGAGGCAAAGGTTAAGAATAAAAGCCGGGGTAATAATACATATGTTGCTCGGTCCAGGGTGGTTCACCTGGTGACAAGCAGCAGATTAGTCAGGTTCAACATGAGTTACAAAGGTTTGAGATTTGCGAGAAAAAGAAAAATGTGCCTGTCTCAGGAACACTAACTGGTAATCTCAAATTATAATTTCAGTGAACAGTTCTTCCGACAATGTTCAGTTTGGGGGACAGAACTTAACACCTTATGGAAGAACTGGATAGATATCCATTCCAGTAAGGAAATTGTTCTAATGCCTACTTGTGTCTAGGCCCCTGTGACTGTGGAAAGATTGAGGAGGCATTCTGCATTCATTGTATGCTGCTATCAGGGCTCAAAGAACCAGTGCTCACCTCTCTGAGAAGGCCTGTGATATCTGTCTATGCTCTGAGTAAGGAATGCTGCCCACCTGACAGTGTTGTTCCCTGTAGAGTTCTGCCATAGGATCACCCAGAAACAAGGCTGATTTATCTATTAAAATATTGGCACCAATGATACAATTTGCAGGGTTTCAGACAAAGAGGATGTGGGGTATTTTGCTCAAATGGTAGGAGAAAATATCCCTTAAGAATACTTAACTGCGGATAGCATTTGAAATGTAAATGAAGAAAATATCTAATAAAAAAAGAATACTTAGCTGTAAAATTTGGGTTTTTTTTTGGGGGGGGGGAGTTGCAGCTATTCTCTCTTGACCTGTGGTGATTTGTTTGTATTTGCTGTTTAATGTTTAACTTCTCTGAACAGAGGGACTTCCGTGGAGACTTATATAGGTTTCTATAGATGCCAATCCATAATTCGGTCTATAGCACACCTGCTCCCCTCTTAACAGATTCTCCTTCCTGACAGCTGCTAAAGCAACACACTGTGTTCTAGCTAGAACTGGCAAATATAGTGTTAGTCTGTTTATAACAACATAAACAAGTAGGCTACTTTAGAAAAAAAAAAAGGATGTTCATTTATGTCATGGTTCTAGAGGTTCAAAAGTATGGTATGGTATGGCATATGGTTAATCACAGTTCATTTCTAGGAAAATGTGCAAGAAAAGATGCTCATGTTTCCAAGAGACTTGTTAGTGAACTGTCCTGGAATATTCCTGCTGTGTTCCAGTTTTTACACATGTGTGCACCTATACATACCATACTCTGTGGCTCTGAATCCGTGGGTAAACCCTAGATATTTACAACATTTCTTTACTACTGCCCCGAGGTATCTACACCTTAGCAATGTGACTTGAATGGAAACCTACTTACTCATTAGGTGATGGGATTAAAAATGGGAAGCAGTCTACATATTATTGCTACTTCCTTAAGGGAATAAATTTGGGACAGGATTTATGTCCCCTGGAGTTCAGGTGTTGGAGGCTTGGTCTCTCGTGTGACAATTTTGAGTGGTACGGAGAACTTTAAGAATCAGAGCCTAGTAGGAGAAAGTTGGGTTATTGGTAGAGAGGTTCTCAGTAGGAATGGAGAATATCCTTATAGGGCCTTTGAAGTCTCACTATTGAAACAAGCTGTTTTGTAATAGGAGACCCAACCTGTAATCTACTCTCTGGCTTTTATAATACCATTTTCTGCTTCCTCATGTGCTGCTACTGCACAACACCATGCTAGAAACCAAACAAAAGAAAATGACTGATCTTGGACATTTGCCTTTTAAAGCTGTGAGTTAATAAAATTCTTTCTTTTATATAGTTAGTCTGAGGTAGCGTATTACAGTGAGGGGGGGGGCATGGACAAAGGCCCAGTACCAACCCCGGAAGCAAAGTAGCAGAGAAGGTAACAATTAGTATGATGTCATGGCACAGATTAAAGAAACAAGGCTCAATTGTTCATAGTTGCCTTCCCATAATCATTATGAGTTGAACCCTCCCATAATTTCAACTAATAATCATTTGCAAAAACAACAAAAATGTTTTCTGGATATGAAAATGATTCTAAGAATAGAAAACATTGGGATTTAGATTCCACAGTTTGAAAACTGTATTAAAATTATAAACTCACTTGTCTTTTCAAGAATGAAAAGAATAACCTGAACACAAACCAATTTTTGAATATTTTATATATTTAGACTTTACCTCTACAAATAGCACATTTGGCAGTTGTCCCATTTGCAGTCTAAGGTCAAAGTGCCTCCTATTATTTAAAGAATACTTCAAAGATATGGGTAATTTAGGGACCAACTAGTAAACAATGCATAACAAATTACATCAGTACCTAGTTGAAAGCCCTGTAAAAATAACTTACCCTCTACCCTTACATAATGAAATTAATTAAGAACATCCGAGACATTGAGATGTTGATTCACAAAAGATCTTCCTTTACAAAAAAAAGAACAAAAACAAAAACAAAAACAGAAGAACTAAATCATTTTCCCAGCACCCCTACTCCCAAATTAACTTTTTGTTTAGATTGGATGTTGAAAACATGATGTGATGCTCTTGATGAGGTCAAATGAAGGTCATAACCCCTGAACTACAATAGCTCATGGCATTGGCGTAAGGAATTTCTTTCTAGTTTTATCTCCCTAAACCCAGGGCAAAGAATCATATACGTTGTATCAAGTCCTTAGGCTTTTGTAGAAAATAGTAAGCCAAATGGTTATATAAGTTCTGCCTTTAGATACTCTCTATGCACAGTAGCTTCTTACAGGGAAGGAACGAGAATATTTTGACTGGAAATTAAGTTTAGCAATTTATACATTATTTTAACAGTTGTGAATAATTTGCTTTCCACCTAAAAACAATTTTTACCTAAGTCATTGACTTTATTTTTTTCTTCTTCTATTTGGATGGTTAGACAGAAGAGAACAATAGCTAGTTAATAAAAATCTTCTTGTAAAAAAAAATGTGATTTTTATCAATTCACTGGACCTATAGCAAATGACCCAAAATGTGTAAATGTCTGAGACTGGAGGTAAGAAGAAAAAAAGGGGTGGGAGCAAGAGTTGATCTGTAGTGGAATTAGCTAGAACTAATTCTCAGATTAGTAAACAAACACTATTAATTTGTTTTACTTAAAGATTCAAGTGTATATGGAGAAGGAAGATGGATTTTTTTCCTAATATAACTTAATTCAGATACTAACCTCTGAGACTTGATTGTCATTCCAATGTCATTTGAAGTGATATAATAGTAATAATTACATCACAGTTAAGACTTAAGGATCTCAGATCTCAAAGGGATTTTTGGTTGCATCTCTAGCACCACTCAGCCCTGAATCAGTATATCCCTAGTAAGTATTTGCTAAGTGTATTAACTAGCAGGAGAAATAACTCCTGTACTTTCTAATATGCTGAAACTTGACAAAGAATAAAAGACATGGAGTGACATTATCTTGGATCACGAAAGAAAGTTTGGAAAGATGGGAGGGACCTTTTAAAAAGTTCCATATCATATTGTAAATGAAAGCGTTAGGGAAAATGGACCTTTCTAGAAACTGAAGAAGTAATATCTAACATTATCTATGGTGCCCAGATCCATGTTACTCTATCCTTAGGGATCGCATTAGTCACTTGAGCTGTATATATAGTCTATTGCAACATCAGGAGCTCAACTGGAAATCCAAATAACCAGAGAAACTGGAATTGTGTGTGTCTACCAAAACCAAAATCAATAGCAAGTTGTGCATCCAAGTCGCCATAAGTAATGAATCAGCATGAATCACTGAAGCTTTTAACGAAGCATTCTGCTTATTTTAAGATATGCTGTGTGTGGTACTAAGACCATACCCTCACCTCTCAGAATGTAAAGACTTGTTCTAGCAAGCAGAGCTGGTCTGTGAGTTACTTGCTCTCTCTACTGCATAGACCAACCAGCTCATGCAGCTTAACACTAATCAGGACACCCAAGACCTTCTCAAATTATTCCAACCAAGAAGAGGTTCACATCCTCAGAAATCAATCCTATCCCATGGACTACTCCCTACTCCCTAGTATGAAGTGTATTAGGTTGAGCAGTAACACATGGGTAGAACTAGGAAGTCTTTCCTCTTGCTCATAATTATAAACTTGCTTAAGAGCAATAGTCGTTAGGAAAGAATTGATCCCAGGAGATATGTGCCTCTAAACTCCCATGGATACTCGGTATTCCTGGTTGGTTAAATTCAAGGATCAGTTTAGAAATATATGGAACATAATTCTACCATGGGCTTGGAGCTACCTAAACTTGAGAGTAAAGAAGAAAAAAACTGGGTAATGAGTGGTGTTACCAATCTCAGCTGGCCTATGAACAGGAACAGTTCCCTGACCAGGCATTTAAAATCACTCTAAAGTAATATCATCCATAAATACATAATTGCCATGTTAGGAAAACAAACATCTCTTTTGAAAGAGCTGGGTTTTGACTTTTAAATTTTTATTGGTATTTATTAGAACTAGAGGGAATATGATAAATAAATTGGGTTAACCTACAGAAATCTGACTTTACTTTGTGCCAGAGACTTTCCCGTATGCACTCTTAACTGAAACTCATTTAACTATTACCACACCTCTATGAGAGAGATTCTGTCATTACACCTCAGGAAACTGAGACAAAGAGTGGTCAGACACATTCAAGTACACTATTAAATGATAAAGCTAAGATGTGAATCCAACTCATAAATCACATAGGTTGTGTTCCTTTTCACTAAAGCCGAGTTGTATTTCTGGATTAAAACATCTCGAAGCAACATCCCAGAAAAGTATGGAAGAATAAAACCACCTCAAACCAATGGCAATTGTGAGTTAAACCTTATGTTTTTCGTTAATTATAGTTGGTCTACATGAAGTATAATGTGTTTTGTTCAACGTGTGGTTTCAAATGTTTGGTTTAAGTATCATTTCCAACTCTGAGGTTTGATGATGGTTTTAGCTCTTGAAAGGAAATAGTGTGTGTTGATGTGATAGCTGTATTTATTCTATTAAACCTGAATCCAAATACTTTGAGGAAGTCATTCAAAAATATACTTATTCAAAACATACTAGATGAAGGATTACAAGCATATAGCTTGCTCAATGCTTTTTAAGCCTATCTTTCTAAACTTAAAATCTAAACATTCTTACAAGTTCCTCGACTGGGTCTTTGACCAACCCTACTACAGATTCTGTTCCAGGAGTCGGGGATTGCAACTGCACAAAGAAACAAAGATGAGCCCAAGCTAGGTATAAAGAGGGTTGCTGAGCTTTTGTTCTCTCCTCTGCCTTCTGGAAGAATTTCTTGTTTAATATTTCATTAGCATGTATTAACTATACATAATAATAAGATTCATTCTGACATTTTCACACAAGTATATCATGTGTTCTCTTTTAATATATTTTTTACTTTTTCTTTGAGAATTTCATATGTGTATAACCCTCACCCCTCCAAATCCTCCTGGATCTATCCCATACCCTCTCCCAACCTCACATCTTTTATATATATATGCAAACCTAGTGAGTCTAATTAGTAATGAGCATATATATAGGGAAGTGGGGCCACCCATTTGGAGCATGGTTGAGCTACCATGCCGCTACAGGGAACTGCAACCCTCGACTATCATGAGTTTCTTAGCTGAAGTGACTATTTTTCCTCCATCCATGATAGAATGTCAACTTGTCTGATCTTGCATATCAGATATTCCTGATCATGCAGGAAATCAGATATTATGAGTTCATGAGTGTAAAGGTCTTGTCATGTTTTAGAAGATAAATGGGGATACATATATCTATAACATATTTTTCCCCAAAGACTTAGAACTGTTTCTCTTTTTCTTCAAAATTTAGATGTATTTATTTTATTCATGTATATAAACATTTTGCCTGCATGTTCCACATATGTGTCTGGTGACTACAGAGGTTAGAAAAGGGTGTTGGAGTCCCTGAAACTGGTGTTACAAATGATTGTGAGCAATCATGTAGGTAGTGGCAACTGAATCTGGCTCTACTACAAGATCAACAGGAGCTCTTAACTGCTGAGCCACCTCTGCAGCTCCTTAGGGCTGTTTCTTACTAAGCAAAATTCTCCTTTGCTTCCTCGTGGAATCAGGGTGCCTTCATAGTTCCATAGCTAGTGAGTAAAAGTTATTACGTATTCTTATAATTTCTTTATGATTCAGTTTCTTGGTCCTACAACCTTGTGCTGAGATCATGTGATAGAATTAGAAGGCCCAGAACTAACTCCTAAAGTTGGTAGTAATTAGGTGAGTAGACCTCCCTGACTTTTAGTTATTGCACATACAACCTGGTTGTACATGTAAATAATAAACTTAGTTAGAGTAACCTGCCAGAGGCTGCCTCGAGTGCATTTTGTAGTCTCACATCTAGTCTATATCAGTGTCTTCATGTAAGTATATGATAAATCCACACATAAAAGAATGATCTTCCCCTTGTAACACCAACAAGTTCCAGACTCCCTTACTTAGACAAGTCTTTTTAGTCCCCTATTCCTCTTTCCGCTCTGACATCTAAGGCTGAGCATTTCTGCAAGCCTTTGGAACTCTATTCCATCATTATACGGAGTCATATGGACTTGATCTGATGTTTTTGTTTGTTTGATTCTTTTTCCATGCTCTGCTCCCAACTAGTAACTCAATCAAAGCTCAAGGCATCATCATAAAACTTAACTCTGCTCTCATGCACAGCTTTGTTTTTTCCCATTAGATAGTCAAGCATCACTGAAAGCTCAAGGCAGTCTTTCAGACAAATGCTGATGGTTGGCTGAAGTACACGAGCAAACCGATTCAGGGATGCATTGATAGTTTCCCTACTGGAGCCACATTGCATTATGAGCTGGCACAAAGTTAGGTCGGACATGGCCAACACCTGGAAAATTTACAGAGGCATCCAAATACTGTCATCCGTGGCAGAAAACCAACAGTAGGAGTTTGAATTTCCTCCACACGGCTCATTCCAACAATGCACAGTTGGATAAGGAGACAGCAGTTCTCATTAACTTGGTGAGAGCATCATCAGGAAGCTTGTTGCTCGGGACAGAACAAGGATGCAGCTTCAAGACTGACATGAAAATTCACATCTCCAAAGCTGTTATGTCCACACAATTACCTTAATGTGTCCCAGATTCAAACACTACATAGCTGTTCCTGTTAGTTACTGGACCTGATCCATGAGAACTGCTGAAGCCCGCCCCCCAAGTGGAACGATGGTGTCGAATCTGTAACACTGAGCCCTGGACCATACCCAGCCCTCAGATGTTGAGGCCAATCTAATCAAATGGCAGTACATTGGGAAGGGAGACTGTCGGCAGAATGGATGAAAAGGCAGTTCCAGAACTTTCCAGAACTTTCGATGGTGATCTACAAAGGGCAAAAGGACACAGAGTGAGAGAGACATCTCCTGAAAGTCCAGCACATATTCAGTGAAGAACTGTTGCTGTTGTCATTGTCTGGATGTTGCTGTGTATAAAACCATGACAGCTCATGACCTCAACCTAAAAGGAAACTGAAACACAAGTGGGGACATCTATATGAGAAAGGAAAGAACACTTGGGATTTCCAAGGTGAGAAAACCTTTCTGTCAATCACAGCTCTCTTACTTGCTATTGTTTTAGAGCAAATAATTTACACTTCTCTAATTTCCTCATCTCCATTATAGATACAAGACATTCTCTGAGAGACAGAAAGGGGAAAATTGGTTTGCTATGTGAGTTACCCACAAAGTAAGGTTAAGGCTAATTGGATGCATATATAGTAAAGACATCATAGATTTTAAACCAGAAAGAAGAAATTGTAAGAGAATATTAATTTGATGGAGGGTGCAGGAAAAAATTAACATAACTCAAAAAAAAAAGCACAAACCATAATTGGTACAAGGAATTAGGTAACATTATAATTAAAGGTTTCAATTTAACACGGTCACACAGAAAAAAATTAGCAGACAGATGGTTGAGCAAAGGTATTGAATGGACAGATGATATATTTAAAAAAAAAGAAAAAAACATGTTGAAATCTCACACAAGGTATAAAATACCAAAAGTATATAGGACATTTCCACACATTAACAAACTCGTGCCAAAAATTCCATATAAAATGACAAAGTAAGCAAGCTGGTCATAGAAGCTCAAGCAATAGCAAGTTCACAATAGCAAGAGCATGCAAACTTGTCTTCACTGCAAACTAAAATGATAATGAAAAGGCTGGGCAGAACAGCACATGCCTTTAATCCCAGCACTCAGAGGCAGAGACAGGAAGCTCTCTGTGAGTTCTCGGGCAGCCTGGTCTACCTTGTGCAGTTTGGGACAGCCAGGACTGCATAGAGAGACCTTGTCTAGAAAACACTAACTAACTAGCTAACTAACAGCTAACTAACTAAGCAGGAGTGGTGTGCCACTTGAAATGCATCACATCAGAAGACCAGATTGTGGAGCATGGAGAGTTTGTTGAGAGCAGGGCCTTCCTGCAGAGTTGACAAGTAAAAGACACAAGCAGCTATTCTGCAACTCCTTACTGAAGTAACAGTTGTGCCGTCGGGAATGGGGCAAGTCCTCATTCGGGAAGCAGAAGCTGGAGGATCAAGAGTTCCAGGTCATCCTCAGTGACGTGGCAAATTTAAGGTCATCCTCAGTGACGTATGTGAGACCTCATGTCAACAAGCAAGCAAATCACAGCTGCCCACTAGGGTCCAGCAATTCCATGCATAAGTATGTATTTCAGAGACCTTCTCACAAAGCACCGTGAAGATACAAGTTCTCTTTAATGTTGTTTCTGACAGGCCAGGTGCAAGGAGTCTACTCCCCACTAGGAAAGAAAATGGATACTATAAAATAGGGCCCAGTTATCAGGTCTAAAATATATACATCATTATGGCTCTTTTAATATTATATGCATTATGCAGATATTAGAGTAACACATACATTGTGCTAGCTATTGGCATACAGCATACACCCTGCTAGCTATTAATTAGAAAATCTCAAACATCAACAAGATAGACTTAAAGCCATGGGGCTGAGTACAAGACACAAGTAATATAATGATGTCTATAACTTTCTATCCTTTATAAAACCCCGTATGAAATAAAACCATGTTACCTACAGTGACACAGATATTTAAGACACACATCAAATGTACTGCAAAGATAAAGTAACTTTTTATATATCTTTCTATCTCTGGAACCTAACACAGTTCTAGGTGACTGAGAAATGCACCTTGAAGAAATCAATAATAAAATACAGAAAACAAATATAGAGACTATTGAAAAATTACCCCCAAGCCTTGAATGGATGCCATAACAGGGTGTGTGTGTGTGTGTGTGTGTGTGTGTGTGTGTGTGTGTGTGTGTGTAAAAAGATGACATCATTGTCAGATTAGAAAGCCTTGAGTACTGAAGGAGGTTGGTAGATTTAGGGTCTGTATCTTTTGATTTTGAAGACCTAAATAATGAGTTGGAAGTTATCTAAGCCTGGGACTTGAGAGATGTTTAAATTTGAATGTCAGCTGCTAGATGAGATTTTAAGGGGAAGGAAGAGAAATTAAATAAGCAGAGAGACAATGAAACCCACGTGTGGTGATTACATGATAACACTGACATATTAAAACTTGTACAGGATGGAGGAGGATGTCATGTGTCTAAAAAGAAAGAAGCAGATAAAGAACAGTTATTGATGGGCATCCACAGAGGGAGGGGTAAGGTGAGACGCAATGGGGGTGGGGTGCAGTAGCAAAAGGGATAGCAAGCTGAATCTCAAGGTAGGATGCCAGAATAAACCAAACTCCTTGTCTGCAGCTCCTTTGGCCTGATATTTGCTTAGAGATAAAATTAAAGTTGACAGATTTGGTGGTGGGGGTGGGGGAGAGGAGAGAGGTGAGAAATCAAATTTAACATAAGAATAAAAACCCTCGGTCCCCAAATCCATAAACTGAATTATCTAGAGAAGACTGCCGCAGCCTGATAAATCCCTGAACGACTTTAATTTAAGATATCCCGAGTTTCGCCGTCCTTCAACTACTCCCCTAGCTCCAATCCGCTATCAGCCAGAATCAGAAAGGGACCCAAGATAAGAATAAATGTAAGATTTACTCTTATTGAGTCCAATTCTCCTGTGTTGGGTCCATGGGGAAAAGCAAATGATCCTCCCAAGTAGCAAAGGAAAAGGGGGAAAAAAGGAAAAGGAAACTTCCACCTATTCTCCAGTGACAGTGACAGCGGCGTCCCATTTCTGAGGTCTTCCCATAATTCATAGCTTTGATTGCAGACAGGTTTGTACCCCATGGTTAGCTTGATCACTGGTCCTGTCATCAAACTATGCCCCACCCATCCCTGAGCACCGCCCCTCACCCCCGCCCTCACCAGATACTTAAAATTAATGCCTATTAAATAGTCTAGACATTTTTCCAGATTTGAAAATCATAAAGGGGTCAACACAGTAATGTGGCAACCAGAAGAAAGGAAAAAATATGTCTGGTCAAGGTGTTACGAGGACATATCATGGGGTGCTGAAATATGATAGCCATGGCCTATATCAAAAGTAAAACTGTAGAAAGGCAAATGTTCACCTGATGACAGATGTCCCACAGCCACACGGAAGGGCATAAGAACGGTTCTTGGGATTTCTGAGTGGGTTGATAACAGAATGCACTCTCACTGCAGTCAGATGGACAGGAGGTTAACCCTGCCCCCATATTCAAGTGCATTGAATGCTGGTAAGATTAATGCATTGTGGGAAAACTAAGAAGCATTGGAATCAGTTTTTATCAACATGGGCAACCAATGGAGAGTAGCACAATTTTGTGCTGACATTTTCAAGGCTGTTTATTAAGTTTTTATAAATGTATATACTACATATTGTCTTTACATCATCTTACCCTATCTTTTCTCCCTCTACCTCCTCCCACAAATCTGTTTCTACCCAGTTTTACATCTATTTTCATACTCTACATATATGTCTGATTTTTTTGGCATCTGTGTGAAACCTAGGAACCAGAAATGAGAAAAGAATGCAGCATTTGCCTTTCTAAGCTTGGCTAAGTCACTTAGTGTCACTTCTTCCATTTCCATCTATCTTCCTGAAAACAACATGGCTTCATTGTTCCACCAAAAAATGTCACAGGGTGTATACGACCCACTTTCTGCTCCATTCTTCCTTTGTTGACTTCTGGGTTTGGCCTTGAAGCTGAGTTTGTAGTGATGCCAGTCTTATCAAGGGTTCAAAAGATGACATCCTCCAGCACCAACTTCAAACAAGCCTGAACCAGGGTATGAGAAAGATGTTCTGTCTAAGAAAGTTTCTGAGTACCATGTAGTGATGAGGGGCTATAACATCACATCTAGGGTTTGATACTTTCTTATAAAATGGACACCAGTGGGCAGCTGGACTCTTAATGAACATGTTTCTCAAGCATGGAGAGATTCAGGACTTAAGACAAGGAAGAAGAGTCACGTGTGTGATTGTCATGTCCAGAACTGCAAATTGTGAATATTCCTGTGCTGGATAGTTTTGTGTAAACTTGGCACAGGCTAGAGTTATCAGAGAGGAGGGAACCTTGATTGATTAAATCCCTCCATAAGATGAGGCTGTAGATAAGCCAATAGGATATTTACTTAGTGATATATGGCAGGAGCCCCATTCTGGATGGTGCCATTCCTGGCCTGGTGGTCCTGGGTTCTATAAGAAAGCAGGCTGAGCAAGCCATGATGAGCAAGCCAGTAAGCAGCACCCTTCCATGGCCTCAGCATCAGCTCCTGCTGCCAGCTTCCTGCCCTGTTTGAGTTCCTATCCTGACTTCCTTCAGTGATGAACAGCAATATAGAAGTATAAGCCAAATAAATTCTTTCTTCGTCAAGTAGTTTTGGTTCTATTTCACCACAGCAAGCCTAACCCTAACAAAGTCAATGCCCAGTACTACTGGCTCCCTTCATTCATTTGTAACAACATTATGGTCCAAGACAGACCACAAAGCCTCAAAATCCAATCAGTTAATTAGGTAATCACTGTTGCAATGTTGTGCATCAATGCACTATTGTTTACAACACTTCTAATGATGAGCCATTTAGCACAAGTTTTAAATTTCTAGTCACTAAAAGATGACTTAGGAAGATGGTGAGGGATACTGAAATTTCAATGAAATAATCAAGTGACGAATTGGCGTTTACAATGTTATATCCCGAGATGGGTAGATGCATAGATAAAATTTGCACACACAGAATTAATGACAGAGCAATGGTTTGGGTTTTTTTTTTCCCCCGCTGAGGTTTTAGTGAGCAAGACTGATATTAATCATTTAAAAATGAAAATCACAGATTTTCATGCTAAGAACTTCTAATCATTAAAAAAAAAATTTCTCAGATGAACTGAAGGGTCCTAAAACATAGTAAGTGAGACAGCCCAAGGGTGTTCACAATGACACAGACTCTGTGACAACTGAGCAGAGGCTGTCAATGGGTCTCAAACTTTAGTCTCCTAGAACTCGAGCAAATGGGACAGGAGGAGGCCAGTAAAATGTTCCCTATACATATAGTACATCTCTGATATTTTCCTGTAAAATTCATGTAAAAACATCTAGAATAAAAGGTTCCTAAAAACCGAAATAACCTGGGCTCTCTTGTGTGTCCCATGTTATATGAGACACAGCTGTTAAACGATAGGTCCATTTAAGGTAGCTGTACACTTGTTTCCATAAAGGGAACACGAAGCCAGTCTGACTCTCTCCGCACTCCGCACTCTTCACTGTGACTCAGTAGGTAAATGCACCACTGATATATATTTTTGCTGTGTTTATGTATCATTGTCACAAAACCCTTAAGTTTTTGCTTGTTTTAGGGACATGAGGGAGTAACTTCTCTGTGCCGAAAAACACCCATTGAATTAATGAATCTGAAATCATATAAGCTATCGCTATATTACAATCTGAGTAAGACAAAATCCAAAGCTGTTTAGGTAACATAAAATACTGAATAATCATGAAAATTAGTGGATTGTGAAATGAATGACCACCTACCGTCACCGATGAAGCTGGCCCAAGACTCTCCAGTTTATTAAAGAAGGCATAAAGTATATGAGAGTGAAAGAATTTATAATGCCTGAAGCTCCAAATACACCCACTCAATTGTTTTCTTGATGCTGTTTACAAACTATTACAACAGTGCATTCTCTGTTTTACTGGTCATTTGAGTTTTTGCATCAAATAAATCCGTACGTTGCTTTGTGCCCAGCTTTGCCCTTTCTTCATTTAAATCATGCAGCTTGAGTTTGGAGGGACCGGGAAACTGAAGTTCCTGGACATTTAAGTCTTATCACTGATGTCATGTTAGGTTTCCAGACAGTTGACTAAATTAATTCTGTTCACCTCATTCTCCATCTTCCCAACTGAATGAATCGGTGGTGTGGGGTCTATGGAGAAGAGTCTCCTCCAACACACTGTGCTTTTTTTCCAAGACATATTAAACTAAAAAAAAAAAAAAAATCACTACTCACACAGTGTTTTATCGGGTTCTGAACAAAATTACTGTCATTGTTATATTATGTATCCAGAAGATGGGCTACAACTCAAACCCCAAACCTGCTGAATGCTGACTGAAAGAGCATCAGTATGTAAGGATCTCTCTCTCTCTCTCTCTCTCTCTCTCTCTCTCTCTGTCTCTCTCTCCCCCCCACCTCTCTCACAAACACATTTAAAGAGGCTCATTGACTCAACAACAACAAGCTTTCCAGCTACTAGCAACTAAATGCTCATCTGAGAGTTCTCAACAACCCTTCTTCTGATGTCTCGGAACTTTTAGGCAAGAGCTGTGGAGAAGCACAAACCTAGTATGACAGGGTGCTGTGTTGGACTCTCTCCTTATTTTCTTCCTCTATGGTGACAAGACACCGAGAGATGTTCCCAGGATCATAGCCTATCGCAGTGACCCAACTGCGAAGAAATGAGAAGCGGGTAAAAGGAGCTTTCTTCTTTCTCAAAAGGAAGGAAACACACACTGTACTCCCTCACATCTCAGTGGCTAGAACTAAACACCTGACTATTCATACTGAATGATAGATTCCTGCCTACCACTTTCACCGGAGACAGCATCATTGATAAGAAATAGGAAAGACAGGCTAATGGGATGACCCACTCAGTGCAAAGACCTTCGTTCAAGCCTGAACCCACGTGGAAGAAAGAGAACTGACACCCACAGGTTCTTCTCTCCCCTTCACACACATGCCATGCCATTCTTCCCCATATCAATGCATACATGCATACATATACTCATAATTAATAAAAAATTTAAAATACAGAAAACAAACAAAATAAATAAATATGGAGATAAGGTAGATGATGAGGACCAACATACAGGGTAAAACTCTTGCTTTTCAACATAAAGGAAGTCAGAGATCAAAGCTTTGGGTCCTAGAGGATGCCAATTTCTTGTTGTTATTCTATTTCTATGGAAGCAGATTAGGTCAAATTTTTCTTATCACTCTAGCAGTCCAGTAGACTATGGGATCTAAGAGGTGAGACTATTTATAGAGCCATTTTGGCTTCATGCATATCTAAAAATACTGATCAAGGAAAGGTCTTGTTAGGGAATATCTTTTCTGTGAGCTTCCTAAAAATCAACCGCGGCAGAAAATAGGCACGCAACTTAGCTCCAGAAGAGGGGCGAAGAGATGCACATAAAAGTAGACTCAAACTCCACCCAAGAAAGAGAGAGTAGATGTTGGTAGAAGAGACTATGGTCATACAGTCAAGGCACTGAGAAAAGAAGAGTAAAGCTGAACTGTCTTCTAAGAGGAAGACAGGAGTGCATGGACCATGTACTGGGATCATCAGAGACCAAGAGGGATACTTCAGCCTCAAGCACGTGCATAGAACAAAATGGCAGACAGTACTGCAGTCATCCACATGGAATAGTTAATGCTAGAACAGGTAGAGAAACAGTCATTGCAACTGCAAAAGCAGTAGCCTGCCCCCACTGAGTTCCTAGGAGGGATAGATCCCATAAAACGCCAAGACTCTAGCATCCCAGAATTCCTTCCCTAAAATAAGAGTGAGAGCTATTACAGACTTCTTCTGGTCAGTGGAAAGTGGTAAAGAGGAAAACATCTTGTACAAATAACCAGTTTCCAAGCGACCCTATTTCCTTTGTGTCTTGATACTTCACCTGGGGACCACCACTGCACTTTTACTCTGTTCACTGTATTCACTGTATTCTTTGTAGGAGATAATCATTTTGGTTCTTAGTGTCTATGGGGTTTGTTGTTGTTGTTGTTGTTGTTGTTGTTATTGCTGCTTCTGTTGCTGTTTGGTGGTTTGTTTGTTGATGGTTTGCTTGTGTTGAGAAAAAACACAGGAGATCGCTTTTCTGACTTAGCATTTGAGAGAACAGACTCACCTGAGATGAAACTCCCCCCGCGTAGCTCATAAAATAATGGATTGCACAGAAAAAGTCCACATAGCATGGAAGAGCACTTGGCCTGCCAGGAGCTGTGGGCAGTCCGAGCCAGCAAAACACTAGGGCTTCCTGCCACACAGCTGCAGATAATAAAATTCAGCTCATAATCTGACTGAGGGTGAAGGGGGATTCCTCCTCGTACAATCCTCCAACTGAGCACACAGCTAAAACCTCCAGCACACCTTTCAGAGACCCTGGCTAGAGACCAGCTGAGCTGTGTCTAGTAACTGCACCCATAGAAACGGGGGGTTTACAACAATGTGTCTGCAACGTGGCTGAATGAGCCATTAGAAAAAGAATGTATTATGATTATTCCTCTAGCTTTCATCATTAACATCCTATGTAACAATGGAAGATCTTTTGGTTACTAGCAAAATATTTTGCTGAATAATAAAAAGGACTATTTCAATAGCTTGGATATAGGCGAGAAAATACCATGGAACACAGTGTGGAGGAAGGACATCTGGCTAGTAATAATAGATAGTGCTTAGTGCCTTTATTGAACACTTACTGTATACTATGACAATCTACTCCAGCATCTCGTAGATACTGAAGATGGAACTCAGGTCCTGATACATGCAAAGTATTTTTCTGTGCTACTGAGCTGTACCTCCATCCCCGCTGTTCTCTATCTAATATTCATATATGATTTTACTTTTAAAAAAATAGGCATGTGTTACTATCATCATTTTAAATCATTATCAATTGGGATAATACAAATTGGAGAACCTTCTTGGCTCTGCACACTGCTGACTTGCCTAGTCGAACACATAGAGTAAATTAGTGTGAGCTAAGATTATACTCCTAGAGTCCTAGAGTTATTTTAAGACCAGTTATTTAGAGTTAACCACCAAATTCCAGACCTCCAGATAAATAGACAATCACACTTCGCACACATCTTACAAGATGAAAATATCAAGCAATACATACCTTCCTACATGTGGCTCACAGGCCAAATACTTCTAGAAATATGCCTCCATAGTTGTTTTTGGTTTTTCCATTATGTGGCTGCGGACTCAGTGCAGGTCCTACTTGTATTTAAGCCAAGTGTTCCACCACTGAATTTGCTCTCCAGGGTTCTATGTTTTGGCTTTTGCTTTGAGATAGGGTTTCCACTTAATTATCCAGACTGGTTTTTAATGAACTCTATAACTTGAGCTTCAGATTTCTCTGCCTCAGTATCCCAAGTAGTGGGAAGAACATGCTTATGTCACCAAGCCCAGCTCTCCTTGGGTATTTTGTTTTTCTGAACCATTCTAAATCTGGCATAGGCAACCAACTCTTCTTCGTGGCTTCTCTTTACTCCACTGATGTTATCAGGTGTGTGTAAATAGAGGGTATTTCAGAAATATACCGAACCTGAAGCCTGTTCATATGTCTGAGGCTAGGAAGGGGATGACTAACTACAGTGTATAAAATATCACAGGGGCATAGCAGCATCCAGTACGTTTTGATAGGCATATCATCTAATCACTTAGGAGTTATTCTATACCCAGAGACTCTGCAAGAGTATATAATCCTGGCTACCTAGGAATATGGGGCAGGAGATAGCAAGTTCAAGGCCAGCCTGAGCAACTTTGTTAAACCTGGTCTCAAAATAAAAAATAAAACGGGGGCTGGAGATGTGATTTGGTGTTAAAACAATTTCCTATTTTTGTATCAGACCCTAAGTTCAATTCCCAGCTAAAACCAATCACACAACAGGTATGAGCATTGAATGGGAGAGGTGAATGAGAAAGATTTACAATGTGTAAAACTCTTGTGAGTGGTTGTGATTAGTCTATCGCCACAGGTGTGAAAATATAGTGTTCCTTCCAATGAGCCAAAAATTTTTAAAAGAAAAAGAGGAGAAGGGAGTTTTTGAGAAAGCTACTTAGCACAGGAATTGTATATTTAAGTTGCTCTTGAAAATTAAGAAAAGAATATTACTCTCTACCCACTTTATTCTGGTTACAGTATGGGTATATGTTGAACCTTCTGGGGTTGGTTCTTTGGGGTCAACACTGACAATTTTTGTCCTGATAGTTCTCAGGCAAACATAACAGCAAACATAAAACATAAAAATTAACAGCAAATATAAAAATTTTCTTTTGAGGTGATCCTAAGTACCCAGACAATTCTGTTTGGTGAGATTTCAGGTGTGGCTCTATTTAACCCTTAAAAAGGATCATGAGCAAATCAAGAAAGATTTTTTTTTCCAAAAGGCAACAGTAATTTTCAAGTGTTTAGATTGCCAAGACAAGGATTTCCCTCCAACGTACAATTCATCAAGCTCTGTGTTCACTGTAAAACCAATCTGCTCTGTCTGTGTGACATAAACAAGTCATTCTTCAGGAATGAGACAGGCCATATGTGAAGGTGTTTTACGGAAGCACAATGGGGAATACGCCAATCAAAGAGGCATCTGCATTCTATTTCGGTGTCAATTCGCATATGTGTTATAAAAAGGAAAGTGTATCCCATGTATTAACGAGAGCTTTCCTGCAGAGTTCACTCACACCTTCCCTAAGCAACACACCCAGGGCAGCTACATAAACTCTTAAAGAGAACATGTGAAGATCTCAGTGTACAGAGCCAGCAGTGTGTGCCTTTTGCAAACATCTGCCCCTCCCTTCCCTGACAGAGGAAAACTTGCCTTAATTCATTAAAGGACTTTCTCGAAAAATCAGCAAGGTCTTATCAAAGCGTTGATGAATATCAAAGCCTTATGCAATGGTGAGAAAACAGGAAACTCTGTAAAGAGCAGCATTGTTCTCAAGAGAACTTATGCAGTTCAATTGAGATGGATTGATGGAGAAAAGGGAAGTGGGACCCAGCTCACTTCCAGTACTAGCCAGCTCTATGACCTCAGGCAAGTCACTGTACTCCTGACAGGTCCCAGCTTTAGACAACTTGTATGAACTGACAGGGCTGAACTAAGTCATCCCCCAGATCCCCTCCTGCTCTGAAAGTGTGTGAGTCTCCTGTTGCTTAACCGCCTCGTTGCATTTGAATAGTAATGGGATCCTTTTAAGGTTGCCTCCTGACTGGAAACCTTCTCCCCAGTTGGAAGTTAGATACCTTGGAAAACTATGTTAACTTCTTTAAACCACTAGAGTGGTATCTGCTGCTTTCTAACACCTATTAGAGCAGCTTCCAGAGGTACTTAACACAGACCCTGGCTTCCTTGTTCAGACAAATCACTGCACAAAGATTAAGGTGCTGCATTAGAAAGCCCAGAACCCAATTTGCTCCTCAGGCAATGGAATTCCATGGCTGTGTTTAAACGGCCAAATGAGTGGTTATTTATGTAATTAACTAAATGGACATTATACGCTTTCTCCCCAAAGTCCCTGGTTTCAGAGGAAAAAAATAAATAAATTAAAGCGTCCTAGTGGACAATGTCTTTTTTGACCTAAAATAAAATGAGACTTCTCCTTTACTGTAGGGGAAAATTTTAAGACAGCCCATCAGCACCAGTAGTTGTCTGAAGCCATGGGTAGAACCAAATTCTGTATATTATGTTTTTCCTTTGCATACTTACCCATGGTCAAGTTAAATGCATATATTAAGAACAGCAAAGCATTAAAAACTGTCTAATAGCAAAGTAGACCAATTATAGGAAGATACTATAGTAAAGATGGGGGGGGGAGATAGCCTTTATTTCCAAATATCTTATAGGACCGTAAGCTCACTATTCTGATGGTAATGCCAGACTGTGCAATGCCAATGTGACAAGACAAGCAGAGGTGACAGGCACCACATGTACTCTTAGGCCAGTGTGCAAAGATTACTTGAACATACACCCTGTGGTCCTGTGACAATCAATCTGGTGACTGAGCTTGCAAAGTAACTAAGAAAGGGTGGTACTGTTAGGATGGAAATGACAACCCAAGCAATGATTCATAGCTTGGGCTGGACACACAGAGATGGTGCAAGATTACAGCATGCTCCTCTGAACTGCATACAATTAAGAACATATGCATTGTCTATTTATAGAAACTTGCATTTAATATTTTTTAACCATTGCTTCCTGCACGGAACTGCAAACATCAAAAGAAGCCCAGAAGATTGTGAAGGGGTCTATATGGTTTTCCTTGATTCATATCATTTCATTCTTGTGAGCCCATAGCTATCATGTAACCTCTAACACCCACTCTCTCATTAGACTTTTTTTATCCTTATATTAAGTATGTCACCTAGACTTAAGATGCATAACAATTGATGAAAGACTTACATCCTTTAGTTTTAAACTATTTATAATGGTAACTCTGAACAAAAAGGAGAGGGTGGCCACTGAAGGGGTTGCCATCTCAACATCTTGAGAAGGAGGATGGATGTCTAAGTAACAAAATAAAACATTGGGCCAAAGTGTGGAATCCTTCTTCAGATGACCTGCCAATCCCACAACAAATCACATGGTCCAGGAACATTGCCCATGACAACCAAGCCTTCATTATGTAGGTATGGGGATGGAGAAGTCTATTTTCAGAAGACGGTGACATTCCTGGAGGGAAAGATGGCCAGTAGGAACAAATAGTACCTGACAATTCTCAGCCTTTTGACAAACAGCCATGGAAGAGACCTTATCCCAGGATGCCTTTAAGTGTACAAAATTTTCCTCTGGAAATAGTGGAATTTTGAGATCGTTGCTCATATGTCAGTTCTAGTAGTAATAATTAAATATTTGCAGGTGACAAAGGTATCAGGGATCTTTTGGCAATCTTATAGAATCTAAATTATAAGTACAAAATGGTCACGCTATCACATGAATATGTACATGAAGGAGAACAATGTAAACATAATGTGGCACAGGCTTTGTGCACTGGAGGACAGTGAGGTACAACTCCTTCTAGGAGTGTCCCCAAGGATTTGCATCTGGCTTCCAGGACTCTTCTGGCCATCTGAGGGGACAAACACTCACAGTATCCTCCCTCTTCCACACTCACAAACAAATAATTGAATATCTTGTTGGCTGGGAGAGAAAAGGCCAATAGTGTTTAAATTCCATGGGAATGAAGGGCTTCTGCGAATGAAATTTACATTTGACTAGTTAAAGTCTTCCCATTTTGGAAAAAAAAGAGGATTTTTTTTATTCCTTTTTTTTTTTAAATGAGGATTTCAGAAATCTACTAATCTACCAATTTCCCAAAATTGGTAGCTACAAAGGAGGCATTGTGCTACCAGTGTGAGTCAGAGTAGAAGACAGAGCACCCAGGCACACAGAGGCACACCATCATTCCAACTTTCTGGAGCAAGCATACTCTACTCACTTGGTATGCTGTTTAGCTTTGAAGCCTGGTAGCTCAGTGTTCTATGCTAAATGCATCTTATGAGGATTTGGAGAGGATTTAGGCAGGGGCTTCACTAGCCCATGACTTACTAGCTCTAATTAAAAACAAAATTATAGAAACTGTTCAGATGATAACTCATACGGTGGAAACAGAAGTTTTATAGTTGTGCAGCAACCGCCTAAATCCTTATCTCTGGTTAAAACCAAAATGTACGAAAGCTTCCATATCACTGCCCCCAGAATGGCAGCAGTTTCAAGAGAAGAAAATGATTGGAAGTAAATTCATTTGTGTAACAGATAATAGGGTGAGAGGGTGAGAGAAAAACATGTTCACTCATTAGCTTTCTGTTTGTTTGCTTGATACGAATGAGCTGATGAGGTCAAGTTTTAGAGCAGGTACTGTAGGTCTTGGGCTAGAAGCAGCTCAGAGGTGCTTCTATCTGCAGCTTCTCTATAAGGTGAGAAAGCAGAAATGAGCAAATATGCTGGAAGTTTTGTTTTAAATTACAGTAACTATGTAAAGGAAACAGTGATAAGAAGGAAATTAACCAGAGTTGAAGTAGACTCGACTTTTATGACTCATCGTCAGGCATAGCTTTTCCTGGAAATGAAACTGATGGTGAGATCTGTCGAGAGTCCTAGCTAACCATAGCAGGAAGGTGAACATTCCAGATAAAGAAGGCATGGAACACAAAAGCTCTCATGTCACCCAGTGCTTAGTCTATCTGATAGACAAAAAGGAAGATGTTGTGGACAATGACAGGCTGTATTGAATAACCTCCTCCACCCTTTTGTTAGTCAGCATTTGGTCACTGTGACAAATTGCCTGAGTTAAGTATCTTCAAAGAAAAAATAAGTTGTGTGGGCTTATGGTTCCAAAGCTTACAGTTCACAGTTGCATGGGCCTTCGCTTTAAAGGCATGCATCTAATGACCTAACTCCCTCCCACTGGGCTCATCTCCTGAGGGGCTATCATTCCATCTCTTGAGTCTCACAATCTAGTGACTAAGCTTTTAGCATTGACAGTCTTCGATTTTAACTTACAGATAAGATAGAGCCTTTCTGTAAAATGATCCTGACAATAGCTTCCTTTATTAAAACTCTGCAGGCACCAGTCTTCATGTGTATTATCATTCAACTCTCAAAGTCACTGAAAGGATGGGGATGGGGTGAGTTATCACATGTGCTTGAGAAACGAGAAAATAGCAGTAAAAGGGCTAAATGCACTGTCCATTGTAGCATCCACAGTGGTGGCAGGACTGGATTTCCCATCCAGCTTAATCTATCTGCAAAGCCAACGTGTTTCTGTCTTGTTCCTGTCGGTTTGACTCTAGAAACAACTACTGACCCCCAGTGAAGGGGCTTCCCACCTAGGAAAGCTGAATGCATTAGACCATGTCTTCAAGACAGCTGTATAGGGTCTTCCTTGCCAACCTAGCCTGCTTGCCAAGGCACCTTTCCAAATCTTGCGTCAGGAGATATAATCCTTACCCTCTGGCTGGCCCTGGGACTTATTTTGAACCATTAGATAGCATTTTTAATGATGTGTCCTGCCTGCATCCACAGCTCTCAAAAACTGTGAGTAAATAGCATGGGGGTTACAAGTTATTAAGTCTTCTGCAAGTCAGAATATAGCACTCATAATGAAAATCTGTAAGATGGCTAGTTGGTAAGAGAGGCAAATACAAAATGTCCTAATGCTAATGCTCTATTAACAACCATAGAGAAAGAACAGGACTCCCCTGGGTAGCTGTGGCACCACTCCCTGATCCTGCCTTAGAGTTACAGCTTAGAACCTGATCAGTAAGGCCCTTAGGTCTGGATAAAAATGCTCTCCCTCCATAAGCTCATGTATGACTACAAGGTGGCAAGGTTTAGGGGGACTGTGAAATCTTTGGGATATGTAACTCAGGGGCAGCTGTTCATCTCTGGGAGCCATCCTTGAAGGTCACATCTGTTTCTGGTGTGAGTTTGATGCTACTTGATAGGACTGCTGAGGGAGGAAATACAGCACACATTGTCTGTCGACAGTCAAGCCTCTCTGCCATACCTTCTCCATCATGGTGCACGAAGCAAAGCAAACCCTTCTCTCCTGAGTCTTTTCAATCAGATATTTTGTCACCGCAAAAAGAAAACACCTAAATGCTGAAAACGGGTGCTAAGACGTGAGATTACTGCTGGGGCACATCTGACCGTGTTCTTTGTAAGCATTTGGAGCTAGCTTAGAGGAAAAATGTGGAAGAGTTGACAGCTCTGGTCTGGGGAGGCATTAGGGCTCTAAAGCTGAGCTTAGTGAACTATGATGGTGAAAGTCTGCGAGACTGGAATGCACTAGGAAAGGAGGCGATAAGGATTGTACTCACAGGGTCGCAGATAGGAACAAGGACTCTACCAGAAATTAGATTTCAGGCCATTAATGTTACATTCCGGCAAAGACTCTAGCTAGGCTCTGCTCTAGTTCTGAACATCTGAGTGGGGCTGAATTAAACACTAATAGATTGATATATAGACTGGAGGAAATTTCAAAGGAGCATACCTTTCAAATGGTGGCATGGTTAATGCTTTCTGCTTTCAGCCAAATTTACAGTAAGCAGAAAGTAGTTCCCAAAACATGTGAAAATCAAGTTGCTCAGATAAGGAAGGACTAAAAATGAGACACAAAACTCAAACGTAGGTAGTGCTTCTGTGACTACTAGAAACTGGCATCATCAAGCAGAAGCTGGGTGCTTTATACTGGAACTAGAGCAGAGGTAATTTGAAACCAAGACCATGGTCTGGGTGTTAGGGAGCAATGAAACTTAAAAGGTTTCCTTTTAAAGAGTAGAGTAAGAGAAGACATCGCTGCTGTGTGTGTGTGGGGGGGGGGTATACAAAGAGGACTACTCAAGACAGCAATTTTCCTAGTTCAGCTATTCATTTAGATATTTCTGTAGTTAGAACCCAGGGTGTTCAGCTCCGTCTTGGTCTGTCATCAGACCTGGATGCTAGATTTTTCAGGCATGCCAATTGTAGGTTATATGGAGACAAAGGCTTGTACAAAGGTTGTAGGAAGGAAAAATAAAAGACTATGAAGGCAGGAAATGAGTACATGGGTGGGATTGCCTGAATGGAGCTGCTCAGAGAGGTATGTGTGAATGTGAATCCATAGAGGTGAAGCCCAAGTTTCACTTCTACAGCACAGATACTAAAATGGGAATTAGTGCCTTCATACAAAAGAAAACAATGTACTCGTAAGCCAGGAGACCATAGCCTTGCTGCTTTTAGAAAGCATGGGTAAATGGGTTTAGGCTCGAAAGTCAAGGGAATGTGAGCAGGCGTTACAGAACACATGATTCAATGACGCAATTAAAGTTAATGTTATAGCCTCAGGCCAGTAGCTCTGACTTGAAGTGTGAGTATAAACCTTGATAAATAGACCACAGGCAGATAGATTGCCCAATGGGAAGCCATTCAAGGAAAAGACCTTGGAGTGGGCAGAAAAGCGATGATGGGAACACATGACCTGTCTCTGCTGTCTCTTTCTTCTCCTTAGCAAGCGTACTGCCTCTGCCCCATGGCTGCAGTGGTTCTTAGATGAACCTGTCACTGGAATGTGATGTGTTTCCTCTACTACCCTGATCTTGTTTTATGTGTTACGTGTGTTTGTACAAATACAACCACAAGCATGAGGAGAATAATAAAGAACAAAAGTTAAGGTCTTCCGGATGATATGTGAGCGGAAGCTTTCAGCCTGCACACCCAGCTACATGCAGCTCAGGCTTCAGTTTCCGCCTTTACCCTACCATTTCTACCTCCACCTTACTGCCACGCTTTCCGTATCACAGGCTCCTCTTTAAGACCTGGCTCCAACTTTCTCAAAGACCTTGTCTTTGCTTTCTAGTCAATTAGATCATTATCTTTTCTATGGGGCGCTTTGTAAAAATATGTTTTAAACCATCTCTAACATACTCGTGTACACATCTGCATCCATCATGGACTGTGAATATCTCCAGGACAGGGTGGGTATACTATAGTGTACAATGAGTATGTAATTATTATTTTTGTGTGTGTGTGTGGACTAAATAAATAAAAGAGAATATTGCAAAGACTTTTTGGAGTCAAGTAATTTAAATTAAAAAATTTAAAATGCAGAACACAGTCACTCACCAAACGGAAAACTGATATTTCTCCAGTTCCTCTAGGTAAGACATATCCCCCAGATAATCTTCAGGATCTTCAGGTCTCCACGCAGTAGATCTTTCCTTCACAGCCGAACTATTCCCCTTGTTAGGAAAGTTAATAAATGAAAAAAATGAGGTATTTTATTAATAGTAGTTAAAATGTTCACCTACATTTCTCCCAGATGACCTATAGAATCACCAATTACAAAATACGTTAGTGATATTTCTTGCATTCCTTCCTACTTGGCATTCTCTCATAAACTCTTCCCTGCACAACTATAAGAACCTGGGGTATTCTCCGTGTTAAAGCACACTAAATGGCATCTCTAACTGTTCTTGCAATTAAACAGTAAATGTAACCATGATTATGCTATGCTACCCAATCAGGATTTTGGCTCCCAGTGACAAAAATGTAACTTATATCAATTCTTAGCAAAAGCCATTTGAAAGGAGATTTAAATAGCCAGGTGTAGAGTTGAAGTAGGTAGCTGGATTCCAAAAACAGGATACAAGGATTTGGTGAGTCCTTAAGATTCTGCCCACTTCTATTCCATGCTCTAGCAGACCATTGCGTACTAGCTTTGCCACTGTTAACCTCTGAGTCCCTAACCTAGGACCTTCATCAGCGTAACCTTAAGCTCAGCACTTGCATAGTGTCTGTGAATCTAACTTATTAGCATTTGAAAGAATCATGTGACATGATGCTGTACCTAGAGACCTGTCATCTAACCTATGATATTTGGGAGCCCTGAGCTGGTAGAGAGTGGGGGAGTAAAAGCAGGGAAGCCAGCAGGGCCCTCTCTTCTGCTTCCACCAAAACACCTCAAGCTTTAACTGTATCATATATGGCCGTCTCCCGGAAGATTGTAATACAAAGACCAGTTAGAAAAAGTAGTTTGAAGGATATGAGCCCAGAACAGTCAAACACTGGGTGCTGAATTTATAACAGCTGCCTTAAAACCCTTTCTCTTCCTCATGCTTTCTGTTGTCATTTGTTAGGGGCCAGTTGTTTGAAATTCCTTGATCTATGCTGATCCAAGTTTCGGCATAGCTCAGAGTTTATTTTGCAATTGCCAAATTCGGCTTTGAGTCGGCAGGTTGCAGTAACCCGGAAGGCCATAGAAACCCAGGTGGAGCCAATATGTCATCAAATCCCCAGTGAACCCCATGAGGCTTATTTCTTTTATATGGAATTGATTGGTTTGATTACTTTAAGAACAAAATCCGGTTATGACAGCCATGAATTTGAAATACTTTTTATTGTGGTCCTTTTTATCTTTCTTAGCCTGTAGAGCTCTTCAAACAATGAAAATCATTCTGATCAGATTATTCACACTGGTGTTCTTAATTACCTCATTGCTACGGGAGGTGAAGAGTGTCAAAATTCTTGGGGAATATATGAGATCTTTGAATCATCCCACATGTCTTTGTAGCCATTTAAATTATAAGTTGATTCCACTTCTTTATGGGTTTCATGTTTTAGTCTATCTTCCTTGATAGAAAGCTGAAACAGGACCTGGAGAGAGAAGTCAGTGGCTAAGAGCCACTGCTCTTCCAGAAGACCTGGGTTTGATTCCCAGCAGCCCCTTGGCAGCTGACAAGCTTCTGTATGTGACCCTAGTCCTAAAGGATCCTAAGGGTAACGAGCATGCACATAGTTCAAAGACATACATGCAGGGAACACTCATATACATAAATGTAATAAACAAAAATAAACAAAACCTGAAGTAGATGTCAATAGCTATTGTATTGACTAGGCTTACCCACTGGCTACCTTGTTCCATGAAAATGCAGGTAGTTTAAGCTAGAGACCATTGGTATTGCTTTCTATTTGGTTAGTCTATGAATATCTATCCTGTTTCTCAACTAAACCTGACAAAGGTGGGATTCAGTATATCTCATTGGGTCTTTCCCATCACATAGCATGATAATAAGACCATGCTAGATGCTCAAGAAGTGATTGTTAGGTCATTTCACCCACATTACAAATAGCAATAATGAATGTCACCTCCAGCTGTTAAGTCATAAAGAAAAATATGGACAAATTCTGAAACTCAAGAAAGTCTCCTAAACCTTCATATTTTCTTTAAAGAATAAACACCTTAGTTTATATACTAAATATACTTCAAAAATGTGTCTTGAGAGGTTTTAGAAACCTAAATGCATAGTTCCCATGAGAAACTAAACAGACTATCAATAGAAGATGTACACGCATGTCCTTCCTATGCTTGCCGAGTACAGATGTACATGGCTCATGGAACAAAGGCTTAGTCTTAGAAATAGAGACACTTGTTTTACACAGATCAGATCTTGGTTTCCTAAAAGTCAACTCAGACTTATTTATACTTATAATTATATTATAACCTATTATGATTTTCTTTATAAACAGAAATCATAGACATGTGTATATAAAATGATAAACATATTTTAAATATTGTATTTAATACTGTGTATTTACATTTTAAAAACAATATTGTATCATATACTTATTATATATACTGTTATAATACCTTTATAGTATAATTATTATTTATGTAGTTCTTAGGAGGGAGGACCTAGCTCACAAATGTTTTATTTTTTTAATTTCATTCGATTTTTAATTCTGTCTAAATGTGTGTGTCTGAATATGAGTATGTGCACATTTGAGTGCAGGTGTGCACGAGGACAAAGCTGTGAGATTCCCCGGGCCTGAGTTACAGACAGTTGTAAACCACCTGATACAGGTGCTAGAATGGAACTCAGATCCCTTGCAAGAGAAGTACATCCTCTCAACCCTTGAGCTATCTCTCCAGCCCTCTGATGTTTTATAATATTAATAGATAAGCAAATCTGCACTGGATGGTGTGGCATAAGTGATCAGGGGGTTGTGTAACCCTCTCTCTGGTTCAGAGGGGTGAAGACATGGGGATTCCAGTGGAGAGAGAGAGCAGGGACATAGCTCTGTAGAGAAGTCTTACTGGGTCAGCACAGTGAGGCCCCAGTCAGCAGCAGCCCTATATCCCGGACACCTTGCAGGGGCTTTGAGCATGATGTGTAGGGAAGATGTTCACCTGCCCATCTGGCTAGATAATGAGCAAGGGATTGTTCTCATCAAAGGAGGAGGGCCTGAAAAGAGGAAACAGAGCCTGAAGACGGAATCCTGAGGATTACACATGCTTTTGAACTGGCCTGGGAAGAACAGAAGACAGCTAGGGAAAGCACCTTGCCAGTGAGAGCAACGCTTGCCTTAACAGTGTACTTTTTTTTTTTTTTTTTTTTTTGACAGCAGGCAGGAGAGGAAGATTTGAGGCTGAGGCCTGTGTTAATAAGATCACAGAATTGCACGCCATGGACAACAAAAATGCCAGGTGCACATAGGAATCAAAGCAAATTAACATGACATGCCCTTGTTTCTGTTGTTGCTGCTAATACCATCCATATATGTATACACACACATGCAGATGATAGAGATAGAGATAGAGATAGAGATAGAGATAGAGATAGAGATAGAGATAGAGATAGAGATGATAGAGATAGAGATAGAGATAGAGATAGAGATAGAGATAGAGATGATAGAGATAGAGATAGAGATAGAGATAGAGATAGAGATAGAGATAGAGATGATAGAGATAGAGATAGAGATAGAGATAGAGATGATAGAGATAGAGATAGAGATAGAGATAGAGATAGAGATAGAGATGATAGAGATAGAGATAGAGATAGAGATAGAGATAGAGATAGAGATAGAGATAGAGATAGAGATAGAGATGATAGAGATAGAGATAGAGATAGAGATAGAGATAGAGATAGAGATAGAGATAGAGATAGAGATGATAGAGATAGAGATAGAGATAGAGATAGAGATAGAGATAGAGATAGAGATAGAGATAGAGATGATAGAGATAGAGATAGAGATAGAGATAGAGATAGAGATAGAGATAGAGATAGAGATAGAGATGATAGAGATAGAGATAGAGATAGAGATAGAGATAGAGATAGAGATAGAGATAGAGATAGAGATAGAGATAGAGATAGAGATAGAGATAGAGATGATAGAGATAGAGATAGAGATAGAGATAGAGATGATAGAGATAGAGATAGAGATAGAGATAGAGATAGAGATAGAGATAGAGATGATAGAGATAGAGATAGAGATAGAGATAGAGATAGAGATAGAGATAGAGATGATAGAGATAGAGATAGAGATAGAGATAGAGATAGAGATAGAGATAGAGATAGAGATAGAGATAGAGATAGAGATGATAGAGATAGAGATAGAGATAGAGATAGAGATAGAGATAGAGATAGAGATAGAGATGATAGAGATAGAGATAGAGATAGAGATAGAGATAGAGATAGAGATAGAGATAGAGATAGAGATAGAGATAGAGATAGAGATAGAGATAGAGATGATAGAGATAGAGATAGAGATGATAGAGATAGAGATAGAGATAGAGATAGAGATAGAGATAGAGATAGAGATAGAGATAGAGAAATATATCAGCTTCAAATTGTCAGCCTAAATTTAAAATCATACAACATGAGCACTGCTTCTCCTTTTCAAATCCACACCAATGTGTTGAACAAAGACGGTTACAAGAGAGGTAAAGAATTGTAGGGCACCAGGTATGGGGAAATAAAGGGAGTGGGAGAAAACCCACGTCCCGCCAGAGTTCTGGTGCTCTGGGCCGGCAGACGAGGGAGGTCTGCCGCATGCTTTCCACACGGCCCTGGGTGGGTGTCTGGCTGTGGGAAGTCATTGAACCCAACCTGCCAGGGGGTGGACAGGGGGCAATCCTAGGTCTCTGGGCCTCACTGAAGCCAGAGAGAACAGGTTCTCAGTCTTGGGCATCCCAGACACCGCTGGACACCGTGGAAGAGCTGAGAACAAAGTGGAAGGGGTGGTGGAGGCGCTGGTGGTTCCCACTTGGGTGAGAGTCCTTGGTCCCAGCCTGGCTAGAGCGCAGAATGGCCTTCCAGCGGGAGGTTAGACAGGGCTCTTTAGGGGGAAGCCTATCCCATCGTTCAAGCACAACGGGCCCTGATGAGCAGAGACAGTCTATGGTTTTAGAGATTTATTGTAGAAAAGCAGGGAGAAAGAAAGAAGGTAGAAAGAGGGAGCCCGGCCATGGGCATGTGGAGAGAAGAGGGAAGGGAGGGAGAGAAGGAGAGCTAGAGATGAGAGTAAGAAAGGTGAGAGCTTAAGAGAGCTAGGAGGTCCCAAGCAGTCCCTTTTATAGTGGGCTGGGCTGTCTTGTAATTGCAGGGTATCTGTGGGAAGGAGCATACCTGGCTATTGTCAGGTAACTGGGGGTGGAGTCTAGCCAGAATGTCAGGGGCTTGGGATTTTATCTGCATGACCAATAGTCACAGAATTATAGAGTTGGGGGCTCTGGTATCAGGCACCTGTCTTTGGGAACGTGGCTCACTGTTCTGTCCCTTTTAGAGTGTTCTATTGTGTCTCTGGAGCAAGCCTCACTCAACGAAAACAGGCTGCCTTTCACTGCCCCACAAAGGATCTCGCGCTTCATAGTTCAGGTTTAAACTTGTCAGACTCCATCCAGCAAGCAACCCCATTGGGCTTCCTTTTCTTCCTAGCATAGGATAGTCAGCACCCCCATCTTTCCAGAACCACATGTGCAAATGGTTCTCTGACGTTTGATATTTGAAGAACTAGTGCTTCTCTTCCAAAGTTCAGGGTAAGCCTTATTCCTCCATAGCCGCTCAATGAATATCAAATGGAATTTCAAACACGAAGTCAAAATGCAGGCCTACTTAGGAGTCTGGTGTGTCCGAATAGCAGTTCATTGTGAAGAGGATTGAGGCAGGAGGACTGCAAATTTGAAGCCTATCTAGGTAACTTAGTGAGCCCTTGTCTCAAAACAAAGTGTGAGAAAAGACTGGGCATAGAGATGAACGGCACAGAGCTGAACAGCACAGTGCACACCTGCTGGAAGCAAGGCCTCCGCTTCATTTCTTACCATGAAAAGAAAGAAGAAACAAGGAGGGAGGGGGAGAGAGGGTAGAGAAAGCAGGAAAGGAAAGGAAGGAAGAAAAAAGAAGGAAGTGAGGGAGGGAGGGAGGGAGGGAGGGAGGGAGGGAGGGAGGGAGGGAGGGAGGGAGGAAAAAGAAGGAAGAAAAGAAAGAAGGAAACTGCTTAATTGAATCTGCAAACTCATAAAACAGTTGTTATAATAATTTTGGGCTTTTTATACTCATTTTATTCACGTCCATCTTTTCTCCTTTCTCCTAGTTGCAAAGTTTGTTGTTAACAGTAAGTATTAGAACCCCTGGGAAGGATTTAAAAGACTGATGTCCTAGAATGTCCATAGCCATTTTCTCCCGACAATTACCCCTTGTTAAGATCACTCAAAGCAGGGGAGGAGAATCTATGTATCTGCATCAGTTTTCCTAAGCATAATTGAAAAATCCGTATAAACCGGTTCTAGACCGGTTTAAATAGTGTCTATTGTTCTAGAAACACAGCATGATTAATACATTTTCTAATTGTCCTCTCAAGATGGAAAGTCGCCTAGACAGATTAGTTTAAACTAAACTTGCCAATAGCATAAAGAAGTCTGAATGGGATGTAATAAAACTTTACTGGCTCTATAGATTTGTCAGACATTAGCTGCTTTAGCATATCTCGCACTTCAAACCCTGTTTGAAGAACAAATTACTCTTAACCTGGAAATACATTTTAAGAAATCATAGCTAATAACCAGTAATTATTATTTTCATGGTCTTCCTAGGACCAGCCTTCCTCTTACCATAGCATGCAAGTCATGGGATTCTTTGAAGAGGCACAGATCACAACCCCTAAGGCAGGAGTCAGTTTTATTAGAAATATTCCCTAGAATTAAAAACAAAAAGGTGACAAAAATAAATTATCAAGATTTTCACTTTTCCAGCGATGTAATCTTATAGCATTGACATATAAGAACTTATAAAAAGCTTAGAAAAGATATAAAAGATATATAGATAGATGATAGATAATAGCTAGAAAATATAGATAGATAAATGTTAATAGACAGATACTTTTAGCTTAAATACAACCACAGCATATACTTTTACCTAAACTTCTATTTTTAATTCAATGAAAAATTAGTCATGTTTCTAAGACATGAATGTGTCAGTCCCCTTAAGCTGAATTCTTTTCCCTTGGTGTCTGTCATATTGTAACCAAGTTTATACCATAGCCAAGGAATTCCTAACTCTCCCTGCTCATGTAAGCCATGTTATATTTGCTATCCTGTATTTCATACTCCAGGCACACATATATATGAAGGTATTCCACAGGTAGTGATAAGAGACATAAAAGATAAAAAATATTGTATGACTCTCCCTATATTCTTTCTTACTCAATGATATCTGATTGAATTCCTTTTAAATCAGAAATTGAAGCCCACTGTATTTTTCAGTAGCATAGCATCATAGCACCATAGAAAAGTGACTTATTGAACTAGTCTCTTCCATTGAACATTCATTTATGTGTTCCTTATTTATTTTTATTTGTTTCTACCCAAGAGATCAAGACAACAAAATCATCTCAGTGGTGTTTATTTGGAAGAACAGCTGGAACAAGGATAGTATCTGTTTTAAATATGAATAGATGATGGTAAGCATCTCTTCCTGCCATTTATAACAGCCTCGCTATGTAGTTCAGGATGCCTTCTTGTTCATTATCATCCTGCCTAAGAGGGCTTCTACTATTGGAATCACAGGTAGCAACTACACTTACCATCAGTAAGTTGATTTTTCAAAGTATATATTGGGCTGCAGGAGATGGACAAACCACTTTCTGTACTAGTGAGAATTGTATAAATGGCAGGTGAGCTTGTTTGCCTACTGACATGGCAATGGAGACAAGGGCCTATTGGGAGCAAGCTGACCAGCTAGACTCACTGCATCGGAAAGCTTTTGATTCAACCGAGACTCCACCTACCAGAATAAGATAGGGGATCTATCAAGGAAATGTCCCTACATTAACTCTGGGCCTCCATAGGCAATGCATACTTAGGCACATACACACACACACACACACACACACTATATATATATATATATATATATATATATATATATATATATATACAAGCTCTATATAATAAAATCTATTCTCCTAAATCCTTGCTACAAAAGGACCATTTCTGGAGTAGGGCCACAAGCCTCTCCGGTCAGAAAAGCGCCGGGGTAGCTAGGGCACAGGGTCGGCTGACACTCGCCAGCTACCCACAACACCTGCCACAGGATCTTAAGACTTCTGGTGAGTGGAACACAGCTTCTGCTCCAATCCAATTGCGTGCGGGACCTGAGACTGCATTAGTTAGGGAAGCAGAAAACCGGCCTGAGTAGGGCCACAGGCCTCATCCGGCCGGACCAGCACCAGGGTAGCTAGAGCGTAGGGTCAGCTGACACCCGCCAGCTACCCACGACCCCCGCCACAGGATTTTGAAACTGCTGGTGAGTGGAACACAGCTTCTGCTCCAGTCCAATCACGTGGGACCTGAGACTGCTCTGGTTGGGGAGGCAGAAATCCGGCCTGAGTAGGGCCACAAGCCTCTCCGGTCAGAAAAGCGCCTGGGTAGCTAGGGCGCAGGGTCGGCTGACACCCGCCAGCTATCCACAACACCCGCAATAGGATCTTAAGACTTCTGGTGAGTGGAACACAGCTTCTGCTCCAATCCAATTGTGCGCGGGACCTGAGACTGCATTAGTTAGGGAAGCAGAAAACCTGCCTGAGTAGGGCCACAGGCCTCATCCGGCCGGACCAGCACCAGGGTAGCTAGAGCGCAGGGTTGGCTGCCACCCGCCAGCTACCCACGACCCCTGCCACAGGATTTTGAGACTGCTGGTGAGTGGAACACAGCTTCTGCTCCAATCTTTAAACAGTGACAACGACAACAACTAACCCCAGAGATTACCAGATGGCGAAAGGTAAACGTAATAATCTTACTAACAGAAACCAAGACCACTCACCATCATCAGAACCCAGCACTCCCACTTCGCCCAGTCCAGGGCACCCCAACACACCAGAAAAGCTAGACACGGATCTAAAAGCATATCTCATGATGATGGTAGAGGACTTCAAGAAGGACTTTAATAACACACTTAAAGAAATACAAAGGAACACTGGTAAACAGGTAGAAGAAAGTAAAGAGGAAGCACAAAAATCCCTTAAAGAATTGCAGGAGAACACTGCTAAAGAATTACAAATCCTTAAAGAAAAACAGGATAACATAATCAAACAGGTAGAAGTCCTTACAGAAAAACAGGAAAACACATCCAAATAGATGATGGAAATGAACAAAACCATACTAGACCTAAAAAGGGAAGGAGACACAATAAAGAAAACCCAAAATGAGGCAACACTGGAGATAGAAACCCTAGGAAAGAAATCTGGAACCATAGATACAAGCATCAGCAACAGAATACAAGAGATGTAAAAGAGAATCTCAGGTGCAGAAGATTCCATAGAGAACATCCGCACAACAATCAAGGAAAATGTAAAATGCAAAAAGATCCTAACTCAAAACATCCAAGAAATACAGGACACAATGAGAAGACCAAACCTATGGATAATAGGAGTGGATGAGAATGAAGATTTTCAACTCAAAGGACCAGCAAACATCTTCAACAAAATTATAGAAGAAAACTTCCCAAATCTAAAGAAAGAGATGCACATGAACATACAAGAAGCCTACAGAACTCCAAATAGACTGGACCAGAAAAGAAATACATCCCGACACATAATAATCAGAACAACAAATGCTCTAAATAAAGATAGAATACTAAAAGCAGTAAGAGAAAAAGGCCAAGTAACATATAAAGGCAAGCCTATCAGAATTACACCAGATTTCTCACCAGAGACTATGAAAGCCAGAAGATCCTGGACGGATGTTATACAGACACTAAAAGAACACAAACTCCATTCCAGGCTACTATACCCAGCCAAACTCTCAATTAACATAGATGGAGAAACCAAAGTATTCCAGGACAAAACCAAATTCACACATTATCTCTCCACGAATCCAGCCCTTCAAAGGATAATAACAGAAAAAAACCAATACAAGGACAGGAACCACGCCCTAGAAACAACAAGAAGGTAATCCCTCAACAAACCTAAAAGAAGACAGCCACAAGAACAGAATGCCAACTTTAACAACAAAAATAACAGGAAACAACAATTACTTTTCCTTAATATCTCTTAATATCAATGGACTCAACTCCCCGATAAAAAGACATAGACTAACAAACTGGCTACACAAACAAGACCCAACATTTTGCTGCTTACAGGAAACTCATCTCAGAGAAAAAGATAGACACTACCTCAGAATGAAAGGCTGGAAAACAATTTTCCAAGCAAATGGTATGAAGAAACAAGCTGGAGTAGCCATTCTAATATCTGATAAGATTGACTTCCAACCCAAAGTCATTAAAAAAGACAGGGAGGGACACTTCATACTCATCAAAGGTAAAATCCTCCAAGAGGAACTATCAATCCTGAATATCTATGCTCCAAATACAAAGGCAGCCACATTCATTAAAGAAACTTTAGTAAATCTCAAAGCACACATTGCACCTCATACAATAATAGTGGGAGACTTCAACATACCACTTTCACCAATGGACAGATCATGGAAACAGAAACTAAACAGGGACACAGAGAAACTAAGAGAAATTATGAATCAGATGGATCTGGCAGATATCTACAGAACATTCTATCCTAAAACAAAAGGATATACCTTCTTCTCAGCACCTCATGGTACCTTCTCCAAAATTGACCACAAAATTGGTCACAAAACAGGCCTCAACAGATACAAAAATATTGAAATTGTCCCATGCATCCTATCAGATCACCATGGACTAAGGCTGATCTTCAATAACAAAATAAATAATAGAAAGCCAACCTTCACGTAGAAACTGAACAACACTCTTCTCAATGATACCTTGGTAAAGGAAGGAATAAAGAAAGAAATTAAGGACTTTTTAGAGTTCAATGAAAATGAAGCCACAACATACCCAAACTTATGGGATGCAATGAAAGCATTTCTAAGAGGAAAACTCATAGCTCTGAGTGCCTCCAAAAGGAAACTAGAGAGAGCACACATTAGCAGCTTGACAACATACCTAAAAGCACTAGAACAAAAGGAAGCAAATTCACCCAAGAGGAGTAGAAGGCAGGAAATAATCAAACTCAGGGGCAAAATCAACCAAGTGGAAACAAGAAGAACTATTCAAAGAATCAACCAATCAAGGAGCTGGGTCCTTTCAGCAAAATCTTGCTAGTGTATGCAATGGTGTCAGCGTTTGGAAGCTGATTATGGGATGGATAACTTTTAAGGTACAGAAAAGACACAGAAGAGTCAGAAATAAAATACACTGTATCTAAGAACTGCGGTCCATCCACACCTTTTAGGACCAGCTTAAAGAAAAGTGTGAGCAGGACAAGGGCCCTAGCTCTGTTGAAAATGTCTCTCATCATTGCTAGTGTGGACCAATCATAAATGGATAGTTTAAGACCTGAGGCAGGTGCTATGATTCATCACAAATTCCCCCAGGTATGTGTGTACTTCTGCTCTCCTGCCCTATGCTATGTGTTTAGGGTGAAAGGGAAGGGACCGGTTATCTCTTTCCTTGCAACTTCAACAATTTGGGTGAGAGGCACATGCAACTTTGTGTCTGAGTTATGCCTGGCTAACTTCAGGTCACTTCAATCTAATTTGTAATTTGAAGTTCAAATTACTTACTTATGATTTAAATACTGTAAACTGCATACATTTTACATGCTTAGCTCAGAAGGTTCGAGATGTAAACCCCTATGTATCCACCCCACAAGTCAAACATAAAACATTTCTTTATCCTGCGCACACACAAAGATGCTATTAGGTCCTGCATACACTATTGGATCCTCTGCATGCGTACACACATGGTTGCATGTGCACATATACTCAGACAGACAGAGAGAGATAGTCTTGTAACAAAGGGATCTGATTTCTATCACTGAAAGTTAGAAATCAGTCACAAGTCTACATCATCTATGGAATGATGTAATATTTGCTTCTAGCTCTGGCTCCTTCCACTCAGGAAGTTGCTAAGACAAGACAAGCCCATGTCTTCTCGTGGACAAATCTATGTATAACTTTTGGGGAATATAAAAAAGAGTATTATTGTATTACTTGATAAATTTTCACTTAATTAAGGAACCCTTCAAGCCTTGCAAAATGCTTATTCCATGTTATAGTCCTCGCGGTGATTTATGAAATTTTTCTCCAAACCATGTTTCCTTTTCTTTATTTTTGTTCAGATTTACTTGTTTATTTATTTGTTTGTTTGTTTTTTTATTGCATGAGTCTTCAATCTCTGCCATCTGTTGCATATTAGGTTTTTTTTTGTCTTTAGCTTAAAGTCTACATATAGATTCCTAATAGTAGGTATTAGTGTAGCTATACTACTTTTTTATTGAAAACAATTTTTGCAAACAGTATATTCTGATCAGTTCCACCTTCTTCAACTCTTCCCAGATCCTCTCCACCTCTCCATCCACCCAAGTCTGTAACTTATTTCTCTTTCTTAAAAAAAAATAGATAAACAAAAAAGAGAAAACAACCCAGAATAAAAAAGAGAAAGAACAAGAAACTCTCTGTCTCTCTATCTCTGTCACTGTCTATCTGTCTCTGTCTCTCTCTCTCTCTGTCTCTGTCTCTCTGTCTCTGTCTCTGTCTCTGTCTCTCTTTCTCTCTGTCTCTGTCTCTGTCTCTGTCTCTCTCTCTCTCTCTCTCACACACACACACACACACACACACACACACACACCAATAAAACCACAAAATCAGAAACATAATATACAAGCCAAAGACTGGTAAGACAACCTCTCCCCCAAACAGAAGCCCAAACAAAGTGATATCACCAAAGGTCTGCAGAAGTGCCATTTGGCCATCTAGGTGTACCTCCAGTGAGACTTCACTGGGGGAAACTAATATTCCCTTAGCAAGTTATTTGCAAGCTACTGGAGACAGCGTATGGGTTAAGGATGAGGTCCTGTATCCGTTTTCCCCCGCTCAGCACAGAGACTCCATCTGGTGTGAACCTGTGCAAGCCTTGCGCATGCTTCTACAGTCTCTGTGGGTTCATAGGTGTCAGTCCAGTAAATGTTTGGAAACTCTGCTTCCTGCCATCCTCAGTCCCCTCTGGCTCTTACAATCTTTCTGTCGTCTCCTCTTCGGAGTCCCCTGAACACTGAGGGGAGGATTTGGTGAAAATGCCCCCATTTAGAAATGACTCTACCCCTACCCCAATCCCTACCCCATTCTCTACCCATCCAAATTTGTATCTTTTAAAAATTATATCTTCAACTTGCATTGTCCAAATATTCTTAGGTATGTAGTCTTTCTGTGGAGTGTATTTAGTAGGGGCTATATACTCTTAGGGAAAACTGTCTATCTCCCAGAAGTACCAATAACCCCATGGCTATAACTGAGATTGGGGCTTGCTCTGACTGGGGCTTGAACAGGCTTAGTGCATGCTGTCCCAACCCCTGTGAGTTTATGTCAGCCATTTGGTGGTCGGTAGCATTGTTTCTATTATAGAATATGTTGATTTTCCCTGCTTCTTACTGTCTGGATTTCCACCTCACCCTGGAGATGCAGCATGGCTCAATTTTGCAATTTTTGGCATTCAACTCAACTGAGAATGTTCAATCCTGTGTGTTGACTTTTTTTTGTCTTCCAACTTTGAAGAAATTTTCAGTAAGTGCTTTCTAAATTTTTAATCACCAAATCTTTGGTAATTTCATACAATGTGTTTTTAGTATATTAACTCCCCACCCCTTTCCCCAATTCCTCTCTGATCCAAACCCTTCTCCCCACCTCTCTTTTTATCTAATATCATAGAGTCCAACTTGAGGTTAATTTAAAGTATATATTTTCCTTTTTACTGTTCTTTTCTTCCTAAGTCTCCACCACTCAGGCATCAATCTGGGGACTTTGTCTAAAGTTGTCTGTCAGTCTGTCCAGTTTCCCCCCACTCTCTCCTACATCTTAGATTAGTCGGTTTCTATCGCTCTGTATCCAGGCTCACAGTCTTTTCCTTTTGCCATTCTGATCTACTGTTGAACTTTATTATTGTGCCTTGGAATCTCAGTTTTGTGTTTGATTACTTGGCTTTTCTTTGTTTTGTTTGATGACTTCCTGCCTATGGAAAAATACCCCAAACTTCCCTTTGCTTTTTCTTTAAATATGTGAGCATATCTATATTGCCTTCTTAAATAATTTTCTCTAATAAATTATTAAGGGAGTCATATTAGAGCTATTTTTATTCACAGTTCCCTTTCTTATAAGTATAGTTTAGATTTTTCCATTTCTTTACATGTCTGTTAAGTACAATTTCTATTATAGATAATGCAAAAGATGCTGGGTCCTGTTATCTTCCTCTGAAAGGTTTTAGTTTTGTTTTGTTTTGTTTTTGTTTTTGTTTTTGTAGTGAGCAGTTCATTTACTTGCTTCTATGTTTAAAGTTTTAGTCTCCAATTTATATCTGATTATAGGGGTCTGTGAAGAACTCATGAGTTTACCCAGTCTTGCCTAACTTGGCTATAACCAGTCTCAAAGAATAACATGTCTGCATCTGCTAATGGCCTACAGACAGACTAGGTAATGGTAAGGCGGTCTAGAGATTTGGAGTAAGCTCTCCATGATGTGGCCGTTTATTCACACATAAAGATTTTGGGTACCTTGACTTGAAATTGCTAGCATAACTTCTCCCACTGGGCTTGATCTCCTTCTGTTCCTACTCTAAAATCGCTATGGTTCCACTTCCAGTCTACAATAGCCACAGGACACAGCCCCTCAGCAATGTCCACAGTAGTCTAAGGCTGCTGTGTCCTGTTCACCTCTCAGTCCCAGACCAGGAAGGACTCTGTAGTATTGGCACCTCTTTGCTGCCAGCTCTGCTCTGCAGGCTCCAGTTTTGTGATCTTCTCTGAAAGGTGAGCTCTGTCTCTTGAACTCAGCAGAACACCTCTGCTGTGATGGCATGTCATTGTTTGACAGCTGGAATGTGTGTCTGAGTAGAGGGACCCAGGTCACTGGTGAGGACTCACACACAAATATCTCTGATCTCAAGTGTCATGATCATGTTTCTTCATACCGGAACCCTTGGCAATAGCTTCAGTTTTTCTCTCTAGTTTGACAGTGAATTATTTTAGAGAATCCAGTATAGTACCTGCTACCCTATGATAATTAAAACCAGAAATGGAAAAAATTGTTTAATATCTTAATTAAAAGATGGAAATGAATACATGTTCTTGTCTGGGCTACCTATGGTCCATTTTATGTGTTAATAATACAAATGTAGGTTAATTATTTTGAAAGTCCCTTTTATTTTATGGAAAGCCATTCTATTTAATGATCAGGTCCTCTTATGTTGAAAAAAGGATAAAATGTTTACAAGTCACACTAACCCGCAGATGCCTTTGGAGTATGTCAGCTGGTATCACCCAGACAAAATAAATGGAACAGTCATATTTTTAATAATACATGAGGAACACAAGGAAAACACTTGTCAAAATTGTATAATATTATAGTACTCTCTCTGTATATAAATGCATATGTTTATGAAAGTGTATTTTCTCCCCGTATGCTAATCTTTTTTACTTGGCATGTTTTTTAATGGTTTCTCCAAATGACCTTTGCAAAATTAATCAGGGATCTGACACTGTCCTTTGGAGAAATAGAAAGAGAATGCCTTTCATAATAACTTTTTGCATGAAAAACAGCCAGAGAATGACAAAACAGAGGAAACATTAATACTGGAGAAAAAAAAATCAAACCTTGAAAGGGAAGCCCACTGAAAAACACTTGCTTCTTGTCAGAAACATTTTTATGGGTCTCTGAAATTCCATTTCCCCTTTATTTTCTACCCTATTGTTTTTATTGCTTGAAATCCGACAGATTTTTCAAAAACAATTCACTAAGTAAAACCCACCACGTTTTCCCAAGCACTCCGACGCCGGGAAGCATCTCAAATTAAAGATTAATAAAACGTACAGAAAGTGCATAGAGAAATATAAATACAAAGAACCAAGGGGGAAAAAATGTCTGCGATTAGACAAGATGGAAATCTAAGCTGAAATTAAACTCCGTTGTATTCCACTTCCTATTCTTTTCTTAGAGAAAATGACGGCTGAAGTGAGGCGGTTTTCCCCCTGTAATTTAAATGTTAAGCTGCCAGATGTGTGTCCCATGCTTCAAGAGGGAAGCTTTGCATTATTTAGCATATTAAGAATCACAGAATTTTAAAAAGGGCTCCTTTATTGCCTGGAGGTTCCAATTAAGTAAACCTTAGCCTGGTACATTTAAAACTTGCAATATATGAGATTTGCCTTCTTTTCTGGCCACAGTCAAGCCTCATCTATATAATAAATAAGGAAAATCCTTACATTGACATAATTTTTCTTTTGCTTGAGGAATTAAACCTATCTATTATTTTAAGAAGTTTTTAATGGAGGCCAGCAATCTAGAAGACAACTGAAGGTTCGAAATGCTCTCTCTTTTTTTTTTTTAAATCATAGCAAGTTGAGTCTCCTATTTATGCCAAGAGATACATGCTTCATAGAAGCAAAGCCACACTACTGGCCTTCTCTCTTTGCTCTCTCTGCTTCCTCTGTGATCCTCCAGTTCTACTCTTGTGAGACAAGACAGTTGCAAGGAGCAGTGAGGTCATTGTTTTTGAATCAATACTACGGTTTTGTGTTTGTATAAATGTCTGTCTGTCCATGCGTCATGAGCTATCTGACCACACAGCCCTAATTAAGTGCCCTTTCAGCAGCACGTGGAAGGAGTTCCAGTCGCTGAGCTGAAGTCCAGAAAGAGATGGAGGTTCTGAAGGCACACAGCATTCATAAATCACAGCCTTAAATACAGCCATTTTTGCCATTTTAGAAAATGTCAAAGGTGTCAACTCTGTCCAAATATACCGCTTAACAGTGACTATTTTAGTAAATTGACTTGAAATGCATTCAGCTAACTGACAGTCAGAAGCACATAATCTAGTTCACAGGACAAATGAACAGTTTAAAGGCCAAAAACTAAGCAACAAACTACAAATTCTTAGCAGTGTGCTGCAATGACCATGGCTGCAGTCACAGGACCAAATCCTAATACTAATGTGTTTATGGGCTTCAAAAGTACTGACTCCAATTTCTGGACATGTGCTGGTTAATAAAACAAACCCATTCAACCCGACTCAAACATCTAACTAATTTTGCACAGCAAACAAATTAGGATTTATGTAAACACAAATAAAAGTTGACAGCATTCCGTGTTATTAGCACGATTCGATCCAGTAAGATTGGAAACTGCCAAGATGCTTCAATCATCAGTATGTCAGCATGTGCCACAATGTTAGGAAACGAACAAATGAGCTTCTTCTCTTGTATTTTTCAAGAGGAAAATAGGATTAACAGCTGCAGCTGGACAGGTGATTCAGGAGTTAAGAGAGATAGCTGCTCTTCCAGAGAACCCAGGTTCAGTTCCCAGAACCCACTGTCAGGTGGCTCACAGCCAATTATAACTCTTGCTCCAGGTGATCTGATGCCCTTTTCTGGCCTCTGCTAATATTCACACACTTAGGTGGGCACACCCTCTAACACACACACACACACACACACACACACACATCTTTAAAATAAAACTAAATTTAAATATTAAAGTTGACAAAATATTGAGTGCTTAACCTATGTTATTCTCCTTAACACCCAAAGTGTGTAGTGAATGATAGAATGTATCCATCTAATATTTTATTAAATTTTCTAGAAATATGAAACAGCTCAATAATTTAATATTTAAGGATATTGTAATGTAACTGGAAGCAAGGATACAATAAAGTCATCCTTAACTTCAACTGGTTTAGACCAGGAAGCCCACATCTGTCTCATGTGGATGGACATACCAAAGCATACTTGAGTGACGCTCATGAACATTTGCATTTAGACAGTTAAGAAGAACACCCATCTACACATTGGATTTCCATTTGTGAACACATTTGTGCATGTTAGTTACTTACCTCAAGTTGTTTATGAACTTCATAACCAGTAGAGGATGTCTACCAACATGCTACCAGTATTTGAATCATTTTCATCCATAAGACTATACAATATTTATGCTTGCATGCCTTGCCTGATAAAATATTTCCATAATGTAAGAAATGGATATGCTTTCCTTTTCTCTTTAAAAACAGCCTTTAGACATTTACCAATTCTGTCTTACAGAAGAAGATTCTACCCTTTTATGAAAATCAGTTTCTTTTTTCTCCTTAGTTTTAACAATATTAAACTCTCCATTTTACAGACGACGAGAGAATCCAGAAATTTCAATGTGCTCTTTGTGAGCTTTTCCTGGTTATCATCAATTAACACTTCCACTGAACTTAGAGAAGTCAACGCTATTTGAAATAATGAATATTTTAACCTACTTAATTTACCATCGATACCAGAAAATCTGACATAGGACTAGATGATGTCTTAGACTGATACCCCAATTCAGCAAGGTCTATACAGAGTGAAGTATGTATTGAGTATTATAGAAATCTGCTAAGTAACAAGAGGTGGCTTTATGAGCACCTGCCAACACTCAAACTCATGTGGCCAACAGATGAGCTTATATGAACACAAAAAATTTGAATTAGCAATCAAAATGGAAAGACAGGAGGAAAGTTGTTTGGCAATCATCAGTTAAACACTCTTAGAAATAATCTGTAAGTCAAAGAGAATGTCCTCAAGAGTACTTGCCTACTTCCTAATTCAAGAGAAAGTTGCACTAAGTCCTTGGCAGGATGACCCAGGATCCTCTCTGATGCTCTTCTTTCCAGCTACTAGAGACATTTCACTCACAGAAGAACCACATATTTCCAAGTGGCACCAGGATAAGGAATCCCAGTACAAGTTCCTAACATAAGTAGCCCTTGGCATGAGTCGGAGGCTACCTCCCCAGTCATATACACTAGGTGGCTCTTCATGCTCCTCAGCATTCACAGAAATTCCCCAGTGGGAAGCCAAGAAGCAAATCAAGTCGTGCACACTGAGATAATTCAGTATCATTCCAGTTCTAACTACAACATGTTCCCAGTCACAAATCTTATGTGATAATTATTGTTAAAGAATGAAAGAAAACATACATGCTCAGATGAAGGAAAACTGAAGGACAAAATGTCACTGGAACATCTACCCTCAGAGAGTGACTACAACAAAGAAAAGCAAGGTGAGGGACAAAAGAAAAACAAGAGACTCAGACATTAACACATGCACAGTGCACTAGCCTTTCTCTTATGAGTGTCAGAAGCCATATTTGTTGATCAAAACATAATTTATAATTCAGATGTTTTCAAGAAAATGATATTTTAAAGAGAGGAAGAGTATGAGACCTGGAGTGGAAGAAAGGCACACACAACTGATTCAAAATAGTAAAACACAGGCAGGCAAAAGTGATATATCACATGTGCCCACCATCATGTGGATGCTGATGACAGAAAATGATTAAGACAAGTATTATACAAGCATCACAGAATATGGTTGCAGGAAGTAAGTTGAGGTAGAAGACATTAGTGGATACAATCTTGTGGGACCACTGCCCAATAATCAGCCTACTGTTGACAGAATACTGTTATACAGTATAGCATCTCTACCCCCAGTGCAACTAACAGGAAGACCAAACAAAGAGACACACCTCAAAACTATAAACAAACCAGGATGGGATTCTAGCTAGTGTTCAATAGTCTACATACAGAGAAGCTAGTGGAAGAGAACAACATCAGAAGAAGCAAGAAGAAAGCAAAATTTAAAATGCCAAACTTAGTCTCTATCATACTAATAATTATTGTGAATGTAGGCTTTGACTGCTTCAATTAAAAAAATAGATATTGGCAAAATGAGCTTTTGAAAAATGCCCTGGTTAGATAATAGCTATTATTACATAACAGTGATTACTCAACAGAATAAATCAGAGTAAAAAATTGAAAAATTAATCATTTAATCACTAATATTAAAAAGCCAAGATTGACTATATTAATATGAGATAAAAATAATTCAGAACAGGAAAAGACCATTACATGTGAGGAACATTATATAACAACCCAATTATCAGTGTACCGATAAGATGTTACAGACTCAATAATTTGTGGACAAATAGTGGACTTTCAACAATCACTAAGCAAAAATCAGGCTGAAGAGAAACTGAATTATCAACTATAGTTAAGGAGTTTAACACTCCCTCCCCCCCCCCAGATGATAGAATTACAGAATAATCAACCTACAAGAAAGATATAGTTTATATGACAAACACAGCCAACAGACAGAACCTATGCACATACACACATATGTAAGTCAGCTCCTACCAAGTGCCTATGGATAATTCACAAGTACACCTTGGACCATGAAGCAAGCCTCATCACATTTAGACGAACTGAAATCATACAGAACATGTTCCATGGTTATAGTGAAGCTGAACTAGTGATCAAAAACAGAAAGGTAAGAAGAAAAAAAAATGTGAGCAGCCAGCAGCTAAACAGCACAATTCTAGATAGCCTTTAGTTTAAAGAGAAAGTTTTCACAAAACTTCAAGAAAAATTCACATTAATGTGATGACATGAACCTATGCTAGCGAGAAATTTTATAGCATTAAATACTTACATTGGATAAAAGAAGAAAAATCGGTCATCTAAGGTCCCACATGATGAACAGCAACAAAAGAATCCAAAGCAAAGAGAATGAAGAAAATGATTGTAATATGAGTACAAATCAATAATGTGAAATCAAGGGGAATTCATAAACAATAGAACAAAATCTGGCTCTTTAAAAACAATAAAGTTGATAAACGAGGAAGACTAACAAGGAAGGTGAGAGAAGATACAGGTCCCCACTACCAGGAAGGAGAGAAAGCCATTGAAAAGAAATTAAAGAGACCATTCTAACAGTGTCCTGCCCATACCTACAATGACTAAGGAAAAAGTGGACCAATGTAGTACACATGGCAGCATTTGGTCCTGACAGATATTAGTTTAGTTAGCTTTCTTGAGGTTGCGTATCTCTATGTAGTTTTGGCTGTTCTGGAACTTGCTATGTAGATCAAGCAGGCCAAGAATAAACAGATATTTTGAATGGTCCCATAACCATTTTAAAAAGTTGAATTAGTAATATAAAACTTCAGGCTTGTTGGATTCTGTTGAAATTCTAAATATCCTGACTCTCACAAAAGTCAGTCAGTTTTAGTGGCTCTGTGACAGAGCTGGACTAAACAACTTAGATATAGAGGGTTCACCTCAGCTCTCAGGTTTCCGAGGTGTTGGTGCTTAGTCATTTGGCACCACGGACTTGGAAAGAGTCATGGCAAACAGATTGAAGATGCAAGCAGAGCAGCATCTTCAGGTCCTTGCTCACGTAGAAGCAGAGGTAAAACCGAGCAGGAATCACCTTCAAACATACAAGGCATGCCTGCTGCAAAGTGCCACCCCCATCTACAGCCAAGCTCCTAAGTGTCCAGTGCCTCCCCTTAGTGCCACCAACTGAAGACTAAACAGTCAACATATGAGCCAGTGAGAGACACTTACTATTAAAACTACACAATCTGTTCCTGAAAGTTGAGGGAAACACATCTACTTTCTTGTTTTACATAGCTACTCTAACCTTAACATCAAAAGCAGACAAAGAAAAGACATAATCAAAGACAGTGGGTTGGCATCTCTAAGTAAGACTAGCAGGAAGAAGTCCTCTGCAGATTGAATCTGAGAAAATTGAAATCAACACCATGTGAAAAAAATATGAACGAGGAAACTGGAGTTTATTTTAGGTATGCAATGTGCATTCAGATGTTTAAATCCTTCATCCTAGTGGCCTCACTTTTGCAAATCATATTATTGTATTTATTAAACAATTCTCAATTCTATGGAATTCAAAACCCATTTGTGGTACCAGGAAATGCTTCCTTTTGACTAAAAACGAAGCAAAAAAATTTTTGATTAAAAGCCAGAAAAAAATAAAAAAGAATGCTTCCCTTGTTTAAAAAAGAAAGAAGAAAAAACAGCAAAGAGGATTGGAGAGGGGGTATTATTATTATTATTATTAATTTTCTTTATTTACTTTTCAAATATTATCACCTTTCCTGGTTTCCCTCTGAACGTCCCCTATCCCCTCCCTCCTCCCCCTGCTCACCAACCCACCCACTCCTGCTTCCCTGTCCTGGCATTCCCCTACACTGCGGCATGGAGCCTTCTCAGGAACAAGAGCCTGGAGAGGAGGTTTTTATGGGTAAACTTTTGCCGTGAAAGTTTGAGAGCCTGAGGATCATTTATCCCCAGCACCCGTGTGAAGATCTGGGCATGGTGGCATATGCTGGTCACCCCTGGCTTGAAGGAGACAGACGAGGGAAGGAGGATCCCAGCAAGCCAGTCTAGCTGAAAGGGCAAGTTCTCATTCCAGTGACAGATCCAAACAAGAAGATGCCCAACTTTGACCACTGGCCTTATGCACTATGCAATATGCACAGGTAAACACATATACACACTCTCACACACACATGCACAGCATGCACATATAGGTACACATATACAAAGAGATATTTTCTCACTGCTACTGTTAATGAAGTGTTGGGGCTTCTGGCAGTTATGAATACTTTACAGTGACATGAGGGTATAGGCATATAGTATGTACTATATTAGAAGAAAACATGATATTGAACATAGAAGTCCAAGTAATGGGGCTGAAAGGATGCCTCAGTAGGTAAGGAATCTTGATTCTCTTGCAGAGGGCCTGAGTATAATTCCCATTACCTATACTGTGCAACTAAAAACCAGCCACCTGGTCACCTGGCTTTACTCTAGATCCAGGCGACCAGACACCTTTTTCCAGTTCTTGAGGGGACCTGAATCTATGTACAATGATATTTACATATAAGCATAATGGGAAGAAGGCTTTCAATGAACAACCATAACATTTTATGGGAAAGTAGCATGAATAGAGTCTTATTTCTGTATGCTAGCAATGCACGTGTTAAAGGCAAAATTAAAATGAAGAACCATTTGCAGTTATTACACCGAAAATAAAGTACTTAGGTGTGAACGTCACAAAACACGTACAGAATTTTTGGATTCAAAATTACAAAATGTTAATTCACTTATTTAAGTTCATCATACTGAATTAAAAGAAATATATGGTTGACATCATCTCAACAAAGAAAAATAAATGAGAGAAATCACTGTTCCTGGTAGCCAGATATATGACTCAGCTGTGGCAATCAAGACTGAGGGGTTAGCAGAATTAGAGGCAGGTCATGAAGTCAGTGAGTAGAGGTAAGTCTGCAGAACTGTGTCCAGCTGCTAATTTTTAAAACAGGTACAGAAGCAATTTGATGGGAGAAAGATGATTTTTGAACTAGTGGCATAGGGACAATCTGATATTGTCATGGAGTGAGCTAAGCATCACCCCACATATATAACACCCTAAAAATACACTCGCACTTAAAAGATAGAGTGTTCTCAAGATCTAGGAATAACCAATCACATTGGACTTAAAATAGAATCCACAAAAGGAGAAACTGATAAACTGGAAAGTTTAAAATCCTATGATGAATGGGAGGTGGCCACAGGGTGAATAACCTGAAGCTGTGGGAACCAGCTAGCCTGTCATTCACAGCAGGAAGAAAGAGTCCCTCTCTGAAATAAGGCAGAAGGCAAGGACATTACCTTAGATTGTTCTTTGACCTCCATAAGCCAACATTCGTACACAGCTACATAAAACAGATTAAAGTAAGTAAGTAAATAAATAAATAAATAAATAATCCTCTTACTCATATGAAGTCTCATAGTCTCATTTATATTTTGGGGGAAATGGGACTGGCCAAAGAAGATACAACCTTCTGGGGCATGAGCCTGACATAAAAGCCTGTGACCCAAACTGTAGCAACTGAGATTCATATCAGACTGGCAGCCACTCTGTCATGACTCAAAGGCAAATCCTCTGCAGCCAGTCCTGGTTTCGTTCATCATGATTCACGTGTTAGTAAAAGTAGGCAGAACGTATATTTCATCCCTACAGTTCCGTCTTTCAACTTTCATCTGCGTTCAGCTATCAGTACTCCTGGGAGCCTCAGATTAAATAGTGAGGACAGAGATAAGTGGGTCCCGTCAAAGTGCCATGGTAACTCTGCCTAAACCATGGCTCCCAAGGCTATTTCAGAGTGCTCTCATTTTCTTACCCTGATAGGTCAATCATGGTGACTCATATTTAGCCAAGAACCACATCTGTATGATTCCTTGTCAATACTCACTTGTATGCTTACTATTTTAGACACTTGTCTAATTCTGAGGTACAGACTAAATGAGAGAACTGACTGATGACAAATAATATTATTTTCAGGAGAGTATATGTTTATGAGTGATTATTGAGTATATATTTACATATGTAATACATGCATACACACATGCATACATACATATATACATACCTGCTCAATGAGCAGTCCATCTGAAAAGAGTAAGGAGCATATATACCACAATCATACCCATAAAACAGAATCAGAGAACAGTGTTATAAGTATTGTCCTTTCTTTAAAGAGTGCTCTTTAGAAAACTACACGTCCTGGAAAATGTTTCCAAATGTTTCCAAATGTGCCACCTAAGAAGCCTTCACTAGGCGGCAGGCACAGTAAGGGATCCTAGCTCTCCCCAACTACCCAAGTACATTGGAGGCTTCGCCACCTTGGCGGGTGAAAATATGTTCTGCCATTTTAACAATGACAGAATTGCCTCACAGTCTATCTCGCAGACCATAATTCTGTTGTTAAAGGATGCACAGCTGTGCTTTTAAAACGGAATCCCTTCCTCACTCCTGAAATACCGATAATCTCATGTATTCTGGAATGGTCTACAACCACACACAAGAAAAGAATGTCAAAGCAGTGTGGTTGACCACCTAGCCCTCAGCCCTTGTGTTTACTGGACTGTGTGATAAACATGGAGGATTCACCAGGCCACACAAAACACTGAACATAGGCCTGGGCTGAAATCTCAAGCTCTGGTATACCATGGCTCTAACCCACACACTGTTATTGCAAGCTCAAACTACACACTAGTAGTCCTGAAGTAGGCTAGCACACATCAATTTGCATATTTTCCTTCAACATTTTTTGACAATTTGCTTGTGATACATATGTTTTTATTGCCATCTCTACTTTTAAAATCATGCACATTCACGCACATGCACACACTCACACTAACACACACACACACACACACACACGGAGAAAGAGAGAGAGGTACATGGTGTGCGTGTGTGTGTTGGGGGGGAGATGCTAAGGTAGCTGCCTTACAATGTTTTGACTCCTTGAACAGCAACCGATCAGTGGGTACTGCTTTCCACAGGAAAGAATACCACAGAGTCTAACCTGCTGGAAACATTTTAAGCCCATCTCTCTGTCCCCCACATCATTTTGACACGCCTCATCCCTCCTTTCTTGGCATTAACTGCTTCTTCACTTCCTTTACATCAGTGGGAACACTTCCCGTATGGGTGTCAGGATCTCAAGAGGGGTCAGAGGCTGCCCTGCAGAGGAAATGACAAACTGTGAAAAGGAAAAGAGCAATTCCTTCCACATGTTCCCTCCTCCCAGGAGCAGTGAGGGGCTGTCAGCTAGCATCACTGTGGGCCCGGGCAGGACTCTGCATCACAGTCCTGTCAAAACCAATCTACAGACTTGCATGGTTCTTTAAAGCTTTCTCAGTTCCAGCGGGTTTCAGACATGACTTTGAGATAGAAGTGGATCAAACAAAATGAAATGTTGTAATTGATTCTGAGGGATGGTGTGACACCCCAGAAAATAGACCCAAGATGAAAACAAATCACGATGGTTTCCTTTCTGACGAAATTTGCTAATAGTCGGTGAGTTGCTGGCCTCCATTAACAGTGAGAAGAATTTTCTCAACTCAGCCTGTTTAGGAATTTCAGTGTTACAGGTACTGGGAGGTTTTTTCTGCTTGTAAATAAACCTAAAAGGTGACAAGGTCAGGGCTTAAAGGAAAGCAGGATGAAGGGAAAGAAATGGGAAGCTAGAGGGTGTGTGAAGGATAGGAGGAAGGACTTACAAATGGCTGCTTTTTTATTTTTATTTTTTACAATTAAATCATGTTGAAGCTTTTCTGTGACTTACACTATTTTATGGATTTCCATATCTTCAGTAAAAGCATTTAAAATGCAGGTAATTAACTCTTTATGCAGATTAATCACTTTGAAACATCCCATGGTTCCCTGCGGCTCAGTTTTGTGCTCAGATAAAGGATTTGGATCTATCTAAAAATTATATATATATATATATATAAAACCAAATTCCACAGAGCCTAACATTTGCTTCAGAGTTTCAACAAATGGTGATTCTTAAGTAGTTGTTCAAAATTCTTCAAGTTATGCCTATAATTTGTAAAAGTGCTCATTCTTTGAAAGTGGTTATGTGACACAACTGGTTGAGTCTTTGCCTAGCAAACACTGAGCCTTAAATTCAATCCGGAGCACCATTTAAATCCAGAATCCTTGTGAAGTGGGAGAATCAGAAGTTGAAGGTCACCTTCAACTACATAGTGAGTTCAAGATCAGCCTAGCCAGCTTTATACTACTCTTTCAAAACAAACAAAGACTGGAAGGAGGTCTCTCTGAACATACAAAGGGAGATGATTAAGGCTGTTAGCATTCAAGAAATGAAAGAATTAGAAACCACAAGATGATTAGAAACACAAATTAGAATGAGTTCTCAAAAACTTGTGAAAACTTGGTGCTCCTGGAGAGCTTGTGGGCCTGCAGTGCAGACAGGATGGCCATTCTGGAAGAAAGGGGTTTTCTTACTGAGTAAGAAATAATCTTGCTATGTCACAATGACTCAACTGTAATCAGTAGCAAACTGAGATTTTCAACAAAATGTTTGATGCTGACTCCATATTGCCTTGCCTACTACCATAGTGTAATTGTTAAATGAAGATAAGTACTATGTATTTCAGAATGTATTTATTTGTTTATTCATTTAGCAGGTCTTTAGTGGGGCAAAGGCTCTGTGCCAGGCCTAAATTAGACTCCATGGACATAGTCAATAGTCAAGAGGCTGGTTATCCAGACATGCAAATGAATTCATATCCACAATGAAGAGAATGAGCAGCAGGTTAAGTCAACATTGAGCAGGGGTTAAGAAGGAACCCCTAGTTGGCGAGGACTTTTCATGATACAATAATGAAAGAATATACGAAGGTCAAAGAAACCATCATACCTGTTTCAAGGAACTAAAGAAACTCAGAATTACCAACAGTGTCACTTCAGACATCTGATTGGTTTGCAGCTTAGGGTTTCTACTGCTGTGATGAAACACCATGACCGAAAAGCAAGTCATAGATGAAAGGGTCTATTCAGCTTACACTTCCACATTGCTGTTTATCACCAAAGGAAGTTAAGGCAGGAACTCAAGCAAGCAAGACAGGAGCCTGATGCAGGATCTGATGCAGAGGTCATGGATGGTACTACTTACCATCTGACAGTGCATGGCCTGCTCAGCCTGCTTTCTTAAAGAACCCAGGACCATAAGCCCAGAGATAGTACTACCTAGCATAGAAAATACAGAAAATGCTTTACTGCTGGATGTCAAGCAGGCATTTCCTCAACTAAGGCTTCTTCCTTTCTCATGACTCTAGCTTGGGTTAACACATAAAATCAGCCAGTAGTTTGGCTTTGGTTTTCTTTTTGGAGATGGGTTTCCTATATAACTCAGGCTAGTCTCAACTTTACTATGTAACCAAGGCTGGCTTTGAGTTCCTGATCCTCTTGTCTCTTTTTCTTACAGTATGTGGCACTATGTGCTACCATGTGCATACTAACATGCCCAGAAACCTTTCTTCTTTCTTGACTTGGAACCTATGGACAATTTTTTTAACACTACTAATGTCAAGGACCTGACCCTAGAGCCTCATAGTCACTGGAGCTGAGCAGAGCCCAGGTGTCAATGTGTAGTAACAGTTCCACAAAAGATTAATATGTGAACACAATTGTTTCATTAAGTTTGTTAAACTGTACTCAAAGGCAAAAGTCTACTTTGTATGAATCAACATTTTACATGATTTAATGTCATTGGGGCTGCTTTTGGCTGAGACAACTCTCCTATCCCAGACAGATTGAGTGGTCTGTTTGAATACTGACAATCCATCAGTTGCCCATCATGCAGAATGTGGGGTGCACAGTACCATACACACGTTCTAGGACTCATGATGGGGTTATTCACTGAGAAATTCAGTCAAAGTTAAAAATATCCTGTAGCAAGTGAATTTTAGAGACCAAGAGTGCTGGTGTGTCTCCTTGGGACCACATGACCAACAGACTACCACTCTTGCACCATCCTGTTGCCCACTGTCATGAAAGAAAACTATGCTGTCTACCACAAACCTGGAAAAATGCTCTAATCCAGTGCTGGGCAGATAATTTCTACTGAATGCATATTGTTTCTCTACCACTGTAAGCTGTAAAAAAAAATCCATTTCTGTTCTTTAGATGTCAAAGGCTCTATTATTATAATCAATAGTTCTTTGTTTTCTCTTCTAGTTGATATCATTTATAAGAATTGACAGGCAGGTAAGGGGAGGGAGGGAGGGAGGGAGGAAGAGAGAGAGAGAGAGAGAGAGAGAGAGAGAGAGAGAGAGAGAGAGAGAGAGAGAGAGAGAGAGAGAGAGAGAGAGAGAGAGAGAGAAATTTGCCTCATCTAATATCTATACCCCTAAAACAAGTTTGCTTGCACAATATGCTCAAGGGCTGGAGCCAATTGAGACACAGCACAAATCTAACTCCTTGACAACATACATTTCTCATACTTGTTTCCTCAACTTACAACTAAATAGTTATTTAGTTGGTTGCTCTTGCTTCTTCCCAGGTCTGGATTCTCCCCCAAATTGTTTTCTGACTTTAATGGAAAGTATGCTCAAAGAGCCCATCCATCCTACTGGCCATTTATACCTATGCTTGTATCATAATGAAGCCGAGGTACTCAAGTAAACTGCTGGAGGTACTTTTGGCTTACAACCCCACAGCACTTAGCAGTGTGGTTGTGGTTGTTCACTGTGAGTGCACAATACAATATAATTCTCTTGAATTCAGAATCATCAAGCATCCATAAACTTTTCCAAGAACTATTCATTATTCTTGCAAGATATCCATATACAAAACAAAATTATTGAACACAATCACCATTTCCATAGTGGGTAACCATAAAATGAAAAAAAAAAACAAAAACCAACTTGAAAGATGGCAGTCACAAGTTATACCATAGATATTTAGTTCCAGCCTTTTATAAATATTTTCTGTTCCCAGGCATAGCTCATAGTAACAATGTTGGTCACCCTCATCAACCATGGACCAAGTCCAAGATCCCCTTAGGAGAGAGTGTGTACAGCGGCACACTTACAAGGGAACATGAAAGCCACTTTTTGTGTGTGTGATTTTGGGAGAGTATAGTAAATTTGACAGGTTACATATGGAGCCTACCGATATATAACAGCTTGTGGAAGATCATAAACACAGTTTTCAGCTAGAAACTTTGCAGCCATGAGCATGTCACGTGGTCCCGGCTTCCTCCCGTTTCCTTCTTTTACATGTAAATAGCCAGAAAGTCATCAAGCCAGAGTTTAATAAACTTTTAATTTGAAATGAATTACCAGATGTTGAGTATGTTTACCCATTATTCAATTTCTGAGCAACACGTCAGTGGCAGAAACTGCACACTGTATCACAGCTCCGAGAGATGAGAAAGGAGCCCCATGGGAGATATTAACCACTAATCATAAGTGTAGGAGCTTCCGAGAAGAATAAAAGTAAGCAATAGAGAAGGCATGTACTAGAAGAAAATTTTGTGTTCTGGTTCTGTATTGATCTCTTCACAACAGGAGAGAGCAGTCCCTCTGGCGTCTTCAAATGTGAGGCTTACATTAGTCTCTAGGCTCATAGCAAAGCAAAAAATAATAATCAGGTTATTTTAAAGAAAAGAAAGTCTCCCTCTCGGAGCACACTGTATGTGCATGCCAAATGTGATGGTGTTCCTCTTCTCCAGCTTGCCAGCCATCCCCTTCGAGGAGAGCATGGGACAATGGCATCACTCTAAAAGTCACGTTCACAGCATGGGGCGGTTCATCTGGGGAATGTAGCCACGTTGTCAGAGGGAAGCTGAGAAGCAAAGAGGTTATAGTGAAAAATGGTCCAAGAATAATTGTTTCTCATCTTCCACTCAGTATCCTAAAACTAGACAAAAGTATCAGTGGCATTAAATTATCATTAGTTAAGTCAGAACCCATTCTGGTGAAAGTCGAGAATTCTAGAATAAGACTGTATTATACTAACACATTTTTTAAAGAAATACACTTTGCACATATTTTACAGTGTCCAGTGACTTCAGAGTTGACCTTTGAACTTGATATTTAAGCAAAATCAATGGCGTGCTTTCTCTTCTTTTTTGCCCAGTGAAGTCACAATTATTCCCTTTCTGCTTCTCGCTTTATTTTTCTTAGGATGATGATCTTCGACCATCAGAAGAGGCTTTGACACTGTCTGTCTTTTCTATGTCTCAGATTTTCAGTGTCTTAGTGCATTTCCTGTGGCCCCATTAGAATTGCCAAGGCTGGGCCATCTGTGAAGGGAAGGCTTTGTTTCTTCTAGCTCTGAGGGTAGGTGGTTCAAAAGGCTTTGTCTAATGAGGGTCTTTAGAGACCCCAGCAGACTTAGGATTAAATACTGGGAGGTTAGAGTTGTTTCATCATGACAAATGTACTTTCTGAATAACCCAAGTCTATTAATGCATTTGTAAGCACAGAACTGTCAACACCCAATCACTCCTTTTAAAAGCAAAGCAAATAAACAAACAGAAGACAAAACAAAACTCATCTATCAGTGCTGCTTCACTTGGGTACCAAGTTTCCAAAACATGGACTCTTTGAGGGTGTAATAAACCTGCAGCACCCAGGCTGCATATATATGCAATGGGAATGTTACTGTCTATGCAATGGGAATGTTACTGTCTATGCAATGGGAATGTTACTGTCTATGCAATGGGAATGTTACTGTCTATGCAATGGGAATGTTACTGTCTATGCAATGGGAATGTTACTGTCTATGCAATGGGAATGTTACTGTCTATGCAATGGGAATGTTACTGTCTATGCAATGGAAATGTTACTGTCTATGCAATGGGAATGTTACTGTCTATGCAATGGGAATGTTACTGTCTATGCAATGGGAATGTTACTGTCTATGCAATGGGAATGTTACTGTCTATGCAATGGGAATGTTACTGTCTATGCAATGGGAATGTTACTGTCTATGCAATGGGAATGTTACTGTCTATGCAATGGGAATGTTACTGTCTATGCAATGGGAATGTTACTGTCTGTGCAATGGGAATGTTACTGTCTGTGCAATGGGAATGTTACTGTCTATGCAATGGGAATGTTACTGTCTATGCAATGGGAATGTTACTGTCTATGCAATGGGAATGTTACTGTCTATGCAATGGAAATGTTACTGTCTATGCAATGGGAATGTTACTGTCTATGCAATGGGAATGTTACTGTCTATGCAATGGGAATGTTACTGTCTATGCAATGGGAATGTTACTGTCTATGCAATGGGAATGTTACTGTCTATGCAATGGGAATGTTACTGTCTATGCAATGGAAATGTTACTGTCTATGCAATGGGAATGTTACTGTCTATGCAATGGGAATGTTACTGTCTATGCAATGGGAATGTTACTGTCTATGCAATGGGAATGTTACTGTCTATGCAATGGGAATGTTACTGTCTATGCAATAGGAATGTTACTGTCTATGCAATGGGAATGTTACTGTCTGTGCAATGGGAATGTTACTGTCTATGCAATGGGAATGTTACTGTCTGTGCAATGGGAATGTTACTGTCTATGCAATGGGAATGTTACTGTCTATGCAATGGGAATGTTACTGTCTATGCAATGGGAATGTTACTGTCTGTGCAATGGGAATGTTACTGTCTATGCAATAGGAATGTTACTGTCTGTGCAATGGGAATGTTACTGTCTATGCAATGGGAATGTTACTATTTTCCCCCATAGAGTAGGGATCACTCAGGTGTTTAAGCCGAAACCTAATCAGTTCGATCCAACTAAGACCCAATGTAAAAGCAATTATCTTGACGAGAAAGCTGACCAGACTACAGCACCACTACCATGGAGCTTCGCCACAAAGACATTTGGACTGAGGTTACCTATGGCATTGCTGGCCTCTGATTTGGAGCCCTTTATAGCATCAACTGCTCTTTTTCAACCATCAAGGCCTTTCTCTTATTTATAGACCCCATCTACTTTTTCTTATTTACACTACAAATGCATGGTTAAACGCTCCAGGTGTTTGCATTTACAGTAAAAACCTAGAGACTTAAATCTTTTATATCCCAACACAAAGTTTCAGCACTCAGGTAAAAAGTGCATTTTGAGGATGATTAAGTCTCCTTGTCTCCGGAAAGCAGGGAAGGATGCAATCATCTGATCTCTCCTGCTAAAAGTAGAATAAGTTCAAGTTCTGAAGGGTGTGAGCAATACACTTAGTTTAAATTGCTTTGTAACTATGGAATACATTACCGAGCTTCAAAATATAGCTTGGTTCTAATTTATCTTCAACAAGATTTATTTAAGGCCAGTATCAGTTAATTTGATATTTACATATTCTGTGTGTAAAATCTTAACAGAACATTTTCAGAAGTACATGATTCCAGAGAGTTTGGTACCTCAATAGTCCTTCACTAATGACTTTGGCTGAGTCACAAGTGACCACATAGGTCAGACAGGAATAAGAAAGCTCAAGGCTCATGCTAGACCAATGTTTTAGAAGAGCAAGTATTCATGATTTGAATCTAGCAACTGGGGTTCTGCTCAGCCCAATATGGTATCACTCCAAAGGAACTAACATGTTCCAAACATGATTTAAGAAGTGTTTAGCACTTAGAAGTTTGTGGTTGCCAGCTAATCAATGGATAGAAAGAAAAGAAAACAAATAACCCCCCCACCCCGAACAACAACAACAACAGATCCAGAAAGTAGAATCGTGTGGCCGGTCTGACCATGATGGAAGAGTGCCAGCATCTTGTTCCAGAATCACAGATATTTCCCAGAGCTAAGCCCTCAGCCCTGTTTATCTATGTCTCTATTCACCCTCCTTAGTTGAATCTAATCCCTTTGTAGCTTGATCTGGGACCTGTTGTTCCTCCCCATAGCCTATCTTCTGAATTTCCTATATATATATATATATATATATATATATATATATATATATATATATATATATATATATATATATATATATATATATATTGCAATGGGAAAGTGCTTGCCATAGAAGCGTGAGGATCTTCATTTGATTCTACATTGGAAAATAAAGCTAGATGTGGTAGCAGGTGTCTATCATCTCAGTGCTGAAAGAGGCAGAGTGAATGGGAAGAATGTCTGGAGCTCACTGATAACCAGCCAGTCTAGTGAAATCAGGGAGAACATCTGCCTCAAAATATAAGGTGGAGAGACATCAGTGAGGCCACCCAGTATTGATCTCTGGCCTCCATGGCATGCACACATATACATGCATGCCCCTCCCTTGCACATGTATGCATACACACATATACACATGCATACCCCCACACATGTACATGCATGCATAAACATATATGTTTGCATATATACCCATTTATACACACACACACACACACACAGGAACAAGGAAGAAGGTGGAAGAAGAGGAGGGTGAAATAAAAAGAAATGATGTACAGGAAATATAGCAAAATAGAATTGCCAAACTAGAGGGCAGAATATTGGTGCATGTTATATTCTGTACCATAAAATTCAATCGTTTGATAATTTCAAAGAAAATGCTTACTACAGGGTTTGTCACTGATAATTAGCAAAAGTGCCACTCCTTGCCATGAGACTGTGACCACTAGTCAATCAATAGCTGAAAATCCATCCCATCCTCTTAGGCAGGCTAATATTATATTTACTGTTTGAGTATCTGTCAATTTTAAAAAACCCATGACTAAAACCTTTAGTAAGGGTAATAAGCTTTTTCTACAAAAGATAATTTCAAATGTGGTTATTCTGAAATTTTGAATTTTTGAAAAACTTGATTTACCTAGTGTTTGATAAAACTGATCATCAAAAACAAAGCCCTACAGAATAAACCCTACTACCTGAGAACATTGTTCGGAGAATAGTTTATCTCTTATACTTTTGGCTATGACTCTCAAAAACATACAAGAAAATTGAAAATTTTAAACAGAAGACCCAAAAGAGAAGTCAAATAACCCTATATCTCCCAAAAGTAGTGAAAAATTAGCCTACGGACAGTGGGGTCAGTCATGGAGAAAAATATGCATTTCAAGGGAATAATTTTATACTTCTTTCCATGGAAGACAATGTGATATGGAAACTAATATTCTTGTTAATAGTTATATTCTCTCTCCATGCCGTAGCTTGGAAAAATGCAGTCTTAGAAAATAAGTACTTTTTAATTAGCTTCATTCAATATGACATAGTCCTCAACACTGTATTGGAATGCCGAAGAAAATGGGTTAAACAAACCCGGAGTAGGGTAGATGGTCAACCAACCCTGAGAGGAGTGGATGGTCAACCAACCTTGAGAAGAGTGGATCGCACCACCCATTACAGCATGAACATTTCCTGGCGGTTCTTTCTTTGAAGGACCGGCTGTATTATCCAAATCGAATTCCGTGTTCTCTGCTTCCACCATTAAGCACACTGGACGTTCGGGAGAAAGCTGCCTGCGGCTCTCAGGGTTTTTTTGATCATCCAAATGCAAAGGAGTTTTAATTACCTATTAAGAGATAAATCAGTTAATGGGAACTGTTGCAAATATTACCTATGTAGTTAAATTTTCTCAAGAACAGTGGGGGTGGGGTGGGGGCGGGGGACGGGGTGAGGTGGGGGTGGGGGGCAGCAGTTGAGATATCTAAAAGGAAAATTCAGGTTTCCAAACTGAAGGATTCTGTCTGGCTAGGTTATAATGATCTCCATAATCACTCTAAATGTTGTCATGGGCTTCACGTGTTTTTTATTTTTTATGTCTTATAAGAAAACACTGTATTACTAAACTTCTTACTTCTATGAAACTAGCAAATATTCATTTGTAGGTTTGTGGGTTTTTTTTTTTCTCCAGGAAACAAAAGAATGAAACAAAAAGAAATGATGAGATTATAGAACACAGTGGTAAGTGAACAGAGGGCTGCTTACTGCTCAACTTTCCACACATTGAAAGCAGCCAAGTGCTTGAGGGGAACCGTGAAACATGAAGAAAGATGGAATCTGCAAGGAGAACTTCCTCAGGAAGGACCGCCGGCCTTCCGTGCTTGCACAATCTTCCCTCTTCACTCCTTGCCCACTGAATCAGTGCAGCATTCTAACCTACTCCGTGACTGCCCCCAATGGCACAGGACAGCAGAGGTCAGAGGGAAGCCATGAGCTCTGGCTCTGTTGTTGGTCCACGTCAAGGTGTTTGCCTCCCAACCACTGAGCCTTCAAGGAAAAGGAAGGAAGGGCTCCCTTGGATTCTTTAATCTTCGCTAAACTTAAACTGGAAGAACATTCTCTCTCTCTCTCTCTCTCTCTCTCTCTCTCTCTCTCTCTCTCTCTCTCTCTCTCTCTCTCTCTTTTTTATGTGCCATCGTCTGTTTTGCCCCTTACTGCCATTGATACTTTATTATTCATTTATTTATTTAATTTATTTAATATTCCATCAACTGCTTGATCAGAAATTTCCATATGGTTGATTGGTGTGCGTGTGCGTGTGTGCGTGTGTGTGTGTGTGTGTGTGTGTGTGTGTGTGTTACTGCCTATGGAAGCCAGAGGTTGACTTCGTGTGCTTTCTTCAATCACTCTCTACTTACTTTTTTTTTTAATGTTCTTTTTTTTATTGGGTATTTTTTTCATTTACATTTCCAATGCCATCCCAAAAGTCCCCCACATGCTCCCCAACCCACTCCCTCACCCACCCACTCCCACTTCTTGGCCCTGTCGTTCCCCTGTACTGAGGCATATAAAGTTTGCACGACCAATGGGCCTCTCTTTCCACTGATGGCCCACTAGGCCATCTTCTGATTCATATGCAGCTACAGACATGAGCTCCGGGGGTGGGGGGGGGGTGTACTGATTAGTTCATATTGTTGTTCCACCTATAGGATTGTAGATCCCTTTAGCTCCGTGGGTACTTTCTCTAGCTCCTCCATTGGGAGCCCTGTGATCCATCCAATAGCTGACTGTGAGCATCCACTTCTGTGTTTGCTAGGCCCTGGCATAGTCTCACAAGAGACAGCTCTATCTACTTTAGTTTTTTAAGCAGGGTCTCTACTGAACCTGGAGATCACAGGCCAGTGGGCCAAAGGGATCCCCAGTCTTTGACCTCCCCTCCCCCAGTATTGGGGTTAAAAACATATGCTGTCCTATGCAGTGCTTTGGGGGATGGGGTTGGGAGAGGGAGTTGTTTTATTGCTGTGGTTTGGTTTTATGCAAGAAATCCAAACTCAGTCCTCATGTTGATGGAGCAAGTACCACCGAAACCATCTCCCCAACCATGATCAGAACACTTTGCTCTTGAGAAAACTCAGACGGGAAAAAGTCGTGTATTAGAGAAATTTACATAAATAACAGGGTTTTGTGTAAGAATTTTTTTGTTGTTGTTTTCATCTTGACGAAGGAGAAGTGGCTTTATTCTCACTTATTTTTTCTCTCAATCAGTACAGAGGTCAGAAGTTCCTAACATTGTCTAATAAACAACAGAACTGGAGATGAAGTATGTCTATCTGTGAAACATAGTGGCCAGACATGCTCTATGGATAAATCAAAGCATTAGTTGTTTTCCCATTATGCTTTACTTAGTTAAAAAAGGAGAAAAATTTGGTCTTTAAGTCCAAGAAGATTGTGATCCAGCCAAACTATTTTAATGCTGTTTAATAATGAACTTTTTAATCTTGTAGATTTTAAGTCTTGATTTAACCTCAATGTACATAATCTTCATAATTAATACCAGTACTACTTACATTGTCTTTTATGAATTTATTACCAACTTTCCAAGCCATCATTTACAGAATCCTGAGCTATATGCTCCAGTTAGTGCGAGCATTAAAGGCTGTGGATACAGCTCAGTAGTAGTCAGGTTGGCTAGCAGATGTGAGACCTTGAGTTCTACCGCAGGCCTGGACAGTGAGAGGTGAAAGAAAGGACAAAGAAAAAGAAAATATAAAGAAAAAGAGTTAAAGTCTTAGGTGCCATGGGTAAGGAGATAGCTCAGTGAGTGACACGCTTGCCCAGTGAGTGCCATGCATGCTCTGTGTGCATTAAGACCTGGGTTCAGAGCTGCAGAGCACATATAGAAAGCCAAGCAGAGAAGCCCATGCCTTTAATCCTAGCAATGGGTCGTATGGAGTAGGAGGCCGAGAGAGGTGGCTCCCAAGGGCTCACTGACCAGCCAGTCTAGCTAAAACTAGCCAGCTCTGGATTTCACTGAGACACCATGTCAAATAAGAAAGCAGTATGGGAAACACCTAAACTCAAATGTGCAGGCACACACCTTAGGGCATATACACAGAGATACACACTGACAGACAACCAGACAGACAGATAAGTGCACACACCCACACACACACCTTTCATATTAACAATAATGTACTTCCTTTTGTGATTGTAGTTTAAATTTCAGCTTATTTTGATTCATAGAATAGCATTTAAACCTACAATTTTAGAACTGTTTTGTTATGTGAGGCTTTTAGAGTCATTTACTCTCCTGTAACATTTTTTCATTCAAGCTTGATTATATCAACATTTTTAATTATTAAGAGCTACAAATGGCTCTACTATTTGAAGCAGCACCACAAATTAACTGGTACAAATTCTCAGAGTACCGAGCCTACGAACAGCCCCTGTGAGCATGCCTTTCTTGGTGAGTCTAAGGGGCAGTAAGAGTTATCTCATAATAGCACTGTTTCCACAATGACAAGGAAGACACAACACAGATCCAGGTAAGAACTATTTCCTTAATGGATATCTAGACAACCCCAACAAGGTATTTCAGCATACTGTTATAATAGGGAACACTACAAAGAAAAAAGCAAATAATTTTACCCCAAATAAAAAGGTATCAGAAAAACAATTCTAGAAGACCGATAGGGAACTCTAAAACTTAAGGCCAAAATTATACATTTCCTGAAAATATCTTTATCATTTCCATCAATTAGTTAGGTAGGCAGGCAAGTGGATAGATATATGATAGGTAAATAATAAGTAGATGAATAAATAGATAGATAGAAGACATACAGATAATAGATACGCAGAAATACAGACAGATGATAGATGATACATAGATAGATAGATAGATAGATAGATAGATAGATAGATAGATAGACAGATAGATGGTAGATAATCAAATGTGTAGACAAAGAGTAAAACTCCATGGCACTTTATGATGTAGTCAATCTGGGAAAATACTATAATTAAAAATATGTTTAGAAACAAAGACCAAAATAGACTATAAACATGTAGGACACTTTATTCTTAACATATGCAACCATTTTCTTCTCTGGATAATGACATCTGCCCACTATGAATTTATGTACTGTCATGTTTGCTACAAGGCTGGATTCAGCAGTACACAGAAGATACATATATACAAATATGTATGTCCAAGTTTATTTGCTTTAAATATTTGAGTTTAACAAACAGCATGCTTGGAAGTGAAATGGCTGACGGAGACATCTCTCATGGCCACTCTACTTTGGTGTCTGTGTTATCAGAGATGAGCATTCAGAAGGCAGAAGTTACACCTCATCTCTTCTGTATCCCATCACAGGCAACTCTCAACACACAAGGAAAACTTGGTCAATACTTTTGGAAAGGCAAGAAAGCCATTCTTGGGATGATGGGATGACCTTACAGGTTGCAAACTGCCAAGAAGTGGAGGGCAGGGGGGGGGGTGGTAGTCTTGGATAGCAGTTTCAATTCATTCAATATACAAGACTGTATTTAATTCACTTTGACTTTTCCCATGAACTCACAATGTAATCCTTGTTTCTAAATATTAATCCATGTCCTTTTTCAGAAATCTTTTTAAAACTTTTTAAAAGAAAGTTTAGTAAATTTTATAATTGCAAGATAAAAGCCCATAGCTAGAAAGAAAGCACTCCAGGAAATACTTGAAATTGTTTTCCAGTTACAAACTCATATTTCAAACCTGTAATCCTAGCCAGGTAGCACACCAAAGTCTGAGAGATATGAGGATCAAGAGTTTGAAGACAGCCTGGGCTACAAGGCCAAGTCCATCCTCAGGAAATTAATTAAACAAAACCATATCACAAACCTTAAAATATAGATTGCACAGCCACTGGTCCAAGTCTTGGCAAATCAAATTTTCTATTTTTCTGAAGCTGTCCAGTTTTTGGTCATAAGGTCCTCGGAGAAGGGGACACTTGAATTTTCCCTCTACTATATGGAAGTTGTTGTCACATACAGGAAAGACTGCCCAGCCCATGATCAGGTCATTGTAAGCATATGTTCCATGGAGAAGGAAGAGTTCAAACAAGAAAGACAAGCCAGGCTTCACGTCTTTCCTTTGAGGAAGTACCTGGTGAAAATATTAAGATAAGAGAATGTCAGGAGGATGCTATTTGTTACCCAGAGATACCCACAGACAGTTTAAAAGTAAGCATAAACATGTTTTATATTCCTCCTGTTGCCTTCAAATACTGACTCTTGGATGAATTTACAAATAAGCCTTCTGGCTTCAGGTAATATAAGAAACCACACAACCCTGAAAATGCGGCTCTGTCAGAGACTCCATGCTTTGTAAGCTTCCAGAATCAAGTTTTGCAGCATTGCAATTAACATGCTACTCTGTTTTCATTCGTTCATATTGGCTCCAGCTGGTATGTCTGCTGTTGTTGTGGTTTGAGTGTGTCCATTAAAGTTCCTGTGCTCTAAAGCTCATCTACTAATCTGTATGTTGATAGCATTTGGAGACAAGAGTTTTGTGGAGATAGGATTAGATGAGGTCCTGAGATTGGGGCCTTCAGTATGGCATCATTGGTGCTATAAGAAAGGAATAATGGGTCTCAGGCTTAAAGTAGTTTCTTACCCCTTTCCATAGCACCCTCCATCATAATCTGACACAGTAAGAAGGCTCTCTCCAGATGTCACCAGCCTACAGAACTTCCAGGCCTACAGAACCATGAACCCACTAAACTATTTTTTTTTAATTATCATGATTGAAAGTATTCATAGCACAGAAACAGACTAATTGCATGATTATTTCTATCTCCCATCACAATTATGATTTTATATCCCTAGTTTGTATCTTCTGGATCATTCATATACCTGGCTCAAGAACTTTATATAGAAGAAATACTGCCTATAAAAGTAGTTTATTAAATGATCACACTCCAGAAAAACTAACCCTATTCATGATGATAATTACAATTATTATTATAAGAAAGTAAAAGACAGAGACCGTGTAGTATTGTGACTGCAGTTTATCTGAAGTGACACTACAATGCACATCACCATCAGAGCCAAATGAATAGCAGTAGGCAATGATGAATCAGTTGATCACATTGATCAAGTCATCGTCTTAGGTGTAAAAATGGAGCCCATTTCTCAGCTTAAAAAATTAGAAAACTCTAAGATATAAATTTTATTAAAAATATTATATACCTAATTTTCTTTGCAAAATTATATGTGAATAAATTTAAGTTGACAGAAGAGTGTATTGTCATAGACTATTTACCCAAACATACAGTTATATTTATGTGATTCATACGGATAGCTCAAGAGTTAAGTTTAGGAACAAAATGTAACAGAGACATCTGTTGAAAACACCATAACCCTGTGGCAGCTGCTATTAAGCCATTAACAGGATCAGGTTTCATTTAAACCAGATTTACCATTTTCTACAACAGCCCATGGGAAAGCTAAAGACATTAGGCACAAATTACTGACAGAAGAGATCCTTAATCAAGCTGTACTTTTCATTTGGCTAGCCAGCAACGAGTACCATTTCTAGCAAGAGAAAAAGAGCTAAGTTGAGGAGGAGAGATGGAGTCAGAACCCTGGTTAGATCCATGATTTAACACAAGGCTGGACCCATGCCATCAGACAGTGCTTTAGTGCTGGCATTGGATTCCGCAGTGAAAGGAACGACCCGCCTCACACTAACCAGTGTTTATCAAAAATGCATTTGAAGCACTTGTAATAAGAATATGTCAAGAGTGACAGACCCATGTGGAGTTGACTTTTGTTGTGAGTTTATGTAAGTTACTTTTCTTTTTACACATAAGTTTATCTGCACTTGAGTTTTCTGGAAAACCATGGAAAGAATTGTGAGTGTAGCTAAGTGAATGAGTACTTACCTGGGCCCTAGGTCCAACCTCAAGTGGAACTAATCAAAACTCTAAAGTTACAATAAAACACCAGACCACAGTGATGTATGTTCTTGCTAGAGATGGCATATTTATACCAAGTTAACAATGCTCAGGAACATATGAATTATGCATGAGTCTTACATTTGTGTTATGACTTATCCCAACCACTTCCTGGGTGACATGTAACAAAAAGAAGATATTTGAGATCAGAATGTGTCAGTGATTTTGCCAAACACTAGCATTCTTTTATTGAATGACCTATCCCTTGAAGGTACCAGGCAGGGCGTGTGAATACCGTGCAGTACTGAGTCTCATGCCGGAGTACACATGGGGACTTAGCGTAAATCTATTCTGTTAACAGAGAGTGATCATGTGTAATTGTCCCAAGAACTCCTGAAATTAAAAGTTGAGGGACACAATAAAACCTTTCCACTGATTCTAAGTAAAACACAACATGAGAGCTACACATTCTTTCATAATTAATTAATTAACTAATTTTTGTTTAGGTGTATGAGTGTTTTTGCTTGCATGCATGTGTACGAAACACATGTCCAGTGCCCAAAGACATCAAATTCCCTGGAGCTGGAGTTACAGATGGTTGTGAGTCACCAAGTGGGTGCTAGAAATTGAACCCAGGTCCTCTGGAAGTGCTCTTAACCACGGAGTCATCTCTCCAACCCCGAAGATGTTCTAGATTACTAAAGAAAGCAATCTACTCTCTCTAACCACAGTTGCCTTTTCAGAATACAGGCCTTGAGTGCCTTTTCATTACTGCTTGTTGTACAAGAGCCCTTCAACCTTGTAATGTGTACCTTGAGGCTGGCTGCTTATGCTCTGGCAAGGAAGATTACTAAATTTTCTTGTTTCTCTGTCTCTGCGGAGACCTTTTCCAGGAGCATGACTACTTCCATAGCTAGCCTATGAAATGACACCTTTCTGAGCATCTTTCATTGGCTTTGTATTTTAGAAATATACAAGAAAATGAATAGATGCTCGTGTTCTCTGAGGCCAGTACCATCTGGTCCTCAGAGTGCTCATAGCTGGAGATCATGATGTCCTGAGAGGAGCTTCATCACCTGACCACCATGAATAATTCTGTATAAGAAAGAGATTTTACAGAGACAAACTTTACTGCGTATCACAGTTGTGATGCCCTTGGTCTTCCACATAGAAGGAAGATACACGTGGAAGGAAAGGAAGGATGTGGAAGGAAGGAAGGAGTAAATGAGGGTTTGGAGGTAAATGCTGAGTGAAGGAATGGCGATGAGAAATGCTATGTCCATTGGAAATCAGGTACACAGAACTGGTTAGCTTGGAGGGAACGATGCTGCAAAATTCCCACCATAGTTAGCTCTACCTGTCAACTTGATGCAGACCTAGAGTCAACTGAAGAATTGCCCGCAGGTGGTCCTGACCATGTCTTTGGGTGTATTTCTTAATTGAAAATAAATGGAGGTGGGGCATTTTTTTAAATGGCATTATTTTAAATCTGCCTTTAGTCACTTCATAGGCGATTTCTTACCTAACTGAATTTGTGTTACATCCTGTGTTTACTACATACATTGGAATGCCTTAGCACTGTGTTAAGGTGTAAACATAGCCACCACTTTCTAGCTGTATGTCCTATAAAATCAAATACATATTAATGAATATAATACTCTTACAGTTTGATTCTCTGTTGCTTTGATATAACATTGACCAAAAGGGAAGAATTTGTTTATTCCTATAGGTTATAGCCCACCATAAAGGGATACCCAGGCAGGAACTCAAAGTAGGGAGAAATGCTCCTTACTAGCTTGCTTACCATGGCTGCTCAGCTGCCTCTGGTACATAGTCCAGACACATCTACCCAGATTTGGTACCACCCACAGTGGCATGGGTCCTCCTACATCTATCAGTAATGAAGAAAATGCCCCACAGATGTGCCCATAGGCCACACTGATAAACACAATTTCTCAAGGCAATTCCTCAACTAAGATTTACTCTCCCCATGTATGTCAAGTTGAAAACCAAGATTAGATATCCGAGATACAAACACACACTAAACAGAGTCAAAATGATTCTTGTTGAAATTATTTCATCATGCCATTGCCTCCATTAGTAAAACATTCCACACCCACAGCTTTTCAAGCAGATGTGTTAGTACAGGTACTGCTGGGCCCTGAACATAAATTAGAGGTCATGCAAGTCCTTAAAGTTTGTATTCAATAACAACAATTTCAAAATCGCATACATTTGATGCGATCAGATAAAAGACATTTTAAAATGTTTTGGAAATTAGCTACTAAAGATCCTAATGGTACATATGACCCCAAATTTGAGAAACTGTTAGATCCAGTCTCTGGCTCCTTGGAAACTTTTCCATAATGGATTATTGCTGTTCACTTGTCACCTGTAACCTGGTTAGAAGACTGAACAATGTAAAATGTAAAGCAGTCCACATGTGAACAGTATCAGTTGTTGGGAAGTGACTTTGCTAGCTGCATGGCCACCGTGTCATGAATTAATTCTACTTAGCAATTAGTTCTGCTTCATCATATTCCAAGCCTGAGGTAGGATTGTACCTCTCTGGTTAGTTGTACACAAGCATCTCTGGGTGAATCAAGTCACTTCCACTTCTTTCAAGTGGAGAATTAATGGTTGCCAGGGTTGTCCTTTTTTTCACTGCTTTGGAAGAGACAGGGAACATTCCAGAAATGTTTCTTCAAGCTGTCTATGGCTTAGGATGAGAGCAGTGAGGAAAGCCTCCTTCTGTCCTAGACTACATGTGTGAGATGTGGGGGGTACAAGAATGAAAAGTGGGCTTCTGCTCTGAGATTTTGGCTTTTGTGGAAACATGGAATCACCAGGCTTAGGATGCTTGGTTTTCTGATCTTCAGCTTTCTGCTAATGTGCCAAGATATAAGATCCTAAGTCACTCGATATGAGGAATTAGTGGTTCTTGGTCAATGTGAAGCTAAGAGTAAATAATATTGTACATACTCATGTAATATGTACTTCACCTAGTAGACCAAACACTGGGAAATTCATGAGTTGCACATAGGACATCTCCTATGACTTTGACTCTTCCTAATGCAATGTAAATGATTATGTAGACTTTAAACACACTGTATAGGATACTTGAATCCAAACCGTCCATCCTGCTCTGTGTAATTATTTCTCTCATTTAAAGGAGGTGTTGTATATCTTAGGAGTTGGAAGTATGGCATCAGATAAACATAAGATTAAATTCCATCTTCTCTCTGAATAAATAACCTGAGTAGCATTTTCAGATCTTGATGTCACTATCTATAAAGAGCAAGGAAAGAAGCAATGGTAACAAATAAACAGAATGGAAATAAACTAAATGATGTCTTCCCAAGCTAAGCTCTGTTGAGAATACTACAGGGAGGCAAGGAAGTCAATCAGTGCTTAATTTGCATTAGAGATAACAAAATGTTCCTTTGGAAGCAGACAGCTCAGAAAGGTGCTTGGGGATTGATACGGAGCCCAGGGTCATCTAGACTATCAGACAGAGTTTTATAGTGCTATTCTCTCTTTCCTCCAGTTTTCCCAGTCATGAATTTAAAATATAGATGAATTAGCTCTAATCCCCTGCCTATCTGCTATATGGTTTAAAAAAGTCGTTGTTCTTGGAAATTTATTCTGACCTAGGTAAAAAGGAAAGAAGCCCATAGAATTACAACTACACAGCTTCTGAATAGAAAATAGGTTCTCACTCCCTGCACCCCTGAATACAAGTGTTCAAAGTCTATGTGTTAGAATATTATTTCAAGTCCCTAATCCCAAATGTTGTTATAATATCAACAGTTAACACTTGAGTTTGCTAAACTCAAGGCATTTCTTTCAAAAGCACTCCATCATCATTAGCTTAACAGTCACAATAATCCAAGGAAGTATATTCTAATATGGACCCAATTTTATAAACTCCTGGACTAGGTATAGAGAAGTTGGGTTCACTGACATCCCCAAAAAGGTGTGAGGTAAAGCTCAGATCTGAATTTAGGTCTTGGAGAGCTATCTGAGCTATCCATCCTGTAAATAGGAGGAAGCAATGCAAAAAGTCACCCAGAGTCCTCAAGGTCATTCTGCTCTGTCTCACCAGCTTCTCTTCATCACTTTTACAAAGTGAGCATCATGGCCACTTCTTCCACACGTCTGTCTTCCAGTTGCTCACTTTGGGTTCAGGCATCTACAATATGTCTAGAACATACTGAGTCAAAACATCTTTGTTCCCATAAAATCAAGTGTCCTCAAGCAACAAAACTTTCCAAAAGACTGAATTTACCTTCTACTGTATAAGCCACTCGTTCCAAATAGAAATCTTCCCCAAATAAAGAGCAAAGTCTTATGATCTCAAACCTAAAGACCTTGCACCTAATTCTACAATTTCTCCACAATTAATTTAGCCATTCAAAAATCTCTAATGCTCTAAATAAAGTCTGAAGGCTTTAGAGCAATAGTTCCCCCCCATATTTGTTTTGCATAAGAATTACTTATTTTAAATGCTGGTTACTATTTGATTTGTTCTTACATTTTAACCATGACGTGTAGGAGTGAACCAATGGACAACACTTTGAGTGATGAATCAGCTGGTCCTTAGGTTCTTCAGCTAACATTCTGACTCACTACCCCATGCAGATGCAAGACAAGCAAGGCAGACCTATGTATCTTTGAAGAACTCTCCTCAATTAAGCTCCCTGATTAATTACGACAATGCTATTTTCATCTAAAATCAGACTGAGTCCTATTTGAATAATTGCAGGATTTACCATATGACCTTCTCACCACCCTCCATGAAACATGACCAAGATGAAGAGAAAATTCATGGGCTATCATCTTATTATGCAATGATCTGCAATGCCATTGCCTGAGCTCAACCTCAGCCTGTTGTAACTCATCTCTTTGCATGCTACTCAAACGAACATTTCACTCTATAGAGATGGAAGAATTTTAATTGAATATTTTAATTTGGAAAATTCAGTTCTGGGATTAACAGTCTTTCCTCTGTTTCCTCATCATTTCCTTTCTTATTCTTATTTTTAATTGAGAAATAAAAAGTTGTGTTTTTTTTTTTTCATTTTTCTCCTTGTTAGGCAAAAGACAGATCTTTCCCTTCATCGTCCCTGAGAGTTGAACACATTGGGGGAAAATTGGGCACAGCCCATTACTTTTACAAACCCCAGTGAGTGAGCCTCAGTGCACGAAAAGATGGTGTTTCTGAACATCTGCAGTCTGATTAGATCAAAGACCAACAAATTAGCCACAAATGGCTTTACAAGGAGCATGTAGATATATCATTTGGAAAGTAGAAAACTTTGGGCAGTAACTGCTAATCAACGTTTTCCCTTTGGGCAGCCCCCATCACACCAAAGACATATAATGATGAAGACAGTGTCAGTGAGGCACTCTGCATTTCACAAAACTCTTGCACACATACTGTGGCAATTGGTCTAAACATCAGGCCTCCCATGTGCTTGACGTCTGCCCATTTCACAGGTCAATAAAAAATAGATTTCCTCAGCTACCAAATTATTAATTTAACTCCTATCAACAACTGTGTCTGATGTTTTTGTTTCTTTTGCATTCATTAAATGTCAATTATTGTAAATGAAGCCCAACATTGACACTTGCATAAGAAACTTCCATTAGCTAAAAACTGGTGGTAAGGCAATAGACAATTGACTAATATGATTTCATCAATAGTAATAAAGGCTTGGTCTACCTTAATTGATACTGAAATCATAAATTATAAGGCACTAAAATATGACAGGTGTGTGTTATGTTCAGAAACTTTTGCTTAAAGCAGAAACAGCACCAAGACCTACTGCTATGTCAAAGTTTAAGGAAGACATGCTTAAGCAGGGTCTTTTGTGTATCTTTGTGTCTTTGACTTTAGCTTGTATCAAGTTGACATAAAACTACCCAGCACATGTGACATGATTTGTTTTGTCTTATTCAATGATCTTAATTTGTTTTGAGTTTGATAATGTTGGGGGGGAGGGGTTGAGAATCACTGAGTTTAGTGGTCTTGTGGGAAGGAGGAGTTTGATATATTCAGGAAAAAAAATTGAGACAGGAATGAATATAGAAGCAGGCAAGCAACACAGGATAAAAACAGAAAGTGGAACAAAGGACAAAACACACTCTGCAGGCTAAAGTCAGTGATCTGGATCTATCTAGGTTGATGAAGATCCTAAGGCAGGGATATTGTTGTTGCTTAGATTACTATTGCTGTGATAAAACATCATGACCAAAGCAACTTTGGAAGAAAGGGTTTATTCGGCTTGTATTTCCAGATCACTGTTCATCAATGAAGAAAGTCAGGACAGGAATTCAAACAGGGCAGGAACTGACACAGGAGCTGATTCAGAGGCCATGGAGTATGGTGCTTACTGACTTTCTCCCACTCACTTGATCATTCTGCTTTCCTAGAGAATCCAGGACCACCATCCCAGAGATGATACCATCCACAATGGGCTGGGGCCTCCCCCACCAATCACTAATTAAGAAAATACCCTACAAGCTTACCTACAACCCGATCTTATGGAGGCATTTTCTTAATTGAAGTTTCCTCTCAGATGACTTTAGCTTGTGTCAAGTTGACGAAAAACTAGCCAGCACAGATGTGACAGGTTTTGATTCACTTTATTCGTTGATCTTTATTTGTCCTTGAGTTTGGTAATGTTTGGGTGGGGGTGGGTGTTGAATGTGAATTCTGTTCCTGCCCCTTCCCTAAGCTTTGGAAATTTCATCAACTCAAAGTCATTCACTGCTGGCTAGTATTTGTGAGAATCAGATGTGGATGGGGAAAGATAGCCAAGCTAGTCCTTTGCAATTAACAGGCTAGGTGACCTTGGAGAAATTCTTTGCCCTACTCAGTCCTTGGTGACTTCACATGGTGTTCATATGAAAATTAATACCATAAAAGGAATTGTAAAGCATTTTGTATAGATGTTGAAATATTGAAACATATTCCCTGGGAATGTGAGTGAGTTCAAACAGAAGCAAGATCCTCCTCTTTAGAGAATTCAAAATGATTTGATTGTTGAATTGCATGGGAAGGGAAGAAGAATTGCTATTCTGTAACTAGGACATTCTGAACTCCGAATACAGTGCACACGAACAGACACAAAGGACAAAAATAAGAATGCAGAATTCCCAGTAAACTTAAATGTGCACATTTACATAAAACACCATTTTTAAAAGAAGACACTTTAGGTTGTTCTAAAACTGTGGCCTCTTGGTGGGGCAGGTGCATAACTGTCTCAAGCTCTTGGGTTTAATCTCTAGTATTAAAAAAAAATCAATCAAAAGGAGCTCACCAGTCTCTTTGAAGGTGTTGCGGGTACTCTGAAATTCTCACATCTGTGGGCTTACTTTGGAAATCCACACGGATATGGCTACATTTCTAGATGTCAGCAATACAGCAGGGAACAAAGAGGGCCTATGAGGATAATTCTTGCTTGTTAAGCTGACACATATTTGGGTGTGTCTGTGAGGGTGCTTCTAGAAATGATTGGCATGTAGGTCTGTCTGAAGCAGAGGAAGTGAGAAGTCACGGGTAAATGTGTGATACATATGGCCATTGTGAGACTGTCCTTCTCTGACCATAAGAACCAATTAAGTAAATCTCTTCTTGGAGTTCCACTTACATTCGGTTGGTTCTGTTCCACCAGAGAACTTTCATAGAAATATGAAGTCTCCACTTTCAGGAAGCTTATGCCTGAGGTTAAGTAACTACCTGTGGGCATGGGGCAGTAAAGCAGCCCTGTTCAAAGGGCCGCTTTACTATACGACGAGGAGCTTGCCTCTTCAGAGACAGACAGCAAAAGAGTGAAAAGAGATACTTTGGATTTTAGATATAGAATCCAGTCTGTGAAAAAAAAAATCAAAGAAAAATTAAAGGAACAGGGGAGTGATTCTATAATATAGAAAAAAGAAAGAGAGAAAAAGAAAAGAAAATAAGTATTTCAATTCTGCTTCTTTTAGAACAGGCTGAGAGTCTGGTGGAACATCTACGCTAGTTTTGAGGCTCACTTTAATCATCTTGGAAAGGCCTACCTCCATTTATCTCATCTGTAAAATGGGCTCAGCAAGGAACTAGGTTCTCACATTCCTCTTGATGGTGGCTCTTAGGTATATAGTGATATAACAGAAAAAAAAAAGGTAGGCAATAAGGAATTATTATTAGCTTATCACATCAGAGGAATAATAATTCATATTGATTTGAAATGTCCCCCAAAGTCTCACATGTTAATGACTTGTTCTCTAGTTTGTCTCTATCAGGAAATGGAGTCTTTAAGAAGTTGGACATACAGGAAGAAAATTTGGGTCTCTGGAAACGTGATGGAGGGAGGGGCTGTGGGACCACACTCTCTTCCTCTGTCTTTCACCAGCTGTGAATCAGGAAGTTTAGTTCCAGCTCATGCTCCTGTCATAGGTGCTGTGTCGCCACAGGACCCAAACAGCAAGGAATAATGACGGTCTTAGGTATTTGTTAGGGTGATTGGAGATGCATGAATATATTGCCAGTGGGACTTTGTACTGATGGACTTACAAACCTTTCATGTCATTTAGAGGCAAGAAATTGAGACACAATAGCATCAAAAGAGTGTGGGATATTTGTTAGGAGGGAAAAGACTCACCAGACTTCTTAAAGAAAAAAATTTTTAAAAAGAAGAAGAAAAAGGGAAAGGAAAAGGAAAAGGAAAAGAAAAAGGGAAGGAAAAAAAATAAAAAGTAAAAGAAAAAGAAAAGGAAAAGGAAAAAGAAAAAGAAAGAAAAAATGTAACATCTCTTATTTGAAACTATGGTAATCTGTTTGCACAACGCATTTAAGGCTTATGATATTGGTGTGAATTAGATGTTCAATTCCCATTTCCTAAAAGCAAGGACTTGGCCAAAGGAGTTTATGATTGTCATGACAGTGAATGCTAGCAAAACCAGGACTCCATTACTTCTCATCCCAGAGATCGACTTGTGACAGGCATCCTTTGTATCTAAAATCTATTTGGGTAGGAATCAGGGAGTGAGGCAAACACAGAACTAGACTCCCTTCATCTAGAGAATTATATGCAGTCGCTTGAGAGTGTGAGTTAGGGAGCAAGTCAGGAAAAGTCATTGATGACACTGAACACCTAGAGCTCACTGATGTGGCCACCAACATTTCCACAAGTCCTGGGTTCCCTCAACAGGATAACATGGTCCTTTTAAGAGCTGAGAAAAGGGCCTTCTAACAACTGACATAAGGGGAAACGCTCTAAAGTCACAAAATATAATATATGAGAGGTCTCTGGACTATTAGTGGTAATAACTAATAATCAATAAATGCAATCACGCTCAGGGTCTGGATTCCCTAGGACCACTCCTTCCTGTGAGTTATTAAAATCATTTCTTACATATTAAATGTCACGCAGAAAATCACCTCTTGCAAAGTGTTGGGTTCATCATATTTTACGAATTAATACTTCGGGTCATTTTAATCAGTTTCTGATATATACACCATTTTCAGAAAGCACTTGAGGGAAGAACACTGTGGACATGATGAATAATGACAAGGATATGAACTATATTCTTTATATACATATTGGAATTTGAGCACTACTGGGGTGCTTTCCCATCTTAAGTATTTAGGAAGCTTTAAATAAAAAAATAAATTTGCCTGTTTCATTGAAATAGAGCATCCCTCTTTTTCTAACACAAAACTTCAAGCTTATTAATTTTGTGGCTATATTTTAAAAATGAGAGCAAGCCCCAGCTAGATGGTGACATGATGAGTGTCTTAAAATTTCCAGAAAGGGCACTAAATTTTTCACAGTATTTGTGTTTCATTCTCAATGTAATAAAAATATGCCATTTTTTAAAATAATGAATAATAGATCTTCAGTTTGATTTACATGCATGGATTAGAAGTCATGTATGAAAAGTTACTTTTTTATTCAGATTGGATTTCCCTCCAGTGAAACAAAAATGGTGCCCATCTACCACTATAAAAACGATACCTTGTCACACTGATAAATAAATATTAACTGGCTGACACAATTTTTAAAATTCTATACACCCTCAAAGTAGTCTGCTTTCTCGGTGAGTTCAGAGAAAGTTTTCTCTATAGCATCTATAGTTCCTATGTTTACCCTACCATAGGGTAAAACCTCATGCCAAAATCATGGTCTCCCTAACACTCATCACAAAATAAGCTTATTTTAATAATAAAAGATACATGTGAACATTGTGTAATCTTTTCTTGTTCTTTTCCCACCAGGAAAAAAAAGTTTATTGTCTCAGGATTTCTGTTTTGTTTTGCTTCTTCCTTTTAACAAGTGAAGAGGAAATTTCTGGTTTCTTCAGAAGCTCATATGATGTCATATTGGAAATGAGAGCCTCAGGGTCATTTGGAAATGTCATATGATGTTTTGCTGGGGCACAAACTCATGAGGGGACATGTGATGCTTGGAAAGAATATAAATATGACCCCATAGCACACTGTCACATAAATTATATGCAAATCAGTCTTTTGTTTTTATCTTAAACACTTTGCTGGAAAGTTGTGTTTTAGCTGCATTTAAAGTTGGCTAAAGTAGTAATCGCTTGTCTAATTTGAAACTCTGATTTAGACTTCCAACCAAGAGGGAAGGGAAAGGGAAGAAAGAGGAGTCTCTGGCATTGGTTCGCCCTGCTCTGCCTTGCTCGTTTTCACAGCCAATGCTCTTATATTGGTTCACCCTCCATCATGTTGCTGATCTTTGCATGTTGTGAACTCACCAAAGAACTTCTCATGACATTACAGGAACTTCTCGCCACTTCATGGTTTTGTCTTGATCAAACTGCCATTGCAGATTTATGAGTGGTGATGGCCAAATGAGTTGGACTGCTGCGACTGATTCGTGTTGGTGTTTTGCTAGAGGACTGGACTGTTGACAATGAACTTCCAAATATCCCCCAAAGAAGTATTTCTAAACAGGTCCACAGCCCTCATTTCCTATTAACATTTATTTTCCACTACCTCTGGTGGGTGGTAGGCTACAAGAGAGGTTAAAGTGTTTAAAAACCCTTATAAAGTAGGTTGTAAAAAATCCAAGCCTACAAACAAATGTTTTTTTCTTACCATTTTTGTGGGTCATGAATCCAGGTGTGGCTATGAATTCCTGATTTCAAGTCCTTAGTAGGTTTGCATTCAAGGCAAACCAGGGAGTCCAAGGCAACATAGGTGGTCTTGTCAGCTTTAGTTCTTAAAGCAGACTGCTGGACTCAGGGCCTCAGTCTCCTGGGGACTGTCTCATTGGAGAGAGTGAGACAAAGCCTGTCAACCTTTCCCTGATAGAAGTTCAGAGATGACATCCCATCATTTCTACCTATTATATAGGCACTGTTTGTAGACACCTCATGGTCTAACCATACTCAAATGGAAGGAGAATATATACAAGGACATCACCATCAGGAGCCCAGCATGAGTCTCTAGGCTGTCACTCTCCACTCTCCCCTCTCCCTTCTCCTCCCTCATTTCTCCTCTCTCTTCTCTCTTCCACCCATTTTTCTTCCTTCTCTCTCACCCATCTTGGTGTTCTATCCCATTTTGATTTAATCATTCCAATAAAGATCCTATGGCTATGCCCCAAGGTTAGGCACCAATATTTTACTGTATAAGTTTTGGGGGGATGCATAGTTCAGTCTATAACATCCCCTGTTTCTATTTCTATCGCCCACATTTATTTTTCTACATGCAGATAGTATAGCTGAAGGCTAAGCTATTTCACTGGAGATACAGATGCCTTTTTAGAAAATTTAAAACTTAAATAGAGAAATAAGATCAATTTAAATTTTCTGTGAAAGTATATACAAGGTTATGTCAACAGAAGCTACTGAGGCCATGACCACTTTAAGGGATAGGCTGTGACTATTTCTCTAAACACACAATATAGCACTTAGTATAGAGGGAACTAAATGAGTCTTTCTTTCCTTGCTACTAATAAACTATTTAAAAACATAGTAGCTTAAAAGTATGATATCTGTTTGGTATAACTAATTTCCCTGTTATATGTGTGTGTAATTCAGTGGAATGACTTATCTTCTCTATATGGTATAAATTGGACCACTTTCAGCTGCTCTTGAGTTCATAGCTAGGCTAAAATGGAAAGGTCTAATATAATCCACACCCGCTCCTGGTCAAGGACCATAGAAATGTGGTTTAGACTTGAACCTCCCCTCTCCTGTAGCCATAGCCCCACTTTCAGTCTCTCAAGCAGTGAACATGGTACTTTTATAAGATGAGGTAAAGATGCAAGAGCGATTTCTAACACAACAGCAAAAGGAAGTTGTCAGTCCATTAAGACCTCAGATTGACTTCAAAACTCTACAATATTAATTCCACAACATTCCTTTGGCTAATAGTCAATGAGTCCTCTTAGATTAAGGAGAGAAAAATATAGACCTTGCCCTTCAGTGGGGAAATAGCAAAGATTTTATAATTTTCTTTATCTAACTCAATGAATTATTGGTAACTAGATTAATGAATAAAATACAAAATAAAGTAAGTAATACAAATAAAATTAATCTATCTGGCTGTGTACAGTATAATAATCTTGAACTAGTTCAGAACCTCCCGTTTGAATTAAGGTCAAACATCAAAGATTTCCAATAATTCAAAAAAAAAACTCTCATAATTAAAAAATGCTAGCTGCCAAGTTTCCACATTTTGTTTTGTTAAATTCATTTTTAGTACTTTTGATTGTGGCTAAGTGTGTGCACACAGGAGTGCGGGTGCCCACAGGGGCTCTGGCCTGGAGCTAGAGTTATGGGCAGTTGTGAGTCACCTGACATGGATGCTGGGGGTTAACTCTGGTTCTCTGAAGGTCAAGTGCATCCTCTTACCCAGCGAGCCATCTCTCCACCCACCCCCTGCATATCTCTTTGACTCTCCTGTTGTGTGCATTGTTCTTACCATAGGATGCCTATCTACGTAATAATTTTACTACTCATGTGCACATAGGAGTGAACCAAAATGCTTATAAACCATATGTTTTAAAGCCTCAGCGCCCACACACAATGGAATTTACAAGTGGGCCCTGTGTAAGGTATTCAGGTTTAGCTGAAGGAATGGGAGTAGAATTAGTGGCTTTACAAGAGGAAGGTCAACAGCTCCCATATTTGCTTGCTCGGGACAGACACTAATGAAAGACAATCTGGGCCAGAGGAAAGGTGATCACCAAAGAGACAGATCTGCTAGGATACTAATCTCTGTTGTTCTACACTCTTATGCTGAGGGTAATGAATGCTTATTGTCTAAGCCATTCATTGTATGGTATTTTATCATAATATCCTGAACTGAATAAGACACACAGTGAGTGGATAATTTATTCTACCCAGGCTTAATGGCCATGACCAAGAATAGGAAGGGCAGTGTGGATACAGCTAATGAGGTTCCAGAGCTATAAGGAAACTACTTTTGATGATTTGATTTTGATGATTTTCTTGATGAAGATTTATACTTTCTTCCCATAACTTAGCAAAAACAGTGATAATCACTTAAAAATAGAAAACATGATTTAGAGAAGGTTCTGTTTGCATTTTATAAACATCAAGATTGCAGTTAACAGGGGAGGAGCTTGCATATAGCTATGCATATTCAAAATTCCCACATGACACCTGGGAGACTTAGATCTTTTACAGCTGTTCTCGGGCTCATGGAAGTCCTGAAATGGTGGTTTTGTGTGTGTGTGTGGGGGGGGGGTGTTATGGGGGTGCGGTATCTCAGATAATCTACACCCTGCTCTTTGTCAGGGATAAACTGAAAGTTTAGACTTGGACACTCGTTCTCCTGTAGGCACAGCCTCACTTTCTGGTCTCTCCGGCAGTGGATTTGGTATTTTACAAGATGACTTGAAGTGGCAAGAGGAAGATTTCCAACCCAACAGAAAACAGAAGCTGTCAACTTCTTTAGGCATAAGCTTGAACCTCAAATTTCTTTTCCATTTGAGAATGAGCTGAGTTGAGTTTGCTCATACCTCGAGGAAATGATGTATGGGCTCAATTGCTTTCTTAAGTCTTACTCAAAATATTACCGTCTTAAAGAGGAAAGAAGTGACTCTGAAGCAGTAAAACCAAATTGTACTATTATTTTCTTAAATATTACCAATTTAGAAATACTAAAATAGCATCTCTGAATTGATTTGTTTCTTTCCTATATCCTATATTCTATTTTTTAAAATCTCTGATATTGTGATAAAGTCGTTTGACATTACCTTAACATTTCCTTCACTTTCTGTTTATCAGAAACAATCCATATTTTTGATAATCTGAATTGCCACTAAATTTGTCTAGTCTCTCTAAATAGTTTCACATTATGTTTTGCTCTCATTTTAGAAGCAAGTATTTTGGTTTTGTTTTGTATTTTGATTATCTGCTACTTGTAAGGGGGTCTGTGCCCTGAAGTACAAAGCAGTGTGTGTGTGTGTGTGTGTGTGTGTGTGTGTGTGTGTGTGTGTATGTGTGTGTGTGTGTGTGTGTTCAAACCCTTGGAGTCTTATTGGGAGCTAACTAAACTAATGTATATAATCAGTGGTAAAATGAATGAGTTTAGAATCTGAAGGGTAAGTGGAAGGTATGCTTCTGACCAATTCAGGTGGGAAACTGGATATTGGGAGAAAGCATTGAACTGCATACAGTTATAGCTCAGCACAGTTGACTTCATGGTGATGGGTGGCTCTGCCTAATATGGAGAAATCCCTGAGAATATGGAGGAAGACATATGACCAGGGTCTATTAATATACAGCAAAATTGACTTGTCCTAACAGAAGTGAGAAGTTAAACAATGGATTTAACCAAAATGTGAGATGATGTCTTAGAAATATTGTTTTGCTTCAGGATGTCTCTAGGTGTTCTTCAATAATTAGATATTAGGTAAGTATATGTTAGATAATTAGAATATCTTACTGGAGTAAGAGAACCATAATTGAGTGCCCATAATTGTGGAGTAAAGATTCCATTTCCAACTTTGTCCTAAGAATTTATGTGACATTGAACAACTTGACAAACTTCCCCCAAATTCAGATTCTCATGTGTGAATTACAAATGCTAATGCTGTCACCCAATATTTCCTTCAACTGTAAGTGCTCTGATATCAGTGGGCGTAACAAACTCTTCACTGTGAAACACATGAAAGATTTAAGAAATTCAAACATCAATAGTGCTCACAGACACTCATGTATTCTTTAAAATGACAGAAGACTCATGATGTAGGAAGGAAGGAGATAAGCCCTGCAGTGACTCAGAACTTAGGTATATCCTGGGATTGGGCTTCCTTGTTGGAGCTGAGGTTTGTAGCATTTACTCCAGATCATTGCTCTGTTAGTAACATGGCTTCAAGGAGACAGAGTTTCTGGTGATGACTCTTACAGTAGAGATCACGGAGACAAGGGGAGATAACAACTGTGGCTCGTCCTATCACTGAGGAAGTCTGGAGCCAGAATGTGGACTCCAGAGCTCACATCCTAGCAAGCCTTGCTTCCTGTAATTATTCTTTGCTTTTAAGTATAAATTGAGAAATGTCTTATGAGAACATCTCCCAATGATGTATTTAGCAACTGGAGGGCATATTTACAGCAAGCCCTGTCTGGTCATAGCAAAAAGCAGACCCTCATGATAAATGACCACCAAAGGCCTCCTCTCGGACTCTCCATCTGGAAACGTTTGTCCCCATTCTGTTCTCAGAGACCCTAGTCCAATAGACACTTTTCCTTGGTCTGAGCATTAAAGTACCCCTCACACAATGGCAGCCACCTATGGCTACTTTAAGGGATCCTCAAGATTGCCATAAGTTAATAATTTTTAAACCAAAATATTTTTTTGACTTTAAACAATCTCGCACACTGACATGTGATCCACAAAACAGATGTGCTTATCAAATACAAAATGGGGTTAAGTACCATCAAAATCAAGTGATTTTTTTCTCCTTTCCTTTGGCTGACACAAACCCTCTATCCTAGACACACTTCTCTGTGTTTTGGGGTAATGGGAAAAATAGAATATGTTACCCTAAATTGAAGGAAACCATGGTCTTAATGGAATCATTAGAGAAATTGTTCCAGAATGCTGCATCCTTCCAGAAATAATAACCCTGTAATGTCAGCAAATTCCGAGTCAGCACGGGTTACCTGCTGCACACAGAGGGGCTTGGTCACGTTCATTAGATCTGCCCGAGGCTCAGCCAAACTTCAGCACATGACCTTTAAGAATTTTTAAAAATTCATTAATCAATGTTCTTTGCCTGAGTTTTGCTGTTTTTGCTTCTTTAACCTATTATTTGTATCCTTATTTTTATAAGTTGGCTGATCCCCATACCCAACGATACTGAGAATTGCAAGCATAACAGTTCCAGCTAATAATTAACAGAAGTTTCTTCAGTTACCATTGCCAAAGGTCAATAATGATATTTTAAAATGTCACCCAACAAGAATTATCATGCAAGCTAATGTGACAAGAAAATAATGGTCAAAAATCTTAATTTATATTTGACTTTATGTTCTTAAAAGTAATTTTGATACCCTTTCTCTTTGAATCTCCTATAAATCCCTAAAAATGCTCTATTTATTTAGCAACATGTATGTCTTAGAAACCAAGCAGAGAAACAACTGAAGACATCCTTCACCAAAGTTCTGAAAGAGAGCTATGGTTTTGCTATATCTTCTTGGTGTTATGGATGTTTTCTATAATGGTCACTACAGTTTTTCTTCCCACATCTGCTCAGTGCTCTCACCAATGTTTTCTGTAACTTTGGATCATGGCAGCACTAAGCATGACTCACTTTTTTGTGCATTTATGAATGGCTCAAGGCAGGGCTCCTGGGCTGTCCTGTCTGTCTTAGGGAAACTAGAAAGATGCTGGCGTCTTCACTGGGACCTTCACCCTAAATTCTTATTGGTTAATTAATGAAAATATAATCCTGTAGTTATTTACATTATATGAGCCTTTATTTTTCTTTTGCAACTCAAATGATTGAAGTCATCAAATATTTTATTAAATTCTAATAGAAAGGGCCCACCCTCTAACATGACTTTTTGAAACCTGGACAACATTTCAAACATATTTCTAAGAAAAGATGGAAAATATCACTTATTCCTGCATTCTTCCTTGACCTTGAATGTCATTTTGCTAATTTTTTTACAAAGCTTCTAGTAAGAATGTATTCATTGTAGAGTGAATTAAGTCTCCCCTACAGAAATAGGCTGAACACTCTATTATTTCTAACTTAAAGTATTTCAGAAAACAGCCATATTTGGAAATTGGATTTTTTAATTTAACTAAATTATAATGGTGTTTTTAATATGGCTATGACCTAACATGGAAATGTCCTTATAAAGAAGAGTTATTTGCATGGAGACAGACAGACTTACACACAGGGAAGATGTGGTAAGGATCATGGTGAACATCTACAAACTGAAGAACTCTTAAGCCTGCTAAAATCCATGAGAAGTACATAAAACTTTGCCTGCTTTTGCAAAAATAAATAAATAAACAAACAAACAAACAAACAAACCTGAACTTTTCATGGCAGCCTTAGAAAAGAAATCCAATGTTTGAGGTACCTCTGGCCCAATGCCTGGATCATTTCATTTCATTTCATTTTTGGTCTTTTCTGTTCCTTCTGGATACTATTTATTGGATCATGTAAAACTTTTGAAATTCTCTATAAAATAATCATAAACCCTTGACTCATAAATGGGTGTTACATTCCAAATCTTTAGGTAGCCAAATCTGACCGTTCATCCTTCTCTTCCTCACATTACCACTGCCTAATTTGCAACTGTTCTCTTTGATTTTTGTTTTGTTTTCTGTTTTATCTGTTTGTTTGTTTTTCATCCACGATGCTATCTGTTCTGTTCTTGAGTGATTTATATATTCCCAAGCTTTTTGCATGCATGTACAATAGATTCGAGAATCTTTATAGAATGAAAATCTGAAAATGAGTATGCCTTTTAAGCCCTGACTCTAGCAGAACAGTAGACTAAGATAACCTAAATATTTAACCTAGCCCATCATCTTGCCAGAACTAGAAGTCAAAAGGCATGTACGTCATGTGGCATATTTCCTCCCAAAGAGCTACATCTGTAAGCTATTAATGGATACCAAGAACAAATCTCTTTATTTGAAATGTTTCCAGGATAAGTGTCAGCAGAAGACAAGCGGGTTCCTGATGTTTCCACCAAGGATATATTCAAAAATCTTCAGGCAAGCACTCAGATCTTCCGGCCTGAGCTTGGAATCCACAAATGAACTTGACCAACTATGTTAATATTAAGTAGCTGGTATTGCTCATGTGATCTGAGGGACCTGTGACTCCTACTTTTCTCTTAACATCTTCTTTGACCACCTCTACCTTATGATATAGCAAGAGCAGGTTAATATGTTTAAGATGTTAATTTGCATGGTACTGGTATAGTGACAGACAAATAGACCAATGGAATAGAATTGAAGACCCAGAAATGAACCCACACACCTACGGTCACTTGATCTTTGACAAGGGAGCTAAAAACATCCAGTGGAAGAAAGACAGCATTTTCAACAAATGGTGCTGGCACAACTGGTTGTTAACATGTAGAAGAATGCGAATCGATCCATTCCTATCTCCTTGTACTAAGGTCAAGTCTAAGTGGATCAAGGAACTTCACATAAAACCAGAGACACTGAAACTTATAGAGGAGAAAGTGGGGAAAAGCCTTGAAGATATGGGCACAGGGGAAAAATTCCTGAATAGAACAGTAATGGCTTGTGCTGTAAGATCGAGAATTGACAAGTGGGACCTCATGAAACTACAAAGCTTCTGCAAGGCTAAAGACACCATCAATAAGACAAAAAAAACCACCAACAGATTGGGAAAGGATCTTCACCTATCCTAAATCAGATAAGGGACTAATATCCAATATATATAAAGAACTCAAGAAGGTGGACTCCAGAAAGTCAAATAACCCCATTAAAAAATGGGGCTCAGAACTGAACAAAGAATTCTCACCTGAGGAATACCGAATGGCAGAGAAGCACCTGAAAAAATGTTCAACATCCTTAATCATCAGGGAAATGCAAATCAAAACAACCCTGAGATTCCACCTCACACCTGTCAGAATGGCTAAGATCAAAAATTCAGGTGACAGCAGATGCTGGCGAGGATGTGGAGAAAGAGGAACACTCCTCCATTGTTGGTGGGATTGCAAGCTTGTACAACCACTCTGGAAATCAGCCTGGCGGTTCCTCAGAAAATTGGACATAGTACTACCAGAGGATCCAGCAATACCTCTCCTGGGCATATATCCAGAAGATGTCCCAACCGGTAAAAAGGACACATGCTCCACTATGTTCATAGCAGCCCTATTTATAATAGCCAGAAGCTGGAAAGAACCCAGATGTCCCTCAACAGAGGAATGGATACAGAAATTATGGTACATTTACACAATGGAGTACTACTCAGCTATTAAAAAGAATGAATTTATGAAATTCCTAGCCAAATGGATGGACCTGGAGGGCATCATCTTGAGTGAAGTAACACAATCACAAAAGAACTCACACAATATGTATTCACTGATAAGTGGATATTAGCCCAAAACTTAGGATACCCAAGATATAAGATACAATTTGCTAAACGCATGAAACTCAAGAAGAATGAAGACCAAAGTGTGGACACTGTGCACCTTCTTAGAATTGGGAACAAAACACCCAGGGAAGGAGTTACAGAGACAAAGTTCGTAGCTGTGATGAAAGGATGGACCATTTAGAGACTGCCGTATCCAGGGATCCATCCCATAAGCAGCTTCTAAACGCTGACACCCTTGCATACACTAGCAAGATTTTGCTGAAAGGACCCAAATATAGCTGTCTCTTGTGAGACGATGCCGGGGCCTAGCAAACACAGGAGTGGATGTTCACAGTCAGCTATTGGATGTATCACAGAGCTCCCAATGGAGAAGCTAGAGAAAGTACCCAAGGAGCTAAAGGGATCTGCAACCCTATTGTTGGAACAACATGATGTACTAACCAGAACCCCGGAGCTCTTGTCTGTAGCTGCATATGTATCGAAAGATGACCTAGTCGGCCATCAATGGAAAGAGAGGCCCATTGGACTTGCAAACTTTATATGCCCCAATATAGGGGAATGCCAGGGCCAAAAGAATGGGAATGGGTGGGTAGGGAAGTGGGGGGCGCTATGGGGGACTTTTGGGATAGCATTGGAAATGTAATTGAGGAAAATATGTAATAAAAATATTAAAAATTTAAAAAAAGTTGTTAATTTGAGGCAAGAACAGCAACAAGACACTAGATATGGAATTGGTACCAAGGATATCTGGAGCAGTACATCACCAGCACATCTGTTGCCTCCCTTAGGAACCCTCGCAACATCTTGAAAGCACTTGCTGTTGCATTTAATCTTCAAGTGTTAGCCTCCTGGCTCAGCCTGATACCAAAGGTATACCACTTGTGACACTGTGACACTGTGTCCTTGCTAAAGGTCAGTCAGTAAGATAACCTTACAGACATGTGATGTAACTACATCCTCAGACTCAGTGTGTCTCCTGCAATTAGGCCTTATTCTTTTACCTAGGCCATGCCTTCTTTGTTCCTGATACATGGTCATCTCTCTCGAGTTAGCACACGAATGGCACCTTGAGCCCTCCAGCTGCCTTAGGGAAGCTAATCACTTCCATTCGTGGAGTAAGAAAAGAAATGGATCTCTCTGACTTGTTCCTTAAATGGCATGAACTAGATGTCTCAAATGTCTCAATATTCATTACAAACCCAAGGCATGGCTTTGTGGGTTTTTTTTTTCTGAAAGTATTTTCACTATTATAAAACTATGATGCTGTGGTTGAGAGTATAGCTTGGTTGGTAGAGTAAATTGGTGCTGGGAATGAAGCTTTGCATTCAAACCTTAGTACTACCATAGACCAGGTGTGTGGAACAAGCCTGGGATCTCAGTCCTCTGGAGATGGAGACAGGAGGATCCGAAGTTCAAAGTTATCATCCTCTGCTATGTAATGAGTTGACACGAGCATGAGACACATGAGTCTCTGTTTATAAAAAAATTAATAAATAAATAAAATTTAAGTAAATAAATGAAATAACATTACAGTGTGTTGCTTGGAAACTCACTGTTTTAACCGTCAGTCTCCTACAAACGGTAGCAGTGAGACCAGCAGGCAGAGTTGTACGCTTAATGAGAAAACTTGATGTTACTGGGGTGACTCTGACAGAGCAAATGGGACTTCTTCCAACAGCATCCTTTCACATTCTGGAAGCAGAAAGGCTCTTGTGACTCCTCCTGCCTGACAAGTAATGGTTGTTTTAGGTGCTTCTCCTGTTTTAGTCTTTTGTTGTGAGTGTTGTGCTGTTCATATGTATAATGTATATATATATATATATATATATATATGTATATATATGTATACACACACACACACACTCTCTCTCTCTCTTTCTCTGAATGTGAATGTGAAGTAGCCTAGTGGGGTTTTATTTGTTTGCTTGAGGTGTGAGATTCCCAGATTCTGCTGTGCATGAATATTAAGGGACAGACACAATTCAATGTTATTTTGACAGCCTGCTAAAGAGTATATTTTCCTACCCATGGGAGGAGGTAATTCTGTTTTGATTTTATTTTCTGACACATGCAGAATGTTTAGGACTGTTCTTTTAACCATTCGAGGATGCTTCCCTCTCTGACTGGCAGGAGTGGGAAATGCTTTTCTCATCACAGGACTCAGCAGCCTGTCCTACAGATTCAGTGCAGCTTTGGCGCTGTAAATAATCTTTGCAGCCTCACTCTTTTTAACCTGCAGTGAGTATCCTTCCAGAGCTGCATGGTGTAACTCCTCCTATTGGTACTTTGGCCAGAGCCTACCCTGTATTCAAGTCAGCATATCAGTACTGTAAAGAAATACCCAAGGCAATTAGCTCATATAGTGACTTGGGCTCTTAATTTGGGAAGTTCTAGTCCAACTTCAGTGATATCCACTGCTTTCAGCCTCTGACAAGGCAGCACATCATGGTGCCAGGGTGGGGCATGGCTAGAATGACTTACCTCATGAACCAGAAAGCAAAAATAGAGGAAGAAAGTGGGGTTCACAGTCCCCTTCAAAGGTGGAGCCTCAATGGATGAAGGGCCTCCCACTGTATTCTGCCTCTAAAGGGCCCACCATCTCTAACGCTTAATAGTTCTACTCTGTAGATCAAGGCTTTCAAACTCGAAAAGACACCACTCCACACATGGACCATAACAATGACTCAACAGCTCATATTGGATACCCTTGGCAAAGCCAACAAGAATAGGTGAGGCTCCTACATCCAGAGTTCACATTTTTACCCAGGGACTTGAGAGAGAATGGTCAGTTGAACAAAAACAGGTAATAAAAACAAACTCTAGCACACCTCAATGAAAAAAAAATGTTTAAAAACAAGAAGGTTTGAAATGGACCAAAAGAATATAATTGTAGAGTATGGGGATCATGTAGTGAAGAAAAAAATAAAAAGTATATTAGCCTAAATTTTTTTAACCAAAGGTTAATTTGAAAGTTATCTGAACTATAAGCACTTATCATATTAATTAAAATAAAAGCCCAGTGGGAAAATTTTTTTTATAATTTTTTATAATTTTATAATATTTATAATTACAACAACAATAAGGGGTATTATTGGATTCTGGCAAGGCATCTTTCTGCACATACCTCTGGTAGGACAACCTCACTATACCATCTTCCAATTAGGCCCATAATAGACTGTTCCCTCTATTTGATCTTGTCAGTTAAGGTCCCTTTTCCACAAGCATTTCCCCACAATGAATTCTTACATTCCTTTTTCAAAGCAGCTTTTGATGTCCTGGCTGTTATGTCAGTGAGTAGTCTAACTTGTTTAAAGCTAGTCATGCATGCACACAGTTGTTGCATGTATTGTTATGTTTTATTGCATGTATTGTTAAGTGCTCATCTTCCATTGATGGGTCATGCTAGTCTTTGGTTTTTGTTTTTGTTTTTCTAACCCCTACCTATCTTCTTCTGAATGACAGAGTAATTACTCTATTGTCTAATGGTCTTGATCGACGCTATTGGGTTTTCATAGTCACAATTTGCTATGGAGTTACAGAGAAAAAAGGAGGGGGCGGTTGCATTAACACATCTGCTAGTGAAAAGCACAACGTGAAACTCTGTTTCCAGGTAGGGAAAAAATATTTTCTCCTTGAACCTTATCCTTTAGTACCGGAGTCAATTCTGATGATTTTTATACTAATTCAAATTAATAGGATAAAAGGCAGTTCTTCTGTGAATAGTCAACGCCATGCCCCCAGTACAGCAGTGCAACCTGGGCTTCTATGACTAATCAACTCTCCTTTCTCTTCGTACTTTACCTGCTCAGGAAGCCACCATCTGTCCAGGGCAGATGTTCTAGGAAGAGCTGAACCTGGCTTCACTGCTCCTATTCCACAGCTTCTCTCTGAACTTGATGTCCTCCTCCTCTCCAGGATCACTTCTAACCCCGCCCACTATCGTTTCTCCCAGCACCCTCCTTTCCAGGATCACTTCTAGCTCCGCCCACTATGGTTTCTCCTAGCACCCTTCTTTCCAGAATGCATTTGAATAGTCAGGACAACCTGTGGCTTACTATATGTACAGTTCCTCTAGCTCCTGGATGTCTATACACATACGCATGTGCCACATGTGTTAGTGTTGTTTGCCAAGAAACCCTGAACACAGAAAGATCAATAATCCATACTACACTCTTAACAAATAAAGAACACAGAATTAAATATCTCTTTACCTGCAATAGGGTTGGAATAGATAGATAGATCGATAGATAGATAGATGATGATAGAAAGCTAGCTAGCTAGCTAGATGATAGATAAGAGACAAATAATAGATATATAGAGAGATGATAGATAGATAGATGATGGATATAGAGATAGATAATGATAGATAGATAGATAGATAGATAGATAGATAGATAGATAGATAGATAGTAAAGCAAAGACAGAGAGACAAATAGACCAATAGTAAATGTTTATTGAACACTTAAGTGAATGAGATCATAGAAGATTATATGAATAAGATCCTTTGTGTTGAGAACAGTGGGTTGATTCTGGATAGAAAGAGATGGTGAGCAGATAGTGACAGCAGAGTCTCATTTAATGCAAAGAATGTCTATGCACATGTGCACAGAAGGTTGGCTTACCACAGAAAGGCTTTCATGGAAATAGAGCCCCACATCATAAAAGTTGCCACCATGAAGAACTGGGCACGTCCTTGTCTTCAGCTGCTCAGTTTGACACTCCTGTGAGGCACAGCTCCCCAGCTGACTAAGCAGAGATACTCGGAGGAGGTAGGAGCCTTGGGGAGCCTTGTCCTTGAGGCCCCTGATACATCTGATCTGTATTTGTAGACTAGGCAACTGAGGCTGCTCACCCTACATAAAAGGAGGAGTTCTTGAATTACACAGGAACTGAGTAAAACCAAGCAATTAGCAACAATGGGCTTTTCAGAGGGTAAAAAAAGGGAGACAATTATTTTTACTCAACCTGTAATTGTTAGGTATTAGCAATGATAACAGACAAGGACCTACAATGTATAATTAAGAGGTCAAAAAGCAAACTCCCCGGTGATGGGAGGGAAAGTTTAACTAGTGTTTAAGCATGGTATGTTAATAAGCTATGCCATCAGAAACCATTAATCTATTATAGTAAGATGGAATTAGCTGGAATCCAACACGTCTGGAAACCACACAGCAGGCCTGCTAAGATTTTTGGGGAATGTGAAACCCCAGCAGCTAGCCTCACACATGGCATGAGAAAGGCGGAGATCATAAACACTACTAATCACAGATAATAACGCCACATTGATAAGTGACCTGCAAAACATGGAAGACTTACATCTTGTCTGATCCAACATGTTCTCAGCATGTCAGCTTGCCCTACAGGCTTCCGACAAGAGCCCATCCCACAACAAGAGAGAGGGAAATATCAAGATCTGAGTCTCCGCCCATAGCATGTAACTGAGACAGGACTGAATGTTTCATGGAGCATTCAAGTTTCATTGCTCATTCAAAGTTGACTGGAACAGGCCATTTCCATGTTCCGTAATTGCCCACAAGTTTATATAAATTAATGATTTTAAGTGAACTATTGTTTCAGATCAAGTAAACACTTAAGCAAGATTGTTGAGGATTCAGATATCATTAAGTTTTATTTTAGACTTACTCACAAGTCCCTGAGTAATTCAACCTTGAAGTACTTTATGCTTCAATCACAAATAATATCATCCCAGGATAGGGGTACCACCAGGTTAATCTACAGTTTACAGAAGAGAGACTTCTTAATCCTGCCAAGAATTTATTGAGATAATGCATATTTTCGTACAGATAATATGCTTCTAGAATTAAGTAAACAAAGAAAGTCGTTCCGTTTCTTTTGTTTCCCATTCAAATCATACTTAAAAAGTAATCAGAATAACAATTATTTTTTGGTTTAATTAGAAAATCTTAATTAACAACAAAGATTTAACCTTAATATTTTGGTTTCCAAAAATATTTTTTTTGAAAATTAACACCATCTGAATAAATAAGACAATCTTTTTCGACCCCAAGGCAGGATTACTGATGCAGGCAGACGGAGTTATTAAACACATTCTAAATTAAACGCCTCTATGAATTTTATACTGAAATATATTGTGATAGTTTTGCATGCCAAATGTGACATTCTGTGTTTTAGATTCATCTTCTGTAGTAATGTTTTTTTTTTTTTTTTGAAAATGTCATACAAACAAAGATTTTGTCATTTACCAATAGAATTACTATGCATGGTCGCCTAGCCATCTCTGTGCCGGCTCTTGTGGTTGTTTCAAGTCAGCAAGCCATAAAGAATCTTTATCTCTCTGAAACACAGCAATTTGGAAGATAATCGAATGGTGACTAGGGGGCAGACGTGCCAGTCTGAGGAATTATACCACAATCTCTCTTGCATTTACAACCTCCGTCAAGCACATGCCAGGCCAAGTGGGAGAAGGGGAAAGAAGATTCATCAAATCTCAGGCCTGCGTCATTTGCATTTTGGCAAGCCTACCTCCAACGGGCAGCTGAGACTGAGCCTGGTCATACTGGCATTGGCACCCTGTGCTGAGGAATGCCGTTGACATTTCCATGGGCAGCATTTGGCCTGTGTACGGCATTAGCATCAAAAACATTTAGTAAGGCCTGCTTTCTCTCAAGAAACCCTTAGGAGGAAAAGAACAGGTAAGGGCAGCCACACAATGGACGTCTTCCTCTGACATTTTGCAGCAGAAGTCAGTCCAGAGTGCTCACCTTCCAGCAAGTTCCTTCTGTCCTTCCAGATTCTTTAGTCTTTTCTGGAAATGAGCATTGCCCCGTGTCACTAGCCTTTGTGTAAGGATTCCCGTCTGCAGTGCACAGCTGACTCGGAGCTCTGCAGCAGGTAGGAAAAATGAAGTAAAAGAGAGAGAGAGAGAGAGAGAGAGAGAGAGAGAGAGAGAGAGAGAGAGAGAGAGAGAGAGAGAGAGAGAGAGAGAGAGAGAGAGAGAGAGAGAAAGAAAGAAAGAAAGAAAGAAAGAAAGAAAGAAAGAAAGAAAGAAAGAAAGAAAAGACATTGAAAATGGAGCATGAAGAAAAAGCGTTTTTTTTTTTTTTCAGATCCGCAAGATAGTCTGATTTTGTTTTCTTCTTGGATTAACAAGGAATTAAATAAACAGCACATTGAAGGTGCTGCTCACGATTAAACATGGTTTTTTGAAGTAGAGCCCCATAAAATATATGACATGTTATATAACGTCCCGAGCTCCCAACAGTTAAAATGTCAATTGTTTCAGAAATAACCAGGAAATCAAACACAGTTGTCTTCCTTGATCTGAAAGAAGTAGACTGGGGGCTCGTCATGAATACCAGAATCTACAGAGGCTCCTGCCCCTTATATAACACATCATGGTATATACATACATTCTTTGCACAGAGACTATGTATTTTTCAATATTTCATTTTAATTTTGTGTGTGTGCATAGATGTACATGCAAATTCAGGCCTGTGACTACAGATTCTCTTGGAGGTCAGAGAGAGCATCAGATCCCCTGCAGCCAGTTACAGCTAAGGGTTGAGCCAACCCACCTGGGAGTTGGGAAGCAAACTCTGGTTGTCTACAAGACCTGTGAGCCTTCTAAATCCCTGGGCCATCTTTCTAGACCCACCTCTTACCATATACTTTAAATAATCTCTAGAGCTGTGGTCCTCAACATTCCTAATGCTGAGAACCTTTGATGCAGTTTCTCACATTGTGTGGACTCCCTCCAACCATAAAATTATTAATTTTTTGTTATTTAATAACAGTAATTTTGCTATTGTTATGAATCATGATACAAACATCTATGTTTTCTGATTTTCTTAGGCAACCCCTATGAAAAGGTCATTTGATCCCCAAAAGGGTAGAGACCCACAGGTTGAAAACCACTGCTGTAGCTGGCTTACTAGTATGCTGAATGAACGTAAAAATTATGTAAATAGTTGCTATGCCACATTGTTTCTTTAACATACCAACAGAGCAAAGGTGCTCAGTATAGCTAAAGCCACTACAGATCTGACTACATTTTCTATCCATTAGTGGTTGAATGCATAGATGCAGAAGCCACAGATATAGAGGGCCATATGTATGTGATAAGATGTCTTGTCATTTCAGTTTTTTTCTACCCATTCTTCTTTGGTCCTACAAACTGTTCACGAAACCTTGAGAAAAAACATTTATTTAAAATAGATGCTTAGCTGAAATGAGATACACATTTCCTGTCTTTAATGCAAAAGACAGAGATCAAGATTTGTTTCTCTCCTTAAATTGCTCCCTGGGCTCTTGTCCTCTTATTAATTATGTACTCTCTTTTTTCTAGACTCTTCTTCATGGTTGACTTTTCTGTTTGTTTGTTTGCTTCTCAAACCCTGACATCATGTGTCTGCTTTCCCAAGTGCATTTGAATTACGAAGAATTGTATCTCCCACTTCTCCTGACTTAAGTTTAATTCCATCAGCAGGGCCATCTGTGACAATGACTGTACCCCCATCAGAGGAATAGCCTTTTGGGGTCTCACTGCTGATTCAGTTTCTATGATACAAATTATCTCCCTTAATGTGGTTGGAGCTGCATTGACACAGGGGTTCATTAGGACACCCATTTGCTGGCAATTCAATTTCAAATTAAATACACTTTGTTGTAAATTTTATTACTTTTAAACTACTGTATCTATTGTCTTTAATGGCCCTATTATACAGTTATGAAGGTAAACAGATTTCATTAGTAAACATCAAACATGTTATGTTAGCCACAGTAAGATGGCTCCCCTCAGTTTCTTTCTTTGTTCCCTTGGTAAAAATTATAAGGTGCTCAGAAATGTCCTAAAATTTTAATCTGAATACTAAAATGTTGCATTTGCTATTATCAAGAAGGAAGGAAGGAAGGAAGGAAGGAAGGAAGGAAGGAAGGAAGGAAGGAAGGAAGGAAGGAAGGAAGAAGAGCTAAAAGATAATATGGCCCCTGGTAACAAGCCCTCTTTTTGTCTAAAACTTATTTCTTGCAAGTTAAAAAAAAATGTGAGGGCTCTCCCACCCATCTCTAAATTTTGAAACCAGAATTGTTACTGTTTAAAGGAAGTGCAGGGACAAAAAATGGAGCAGAGACTGAAGGAAAGGCCATCCAGAGACCACCCTACCTGGGGATCCATCCCATCTGCAGACACCAAACTCCAACACTATTGCTGATGCTAAGATGTGCTTGCAGACAGGGGCCTGGTATGGCTGTCCCCTCTGGGGCTCTGCCAGCACCTGACAAAGACCGATGTAGATACTCACAGCCTAAAGCAGTGATTCTCAACCCATAGGGCGTGATTCTGTTGAGGGCGGGGGGTATCTTGGATATCAGGTATTTACCTTACGATTCATAACAGTGCCAAAATTACAGTTATAAAATAGCAATAAAGATAATTTCATGGGGGGGGGGTCACGACAACATGAAGAACTGTATTAAAGGGTTGCATGTTGAGGGCCCCTGAGGTTAAAGCTTGGGTTGCAGGTGATTTTGAGTCACCCAATATTAACAGGGACTAAAGCTAAGCTTTCTCTGAAACAGCCATACTTGCTCTTTAACTGAGTCATCATTCCAGCTCCTATAAATACTTTCTATCTAAGGCTGGTTGAGACTGCGATGAGGTGCATACAACACCGTGGTTGCAAATGTCTGGTTGCATGCGTGCTCCATTGTGTGTCATGAAAACCCTTCCCACAGCCTACAGACTAGATATAACCTCTGCAAAATACAGGCTTCTCCATGACTCGATAGCTAAATTATCCGTCTTTAATTCAAAGTGAAACTGATGCTATAAATATTCTCTAACCTCTATTTTCTACTTTGTCCATCATATGCCTATTTTTCTATTGGCTACATTTAAAGTTTTAGGTATCTCTAGTGTTTAATCCTGTCTGCCGCAACTTGTATAAATAGTCCCTTATTGTTGGCTGCTTAGGTTAGTTCCTATTTTGGCTGTTTCAAGTTAGCCTGGAATTAGCTCTCTCATGTGTAAAGTCTTACAGGCTTCCCTGGCAATTTCCATAATGCAAAGTCCTATCATTAGAAACGTTGGGTGTGGAAGGGATACTGTTCCACGTTCTACTGGTGTCTAGGTGAACATAGAAATGACACCTTAATGATATATAACCCTAAGTGCACAACTAGCATCTTAGACACTACACGGTCCTCAGTGGGGAGACAGGTTCCACTCTAGAGTTTACTCTATTTGCAGTCAGAACACAAGCTAAGGGAAATGGCAGTACAGAGGCAGCACCTATGCACAGCTATCTTCTCAGTTTCAGCACCATTGACATTTGTAACCAGGCAATGCTTCGCTGTGGAGGCTGCTCAGTGCACTGAAATACTATTTAATGAATCCCATCCTCCGATCATTGGATACTCTTAGACACCTATCTAATGCCAGCTTCCATAATCAAAATGTCACTCGATGTTGCCAAATGTTCCCTGGGGATGACACTGATGCTTGCTGAGAATGGCTGATGTTCTCAGCATGATGTAGCATTGAGCTTTCAGCAAGCTTAGAGAAATTCTGTCGGACATACTTTCCTTCTTACCTCATTCAACCCCCAGGACACCCACAGGTGTCATCATTCCTGCCTCACTGACAGGCATCTGATGCTGAAATATGCTGACAGCCTTGTTCAAGGACAGACAGGACGGGTAAACGCTAATGCTCCAAATGAGACTATCCCAGCTGAAAACTGACTCCAAACTCATGCCAGTTCTGGGCATGGTGGTATGTAGGGATTGCTTTGCCCAAACCTTGGAAGTTCCTGTACTGGACCAAGAATCTGAATGTTCTCATAGAGGTCAGTCAAACACAGCTCTCACTTATACCATCAAGGCTAGAAGGCCCATCCACCAACATCTCAGAGATGAAGAATAATGATCTATCCCAGGATAATATGGGGGCATAGTTCCCTAAAGTCTGGCTCGCTACTTAAAATAACCAAGTGGTGCCTATTACCTGCAAGCCATCCATATTTAATTGATAGAAAGACAACACACATCACACACAGGAATGCACACATACAAACACACTACAGTACACAAACTCTTAACATTAAAGAACATACTTCTTGAATGCTTTTTCTTTCTTTAAACATGACATGGGAATGTTCTGGCTGAGTCCTTTTCTTTCAAATTCCAAATCCTGCATGCAAGATGAGAAGGCGACAGCAAAATTAATAAAATTTATTCAGTACACACTTGAAGTTCATCTTTGGAGCAGCTGAACTCTCTAAAACCAGAACATGCCAACCACCCAAAGTTATGGTTCCCAAAGACAAATAAGAATGATGCAGTTTGACATAGGGTGGCTGCATTTTCATGAAATCTCACTTTCCTTACTTGCATAATTGCTGCCAAGGAAGACACAGAGAACAAGAAATGGCATCTCCAAAGAGGAAAAACAGTTGATGATGCTAACACAGATTCCCATGTCTATTTCTAGTTCTTACTAGCCAAGCCTCACCCCAATCTCAATCAATTACACTCCCTGTGAATATTCCAACCTCTCTCTCCCTCTTTCCCCTTTCTCTCTCTTTTTCACATCTTGTACTCTCCCCAACATAGTGTTATATGGCTTTCCAACATGGACATGAACATATGGCTAACTATATAGAACACAAGACATACTATAGTATTTTAGTCATGTACCCATTTCCAAAGTAAAAGGAGAAATAATTACACTGAACAATAAGCCTATTAATATTTGTACAGATGTAATAATAACTCACATGGGCACACTCTATGAGGGGGAGGGAGTGCTAGACACAGGGGTGAGCTGTTGACTGGGATCACAAGTTCATGTGGCCATGAAATCCAGACCCACAGATCTTGCATGCTCTTAGATGAAGTCTCAAGACCTGGGAACAGGTCCCTAAGGCTCTGTGCATTTGCCCAATAAACTTCTGTTTCTGTAGTTTGAACCTTCCTTCTTTTGTAGTTCCTTTAATCCACTGATTTGTTTTACATCTCTCAATATACATCAATTGCATGTGTTAATGAGATTCCCCCTTGATATTATTTCCATTTTTTTTTTTGTCATTGTTGTTGGTTTGGTTTGGTTTTTGGACACCCCATGTCTCTGCCATTTGGTTTCTCATCCCTCTTCCTGCTGGTGAATCTAAGAAGCTTGAGATAGCCTAATCTGACGGACTCTGGTCCTTTTACTTGAATCAGAGTTTTCTTGGCTTTGTGAGATTTCTGTGGGTTTTATTGACAATTTCTTCCTTTGGCAAAAGGGGGACATTTGAGTGTCTCAGACTTCTATAACAGGAGGTGTGAAATGCTCAACCCTCCAGGAATCTTAGTATTGTTTGATTGAGAGGAGCCCTTCATCCCTTAAGAGTGTCTTTCCCTCTCCACAGCCCGTACTCTGGGGCTTTGCTCTGATACCTCCATAGTCCTAACAAAAGCTTCAACAGTGTCCCTCTTGACTCTTTATTCGGGAGCCATTTGGGTGTTGTTTGCTGAATGAGAGGCTAAGAGTATCACAGCCTTCAAGACTTGACTTGTTGGACTCCTGCTTCTAGTTTCTCTCTGACCTATCACATTTTGTTTTCTACCAGAAGCAGCAAGAATCTACCAGGTGGCATGAACAGGCCTACGGTTTGGAATTTCCTTATCTCCACTGGCCGTTTGCTAGCTACAGTCTCTATTTTCCTGAGAATTGCAGCTGGCTGCCAATCTCTTTGGCACATTCTCAGAAGGACTTCATTTTCCCCATTTTGCAATGAGATTTTGTTCTGCTTCTTACACAGAAAGGCTTCGCCCATGAAGACCACAAAAATTCTTATCATATTTTCTTGAGATGATTCAAATCTTCACTCAGGTTCTCCTTAAAGTTCACTGTGCATCTTCAAGGTCCCTGAAGATTTGGGTTTTGTGATGAACCATATTCCAGTGTTACAATCAACACCTGATTAGAGCCATTATCCGAAATCTAAGCATGATACAGTCTAAGAGCCCCAGGGTTGCCTGAGAGTAGAGACATAAGGGAATCTTATAAACAGATTTTCCCCCATACACTTGCATGGAAGATGAAACAATGGAGGATACGTGTCCAATGATGTCTATAGAATGGTCATCATAGAATCCACTATTTCATATAATCACTATAAATGTTAACAAAAATCAGAAGAGTACACACACATCCATTTAAAAAATGATAAGAAATTCAGAAGTTTATAAATTGTTAGAATAAACTTCTATCACACTAAGAATCACATATAAGCATATATATGTATATAATATATATACATGTGTGTCCATATGTATCCATATATATCCAAAGACTACATAACAAATGAACTCTACATTAAAATACTATATATCAAATTTGTAAGTTCTCAGTAACAAAATTAAATTATTAAATATTAAAATGTCCTTTGAACTCACTGTCTTCAATTTCTTCAAATAATATAAATATTTATATGAGTTATGCCATGAATTTTACCTAAAATATTTTCTCTGGTCATTTAAGCATTTTAATTTTTTTCAAGAGAATTATACATGTTTAAGTATGTACTTGCCATTAATGTTGACATATTAAACCTTAATATATCAATCATGCATATGTATTATTCTTGCCCATGCCAAGTCTATATTTCTATGTGTACATAATTAATAACTGTGCTCTGATCATTGACATGAATAGCATTGAATTAAAGTACAAAGTTAAAGTTTTAAATAATGAAAAATAATAAATAATAAAAATATCACTCTTCAAATTTTATCTTTTGAGATCATAATATAATTACATCACTTTCCCTGTCCCTTTCCTCCTAGACTTTCTCATATACCCTTCCTTGTTTGTTTTCAAATTCATGGCCTCCTTTTTCATTAATGATTGTTATATACATATATGCATACACACATATGTTTATATATACAAGTACAACCTGCTCAGTATATATAATGCTACCTGTATTATGTTTTCATGGCTAATACTTGGTATTAAATAAGCAATTTGTATGCTCTCCTAGATAAGACTATTTCTCCCATTCCCAGCATTTCTTAGTTCCTTGTACATCTTTATGCAGGACTGAAGCCTCCCAGACTTTCCCATCTACAATAGCATGCTTATTGGTATTATCCCCATTCCACTATATTTAGGCAGATACATTGGTGAGACTTCATGAGTGTAGCTTCTGACATTCTGAGGAGATAATATCTCACAGTAAGTTCCATGTTCCTCTGGATCTTACAATCTTTCTTCCTCCTCTTCAACAATAATCCCTGAACCTTAGGAGCAGACATTGGATTAAGATGGATCCATTGGGACTGAGGTCTATAACTCTACATTTTGTTTAGTTTTAGCTTTGTGGGTTATATTTGAAGTGTATAACCTTACTAAGAAAAAAATGAGAGTCTATCTTACACCTGTCAGAATGTCTAAGATCAACAATGCCAGTGACATCTCATGGTGGTGAAGATGTGGAATAGGGGAACACTCATCTATTGCTGGTGGAGTGCAAACTTGTGTAGCTCCTATGGAAATCAGTGTAGCAGTTATTCAGAAAGATGAGAATCTATCTACCTCAAGATCCAGCTATCCTACTCTTGGGCATATACCCAAGGGATTCTTTATCCTACTACAAGTGCACTTGCTCAACCATGTTCATTGCTGCTCTATTATAATAGCAAGAATTTGGAAACAACCTAGTGTTCCTCAGTGAAAAAAGAGATAAAGAAAGTATATTATATGTATTGGCATATTACTTGGTTGTTTAAAAATGACATCATAAACTGGTCAGGTAGATGGATGGAAAATGAAAGAAATCATTCTGAGTGAGGTAATACAAACTCACAAAGATAAATATGGTATGTATTCACTTATTTGTGGATATTAGCCAGTAAGTAAGTAAATGATAACCAAACTACAATCCACAGACCCAGACAGGTTGGGTACAGAGAAAGAGACTAGGGTAGACACATGGATCTCCCTGGGAGGGGGAAATAGAATAGATTTTATGGGTGGTCTTGGAGAAAGGAGACAGAACAGAAAGATCAAGTGGGGAGGGGAGATAGAGTTAATGGAAGAAATGAAGAGACAGACAGAATTGAGGGCTTCTGATGGGTGTTATGGCAGCCTAGTGAAGCAGAAACGTACTCAAATATATGAAGATGGCCATAGTGAAGTCTCCAAATAATGGGGGGAGAAAGAGTCCCAAATAACCATCTCTTGACACCAAATGGGACCAGGTTACATCCAATTGAGTTGTTGGTCAAAGGACATCTACGTAAATCCCCAAAGATTCCAGGCTATTGCCAAAACAATAGGCTTCTCTTCACAAACTGACATTAAGGCCCCATTGTTGAATACAACAACCACATAACTCATTCAACATGGAGATGTTGAGCTGGTGTCTACATAAAGCCTTTTACCCCAGTATTTCAGTGTCTTTGTTACAGGAACATACTCTGCATAGTATCAGAAAAGAAACAAAGATCTTTTCCCAATCTGTTGGTTGCCATTTTGTCCTATTGACAGTGTCCTTTGCCTTATAGAAGCTTTTCAATTTTATGAGATCCCATTTCTCAACTCTTGATCTTAGAGTATAAGCTATTGGTGTTCTGTTCAGAAAAATTTCCCCTGTGCCCATGTGCTTGAGGCTCTTCCCCACTTCCTTTTCTATTAGTTTCAGTGTATCTGATTTTATGTGTAGGTCCTTGATCCACTTGGACTTGAGCTTTGTAAAAGGAGATGAGTATGAATTGATTTGCATTCTTCTACATGCTAACTGCCAGTTGAGCCAGCACCATTTCTTGAAAATGCTGTCTTTTTTCCACTGGATGGTTTTAACTACTTTGTCAAAGATCAAGTCACCATAGATATGTGGGTTCATTTCAGGGTCTTCAGTTTTATTCCATTGATCTACCTCTTGGTCACTGTACCAATACCATGCAGCTTTTATCACAATTGCTTTGTAGTACAGCTTGAGATGAGGGATGGTGATTCCACCAGAAGTTCTTTTTATTGTTGAGAAGAGTTTTCACTCTCCTAGGTTTCATCTGATAGAGGGCTAATATCCAATATATACAAAATACTCAAGAAGTTAGACTCCAGAGAAACAAATAACCCTACTTTAAAAAAAAAAAAAACGCAGACACTATTGCATATGCCAGCAAGATTATGCTGAAAGTACCATGATATAGCTGTCTCTTGTGAGGCTATGCCAGTGCCTGGCAAATACAGAAGTGGATGCTCACAGTCGTCTATAGGTTGGAACACAGTACCCCCCAATGGAGGAGCTAGAGAAAGCACCCAAGGAGCTGAAGGGGTCTGCAACCCTGTAGGTGGAACCACAATATGAACTAACCAGTACCTCCAGAGCTTGTGTCTCTAGGTGCATATGTAGCAGAAGATGGCCTAGTCAGCCATCATTGGGAAGAGAGGCCCCTTGATCTTGCAAACTTTATATGTTCCAGTATAGGGGAACACCAGGGCCAAGAAGTGGGAGTGGGTGGGTAGGGGAGCAGGGTTTGGGGGAGGGTATAGGGGACTTTTGGGATAGCATTTGAAATGTAAATGAAGAAAATACCTAATAAAAAATTGGAAAAAAATGGGGTACAGAGCTAAACAAAGAATTCTTAACTGAGGAATACCAAATGGCTGAGAAGTCCCTAAAGAAATGTTTAACATCCTTAGTCATCAGAGAAATGCAAATCAAAACAACCCTGATATTCCACCTCACATGAGTCAGAATGGCTAAGATCAAAAACTTAGATGACAGCAGATGTTGGCAAGGTTGTGGAGAAAGAGGAACACTCCTCCATTGCTGGTGGGATTGCAAGCTGGTACAACCACTCTGGAAATCAGTTTGGTGGTTTCTCAGAAAATTGGGCATAGTACTACCTGAGGACCCACGAATATCACTCCTGGGCATATACCCAGACGATGCTCCAACATTTAATAAGGACACATGCTCTACTATTATCTTCAATGCTATTTCCTAGTATTACAGTTTTATTTCCTAGTATTGATTTTTATTATCCTTAAGAAAACCAAACTCATAAAATAATTCCAACTTAATTAACTAGAATATATAAAGAAATGTTATCTGTAAGTTCATATGCAAGTTATCTTTAATTTGCATTTTTGTGCCATACTTCATTCTCCTTGGAACTAATGAAGGTCTCATCCCTAACCAACCCTTTTTATTGCTGATTTGTGCTGCTGTTACAAAATGTTGACGTCATGCTTATAAAGAAAGACTTGGCGTAACTCACAGTTTTGTAACTCTAAAGTCCAAAATCTCTTCACCCTCTGGCAAGGCTTCTATTAACTATATTGCATGGCAGAAAAGTGAGAAAGAATGGTGTCCGCATGCAGAAATGTCCACGATAGTTGGGCAGATTGGTTTTCTAACAACCCACACTTTCAGTTCTATCCTAGTCCCAGGAGAGCTATAACACCAGTGGACAATATTAGCCCATCCTTGGGTGGTACCCATGTTTCAGTTGCCTCCTAAGCAGTTTCCTACCTCAGTGATTTTGTCATCATCAGACCCCGGGGTGTGGAGGGGGGGGACCCAGCACTCTGCACATAAATGTTTAGGATCTCAGTCAAACAACATTCTAGTCACAACAGTGCTCTATCAGTACATATGGGAATATGCAATAAGACATAGATCAGGAGAATACATAGTTTGTTATACAATTCTCAGAAATGTAAAATCAGATGCAAAAATAATAACTTCAGGTGGCACAGAGAAGTGTGAAACCTAAGGATTGATGAGCATTTTACATTATAAGTTCATGAAAACCTGTGCATTCCTGGCAGATTTCCCGGATTTATTAAATCTTTAAGCTATTTAAAAAAAAAACATCTGCTTTGTGGGACATACCTCAGGGCCCAAAGGGGGAAAATATGTTTCTAATGTTAAACATAAAGTCACGCTTTCTGCCTTTCAACTAAATAATGTAACTACCAATGACCTAATGTCATCTGAACTGTTTCTCCACATATCCTGTCTTTTGTATAGACACAGTATCAGGGAAAACAAATGAAATATTCAAAGATGAATAATTGCTTCCAGGAGGAAGCATAGTCAAGTGTGTCTATAGGATGTCTGCAGCACAGCTAATCCAATTGGTGTGTCAGGCTTGCTGGACAGAAGAACAGCTGCGGTACCCGCTTCTGACTGGGCCCTACTAGTCAAGCATGTGTTAACGCATGTTTAAGGGACACTTGGTGAATTCTGAACACAAACTGAATATTACATAAAATGACTCTGAATTTTATTAAATATGTTGGTGTTACTTGGGTTGGGTTCTTCTACATAACAAAGTACAAGCTTTTGGATTTACTCTGCATGCGTTCTTATAAAACTAACAGCCAGTCATTAACTCCTCCTCTGAAAATAATCCAGAAGTTTTTAAATAAGCAGATACAGGGACCTTCTTCACAGGCCAGCAGTAGAACTAGGTACAGGAAATGGAAATCAGGCAGAGGAATATAGATATTTCTAAATTAGCCTTTGGGAATATATTTTTAGAAATAAGGTAGAACATTTTGCCATGTCACATACAGTCAGGACGTCACCTAGCTTGGTCATCCCTATCCCGACACTGCAGTTCAGCATCTTTGCTCCAGTCACATTGCTTTCCCCTGTGTATTTCTCCAACATGGCTGTACTGACATCAATTCTCTGTTCTCAACTGTCCCCTGCCCAACCACCTCACCCCACCCCTACACCCTACACCTCAGAACCTATGTGTGCATTTGGAACATTGTATGTGTTTCTTTCTGTTTCATTTTGGATGGAGAACGGCCATCTTCTGATACATATGCACCTAGAGACACAAGCTCTGAAGGTACTGGTTAGTTCACATTGTTGTCCCTCCTATGGGGCTGCAAACCCCTTCAACTCCTTGGGTCCTTTTTCCAGCTCCTCCATTAGGGACCCTGTGCTTAGTCCAATGGATGGCTGTGAGAATCCACTTCTGTATTTGTCAGGCACTGGCAGAGCCCCTCAGGAGACAGCTATATCAGGATCCTGCCAGCAAGCACTTGCTGGCATCCACAATAGTGTCTGGGTTTGGTGATTGTATATGGGATGGATCCCCAGGTAGGGCAGTCTCTGGCTGGTCATTCCTTCAGTCTCTGATCCACACTTTGTCTCTGTAACTCCTTCCATGGGTATTTTGTTCCCCCTTCTAAGAAGGATCTAAGTATCTACACTATGAGATGAAGTGATGAGAGATATAATTGAGAAACTAAATAAGGAATGATTGAAGCAAAGAGAAACAAAAATGAAGATGCATGGAGAATATTAATAAGTAGTTTAAGTCTAAGATGTGTTACCTGGTAGTCTGATAAATCACCCATTAGAGATGCCTTGTTAACATTTTCATAGTGAACACTGGCATTATTAAGAACTGATTCTTATGTGTAACATTTATATATCAATAAAGAAAAGTACTTAACCATAGATACAGCTTCCAAAAACTCTAGGACATGAGTAAGAGAGGATGAGAATGAGGAGGAGGAAAAGGAGGAGGAACAAGAGGAGGAGGAAGGGCAAGGCGAAGGGGAAGGAAGGAAGGAAGGAAAGAAGAAAGGAAGGAAAGAAGGAAGGAAGGAAAGAAGGAAGGAAGGAAGGAAGGAAGGAAGGAAGGAAGGAAGGAAGGAAGGAAGGAAGGAAGGAAGAAATTAGTTCACTGGCATGATGCTAATCACTACTAAGCCCAGCATTCACACTGGAGTTGCAAAGGCAGTCAGATGGCTGTGAGTGCTAGGCCAGACTGTTCTTAGTAAGCTTCCAGACCAGCTAGGGATACATAGTGAGACCCTTGTAGTATGCAGTGTTGGGGGGAACACTTCCAAGAGAAGGAAGATGAAGCCGAGGTCATGGGAAGAGGTGATAGAGAATTATGTAGCAGAGAGGATTGAGTGGGTGGAGGGTGGGATAGCAGAGAAGGGATATATAAGACTAGAGACATCTGAGAGAGTCCTTTAGAAACCAAATCTTGTAGAACCTTCCTAAAATATTTGCATACACACACTTATATCAAAAGGTTTAAATGGAATTACCTTACAACAGTGTCCCTCCTAGCCACCTCAGGCTATCAAATATAGCCTACACCCAGAATGGATTACCATTTGTGGAATTGTTGCCTGTGGGATCCCATAGGCTTTCAAACATTGCAGTCAGTTGCTATTCTTTCTTTCTCTCTTTCTTTCTTTCTTTCTTTCTTTCTTTCTTTCTTCCTTCCTTCCTTCCTTCCTTCCTTCCTTCCTTCCTTTCTTTCTTTCTTTCTTTCTTCCTTCCTTCCTTCCTTCCTTCCTTCCTTCCTTTCTTTCTTTCTTTCTTTCTTCCTTTCTTTCTTTCTTTTTTTTTTTTTTTGTTACTATGGCCCAGGGTTATAGAGAAAGGGAGGAGAGCTTCAACCCCAGATAACTCATATAAAGATGGCAGGTGCTGACTGGCTCCCTCCTGATCTCCCAACCTAGCTGCTCCACCATTATCAACCCTAGTAAGAATTTATTCCCGTAAGTTATCAGGCTTCACTCCTTGTTTGACTATATAAGGTTCCCCACCCCCACCCTAGAGCCCCTGAGTATGCAGATGAAGCATCTTCCAACCCCCCTGTCCTGGCCAATGATGCACAGCCACACAAACCTTGCCCAGGGGCATAAATATCCCCCTCTCTATCCACATTTAACTGAATCAGCTCTCTGAAGCTGTTGCCAGGTGTGTGGGTTCTGTACCCACAGACCCATTGCATCACCTGTCCAGGCTATGTTTCCCTCCCTCCAGCTCAACATGGTGCACAAAGAGCCTGGCCATCCCATGGGGGGTAAGGGGGGGGGAAGAAAACACAGAACAGCGGGTTATCCTGAAAACTTGATGGTGAGACTCTATTGCTAAAGGCACCCTATACTTAAGTCATAGAACAAGAGAAAACCACGCTGATGCTGCCCTGGTAATTCATTCCTATTGTTTAGCTTTCATGATGCTGAAAGGTGCTATGCATGCTGGGAAAAAAAAAAAGCTATCATCAGGCTTCCTCATCTGACCTGTGAGCTATAAGGGCAACCAACCTGGCGGGTGTACCTACTGGCACAACCATAACACTAATGTGAAAAGAGTAGCGAACACGTTATGAATGGGTTTGGAGCCCACTTTACATAACAGAACTCATGTTGCTGGCATGGCATGCCACTCGAGTCACCAACCTGTGACGAGATAGGTCATAGGCACTAGAGGAGGAACCTACTGACCGTTAATCTCTTAAATGGGCATAGGATTAAGCTGACTCTTGATGACATATTATTTTACTCTTAGGTTAGTGTATCTCTCAATCTTCATCAAAGAAACTTCTTTTAGCCCGGAGATGGCAGTTGACACAGAAACCCACAACTGGGGTGCATGAAGAAAATAAGAGACTGCTGAGAATTTAGCCCTGAATATGTTGTACATATCACAAGCCCTCAGGGATCACCGAGAAGAGGCAGCAGAAAGATTGAAAAAGCCAAAGGAATGAAGGACTACATCAGAACAGTGTTTCTGGACAGGGCAATTGCACACATGAACTCAGAGGTTGTAACAGCATGCACAAGATTAATCCGAACAAATTCCTAGAACAGAGAGGGAAAATGGGCACACAGTCCCACCCTAAATGAGGAGTTATTGACAGTGGATGGCCACTGGGAGAGAGTTGATTTTCTTTCAGAACATGGCCTCTGAGTGGCTACCCATGCTGCAGTAGACCCTCACTTATGCATATTCTGGTGATCCAGAGCCTTAGTGGGTTTAAACAAAGCAACACATGAAGTTGGGAGGGAATGGTAAGGAGATAATGAGGGTGGAATTGAACGAGAAGGAATAGGAGATAGACTTGATTCTTTTAAGGAAGAAAGAAAAGACAGACAAAGAAGAGAAGAAGGGAGGAGAGGGAGGAAGGAGGGAGGGAGAGAGGGAGGGAGGGAAGGAGAGAGAGAGGAGTGAGCAAATGAAGCCCCTAAATAAGTTACACATATATCTGATAAAACAGAGTTCAAGCTAGAATTAGCCAGAAGTTATAAGGAAGGCTACTATACATGACTAAATGAAACAATCTAACCAGAAGATATAACAATTATGACTATTGTGCACTGAATATTAGGGCTCCCAATTTCACAAAACAAGTACTACTGGACATAAAGGAAAAGAAGGGACCATATAAATAAGTAATGGCTTCACCCCATTCTCTCATTAAGAGGGGCATCATATAGATGAAAATTTAATAAAAAAAAAAAAAACTTCACACAGCAATAGCAACATAGTTCAAGAGGACTTCTTAAACATCTACATTCTTCTGAGTATTCTATTCAACAGCTGTGGAACAAACCCCCTTCTCAGCAGCCCAAGAAATGCTCCTCAAAAGGCAACATCTTTTGAACCAGAAAGCAAGTCTTAGCAACTACAAATGAATCAGAATAACTCTCATAGCCTATCACGTTACAGTGGAATAAAATGAGAAATCAATAGCAAGGAAAATATCAAACCATATACAAGCTTGGGAGCTGAATGAACCCTTCATGAACATTGGGTTGTACCAGAGAGGGAACACAAAAAATTCCCAGAATAAAAAGAAAAGGAAATCACAAGTGATCAGAATATGAAAATGCTACACAGCCAAGGTGATTATAAGATAGTTTCAAGTTGTCATGGGGGACATAAAAACAACAGAAAATCTCCGATGATTAATCAAAAATCAAAACCTGGGAGACATTCAATCTTAGCTAATTACGAACCTTAGAAAAATAAGAAAAAGCAACAGTCAAAGTCATAGATGAGAAGGAAACTAGGAGGATTGGAGGAGAAATTAGTGAAATGAGGAATAAAAGAGTAATATGAAGAATCAAGGAACAAAGGTGTTCAAAGAACCCTAAAAGAAGACGAAAAAAGATAAACACTTTACTACATCAACCAATGAGAAAAGACACAAAACAATGGCATTAAATATGAAGAATGGAACCTTACAATGGCTATAAATGAAATCTAGAGGATCACTAGGAAGTATTCTGAAAACCTGTGATCCACTAAGCTGGAAAATCCCAAAGAAGAAGATAAACTCAGAGACACATATAAACTACAAAGTTAATTCTGTAAGATGCAAATAATTTTTAAAAGATGCATAACACACACCAAGGTTGAAGCAGTGACCATCTCCCAAGAAAGCAAAGGTCAAGCTGGGGCAGAAACCCTGCTGGATTCCATCATACTTTCAGAGAATGCACACCAATGCTCTTCAAGTTATTCTGCAAACAGAGAGGGGGAGAGCAGTAGGAAGCACAGTCTGAAATGCCAGTACTATCCCGATGCCAGAACCAAAGACAGAACAACAACAAAAACAAGACCCCTCCAGACTGCTCTCTATGGTGAGCATAGATGGAGATTTCTCAACTAAGGACCTGTAAAGAGAATTGAACAACCCATTTGGAAGATCACAGGCAATCACCAGGAACACAAAGGTTCACAGCTGCCAACTGAGAAATTTAACACAACGCTTAAGCTCAGCGTTAGAAATCACAAAGCGAGTGCAAATGGGTGGAGAAAAGGTCTTTAAGAAGCTTCTTCTTTCTTCTTCTTCTTCTTCTTCTTCTTCTTCTTCTTCTTCTTCTTCTTCTTCTTCTTCTTCTTCTTCTTCTTCTGCTTCTGCTTCTGCTTCTGCTTCTGCTTCTGCTTCTGCTTCTGCTTCTGCTTCTGCTTCTTCTTCACAGGATAAAATCCCTGAAGATACTAAGACTACAAGAAGAACATCTCGGTGTAACATGTATGGGTGTATCACGTGCATCATAGCTGCCCGTGACACAATTTGAGCCAGTATTACACTCAATGGGGGAAAGTGAAAGCTTTTCTCCTCAAAAC